>NC_047087.1:233986352-234308102 GCF_902459505.1 Geotrypetes seraphini
GTTGATGAAGCCGTCCGCGCAATGCACGGCGGCAGCGAAAAGGGCAAACAGAATGCTAGGAATGATTAAGAAGGGGATCACAAACAAATTGGAGAAGGTTATCATTCTGTAGTACCGGGCCATGGTATGCCCCCATCTGGAATACTGCATCCAGCACTGGTCGCCTTACATGAAGAAGAACACAGTATTACTTGAAAGGGTCAAGAGAAGAGTAACCAAAATGGTTAAGGGGCTGGAGGAGTTGTCGTATAGTGAGAGATTAGAGAAACTGGGCCTCTTCTCCCTTGAAAAGAAGAGACTGAGAGGGGACATGATCAAAACATTCAAGATAATGAAGGGAATAGACTTAGAAGATAAAGACAGGTTGTCCACCCTCTCCAAGGTAGGGAGAACGAGAGGGCACTCTAAAGTTAAAAGGGGATAGATTCTGTACAAATGTAAGGAAGTTCTTTTTCACTCAAAGAGAGGTAGAAAACTGGAACGCTCTTCCGGAGGCTGTTATAGGGGAAAACACCCTCCAGGGATTCAAGACAAAGTTAGACAAGTTCCTGCTAAACCAGAAAGTAAACAGGTGAGGCTAGACTCAGTTAGGGCACTGGTCTTTGACCTAAGGGCTGCCACATGAGCAGACTGCTGGGCAGGATGGACCACTGGTGTGACCCAGCAGCAGCAATTCTTATGTTCAGTAACATACTAAGAATCAGATTTAATGATTTAAAGCAATTTTAACATGAAAATTTTCCTTTTTTAGATTTTGCAAAATCTATAGTAATCACTAAAAAGCTATTACCAAAAGGTTTTAATGACCCATGTCTTAGTACTTATGAAATATGAAAATAAAACAGATCAGCAGCATAGTTTGCTATATATATATTTTTTAATGATTTATCTGACACCATGTGGCTTTGATATTTTAATTTAAAGTGACAAAAGATAAATAATTTAAAGACATACTCATAAAGTCTGACTGCTTATTGTTTTTTTCTTAGCTCTTAGTCCTGCAAACTGTCCATGACATATCAGCAATAAGTAAATGCTGACAGTTAAAAAAAATAAATTCTAAGACAGAAACCATAACGAAAGCAAACGCATTGGGACCCATTCACACTTGACGTTGCTCAGGGATTATGGCAACTTAAAATGTTCAATTGCACACCTAGCTCTAGCAGTACAAGCACTTGGTTGAAAGGGCTTTTTGCAAGCTAGTTGCTTGACTTACTACTTCTACTACTATTAATATTTATATAGTGCTAAAATGTATGTAGAGCTTTACTTACAGTAGAAGAGAAACTCCATACTCAGTGGATTATACAGTCAAGAGATAGATACAGAAGACAGATGGAGATAGAAAAAACGAATCCTAAACTGTAATCAGGGTAAGAGAATCATATGCCAACAAAAGGCATTGCTAAAAAGGTGTGTTTTTAGGTGGAATTTGAATGTGGACACATAGATTCAGTGCAATAGTTCAGGAAAGTTTTTCTAGGAATTTGGTGAAATAAGATAGAAATATGGGGTCCTTTTACTAACCGATTTAGCACACACTAAATGCTAAGATGCCCATAGGAATATAATGGATGTCTTAGCATTTAGTGTGCGTTAGTATTTAGCATGGGCTAAATCAGTTAGAGCATCTTAATAAAAGAATCCTATAGATAGTGCAGAACTGGGATTAGACAATGGGAAGAAGGGAACAAGAAATAGCAGCCAACCTGAGGATCAAAGATAAGGAAGTGGAATATAGGGTGAGATGAAAGAAGCCAGCTAATCGAGAGTTGCAGAACAAAATAATTATTACTGGAGATCAAGAAATTATTTGATGTTTTGAAAATTGGTTCAATCATAGATTTGGGGGGAATGATTCTATTTATGTTTTTTTTTTTCAAAATCTTTATTGATTTTCAATCTAATACAGTGCAATATAAATAAAAGAACAACAAAAACTGCATACATTGCATTATCAACTATATAGGTAATACATATAACAATCATTCCTCCCATCCTTCATTCAATTATTTATAATTTATGACATAATATATAATGATAATAATTAAATTACCCAAATGTATCCTTCAAGGTTTATATTCTTTCCCCCCTCCCCCCTAGATCTGTAAAAGAATCCAGTAAGAAAAGAAAATAAATAATAACTAGATCTTATTATAAAGTTTGCTTATGATTTTATATTTGATTTCTAGTATTATATATAATAATTGCACCTTGTTTGCTTTATTTTTCATTTAACTATTTTGGGTATTGTTTTATTTAGATTTGATTGTATATTTCAATTACTTATTTTCCCTCACTTGGAACATGTTTAATGTATATGTGAGTTATGAATCTATTAAATTACATCTGTCTGCAAGAGCCTTGAATTAGATAAGGGAGTAGATTGGGAGCAAATACAGTAACATGAGAAAAAGGGTTATATGATCATAAAAATATAGGCAGAATATAATAAGTCCCATTTTAGAAAGAATGTAGAAATCCAAAGTGCGATGTCCTGTTGGGATGTGTCAATTTTCAATAGTGTTTTAGAGAAGGTTCTGATAATGTAGAATCTTTTCTAAAATTCATACAGGAAAAGACGTGTTTGTACTAGCTAACCACACCTTTTACTAAGCCACGGTAGAGTTTTCTGCTGCGTCCCAGGATGCTAAATGCTCCAATACTCATGTGAATTCTGAGTGTCGGAGCAGCATCGTTGCTTCTAGTGCTCTGGGCCATGGTAGAAATCTCTACCATGGCTTAGTAAAAAGGAGGGGGAAGGGTAAGTGAGGCAGAGGCATCCATTTTGCAACTGTCAATATCTAAAACATCAATGGAGGTAACTTAGTAATTTACAGTATGGCCCAAATTCTCTAAATGGTGTCATAAGTTATGCAGCAGAAGGCATGCTACTGATGCCTAACTTAATCATTTTAATTGGTATTAATCAGCACAGTAATTGACCGTGTCATCTAAAACCGATAAAAATGTCATTTAAAATGTGTAAGCACCCATTGGTGCCTAAAAAAAAGGATGCCATAATTGCATCTAGTAGATCTCAGTCTCTACCTGCTGGCAGGACAGCTCCAACCCAAGTGGCTGGACTAGTCTAATGAATGAGAAGGAATACCTACAATACCTGAATGTAACTTACATTCAGCTACTACTGAAAATACGTGAGCTGAATTAAAATAAATAAACATACAAATATAGCCAAAACAAATTAATAATAACAGCACATATTCAATTCCTTAAAAAGCTCAATAGAAATTAGGAGAAATTATGAATGGCAGAGTTAGTATAGTGCCCAGAGCAATTATCCAAAATAGGATTTTAAAGCTAACACATAAAAGGTCAGTACAAAATCACAGTTCCCTATTCACTTCTCCCTCAATATTTGCTGGGGTTAGAGGCAGAGCCGGCCTGCGAATATTGAAAATTTGCGAATAACATTTGGGCAGGCTCTGACCCACCTCCTGCCTTCCTCCGGCATCCCAGAACTTACCTGGTGGTCTAGTGGACTTTCGGGGCAGGAGCAATCTTCCTACGCTCCTGCCCCGTGCAGATCACTCATGCAAAATTGCTGCGGGGAGTTCCCGTCATAGTCTCGAGAGACTACGGGAACTCACGGCAGCCATTTTGTATGAATGATCTGCATGGGGCAGGCGCCTGGGAAGATCGTTCATGCCCTGAAAGCCCGCTAGACCACCAGGTAAGGTCCGGGGAGGTCCGGGATGCAGCATTTTTTTTCTTCCCCCCCCCCAAAAAAAAAAAATAAATTGTGACTAACCAAATCCATGAATATTGAAACCATAGATTCGGAGGGAGAAGTATAAATTAAATTCCACAACTGTGGATCAAATGTAATTGTTCTGTTTCTCATTTCCATTTAATGTACATTCTAACAAAGTTCAATATCCAAAAGCTTATCCTGTAAGGATATGTCTTGTCCAGTAAACAAGGACCAAGCCTCATTGTTATTGTTATAGACAATTATTACTGCCTTGAACTTTCTTAAGTTTCCATGGGTAATCATTGCAAAATCTCTGATTTAGAACAAACATCCATGCCTCTGGGTGGTTCTTCTGCTATGGATACCCTTCTAATAGAGGTGATGGAGACAAGAACAGTTTTATAATTCAGACAGCATAAACCAAACACTGAGAGTTTCTGATGGAGAAGAATGGATTATCAAGATTGAGTTGTGGATAGCCAGACTAGCTAGGCCATATTTATTTCCTGCTGTCATGTTCTATTTTTCTCTGTTTCAGTGAAAAAGAAATTCTAGAACATGAGGTCATAATATAAAGCTTTATATCCAAGAATAGCACTAGCAAATATTTTTTCATTGGAAAAGGTAGCATATGTATGAAATAGAATTCAATTGTGGATGTTTGTGAACAAAAACCACAATAGAAGAATTCAAGAAGTCAGGAGATTAGCCCAGGGTAGAAAGGTTTGATGAACAATACCAGAGATATATGTATCAGTAGCACAATTTGATGTACTAGATGGGCTTTAATGTCTTCATTTGTCATCAAATCCTTTGTTTAAGAACATAAGAACATAAGAAGTTGCCTCCACTGGGTCAGACAAGAGGTCCATCATGCCCAGCGGTCCGCTCCCGCGGCGGCCCATCAGGTCTATGACCTGTGAAGTGGTTTCTGACCATTTATATAACCTACCTCTGCTTCTATCTGTACCCCTCAATCCCCTTATCCTTCAATTGTAAAATTTAAATTGACATATTATGAGTTGCTGTCGTTGGTCTGATGTTATCTGTCAAAGAACATAATCCACAACGTATGTTAATCCAAAGGTACTGAGTTCAATGATTGTTGTATGTAATTTCTGACAAATGAAGTAAAAATTATATCGGAACTGAAGAGTCCTCTTCAGAATGTGATAAAAGAGAAAAAAAAAAATCATCTTCAATGAGCCATTAAAAAACAATTTTTTTTCAAGGAATTCTCTCTTCTGTCAAAAAGTGGCCATTTCAGTCTGGCTCTTTGCCCAACTCAGGAACTGCCAGAGAAGTTCACAAGAGAGCAGCTTTACAATGAAATGATCAATCATATATTTCAGTATTTTGAAAAACAATATTCCTTAGTGGATTTGCAACTAACTTATTTATCAAATAAAAATTCTTGTTTCTGCAATGTTTCCCAGTATAAAAGAACTGACATGTGAACTGTTTTTAATTAAAAAGATTAAAAATGAAACAGTTGAAAAAATCTTTGTAGATAATGGATTTATTGCATGGACCCTCAACAGAACACTTTTTAAAGGCCAACATCATTTCAGTTGTGGTAAAATAGGCATGGTTTGCTATTTATATAAATATTTTAACATTAATGCACCCTATTGTCTCCTTTCTTAGTCAACCATCTTATCTAAAATCAAGGCCCTTCATATCTAGTTGTTTGTTTGTTTGTTTGTTTTAAATAAGAGCCAGACATACAGGAGGTGTGCCGGATCCAAGATGGCGACTGAGAGCAGGACGCGCTGAGCTGCTTGTCCCAGAATCGCGTTCGTTTGGAATAATTTCTAGCGGTATTCACTTACCGCGATGCCTAAGAGACGGGCCCAGAGTGCCACCTCTGCCTCGCGGCGTCCTGGAACTCCGGGTCTCGGGAATATACAAGATCTTCTGCGGTGCATGCAGGAGGTCACTGCAACGTCGGATGGCGGCCTGCTGAGGACACAGGGAGGCGAACCCGTGGTGGATACTCCTGGGCCTGATACTACACTAAGCCCCGATATTAGGGCACCACCCCCGCAGCCTCAGATAACCAGCTCTCCCAGGGGTGGGGAAACCCCGGATTCAGAGGTTTTCTCCTCTCCAGAGGCAAGGAAGGATCTACAGGAGAGCTTGGAGGTTGGGGCTCACACTTCAAGGGCCTCCATGGAGATATCTGGGGGAATACCATCTCAGTATGAGGGGGAAGGACAGAAGACAAGCCCCGAAGGACTTCAGAACAGTGAGCACTTTACATTCACACAAACTCCAATTGTATTGATTAAACCTGCAGAAGTGACTTTAGATTCCATTTGGGACTTAATGGCTGGTTTTGTTAAAAATATTACTCCTACTTTTCAACAAATTGAAGGAAAAATTAAGGAACATAATAAAGAACTGAAGGATTTAAGAAAAGAAATGAACACTTCTAACTCATCCATTCAGAAAATAGAAAAATAAATTATAACATCGAAACAATTGCAAGAGACTTTAGTTAAAGACAATATTAACCTAAGGAAGAAGATTGAAATAATTGAGAATAATTCACGTAGCAACAATTTAAGGTTAATCAATTTTCCAAGACTTGATTTGGTAACACCTAGAGATATGCTTAAGAGATATCTAGAGGAAAATTTGGAGATACCTGAAGAATCATTACCACCATTTTCACGGGTTTATTATTTGCCTGATAAAGAATAAAATCAACAACAAAAAGTAAAATCTTCAGATCAAGAACCCTTAAACATCTCACAGATTTTAGAGACATCTGAGAAGGATTTAGCATCATCAGCCACTATGATTATTACTTTAGCTTTGCCAATTGATAAAACATGGTTGTTAAAACTTTACTTTAAAAATAGACAAAAAAGTTTTCTTGGTTACAAAATACAAATGTTTCCAGATTTGGCACGGGAGACGCAAAGGCGCCGCCGTAAAATAAGAGCCAGACAATGTTTCCACCAGTATTTGTTATAGATATTCAGATCTAGGCAAAAATCAATATGGACAATTTGTTTTCCTTTTTGCAAGAAACTAGTGGAACTGATTCAATAATACAGTTAAATTAGGTACAACAGCAGTACAATCAGCTATAATAAATGTACATGGAGCACCTGAAGGTATCAGTCACAGGCTTTGAATATGAATTATAAGTTCTGATTTAAGTTTTAATACCATCCATGCAAAATATTAAGGGCTTCGTCATATTCATTAGGGATATCCAGAAAACCCAATTGGTTGGGGGTCCCCCAGGACAAGGTTGAGAACCACTGCATTCAAGTATTTAACTTCTCCTCTACTCTATATATCCATGTCATGAACTTTATATATGTTGTAGAAATAAAGTCCAACAAATACACAGATGGGTTTGCAGGTGCGACTTAGGGTTTCTGTAAATCATCAAATGAGATATATGGATAGGGAACAAAGGCTATATGTATGATATAGCAGATGGAGTCTTTAGGGCAGGCATTGGAATCCTGTTGTAAATCAAGCCATCTAGAACGGAGATACTAAACTTGCAATGATTATGGTAGATAATTAACAGTTAAAATATGATTAATGCTACATAGTACAGTATGAAGGAGGGATTTCTAAAGTCCTGTATGCAGCCAATGGCCTATATTTCATGTAAGAAAATAATCTGCAACATACTTTTTATTTGGCCAACATCTACGTTTTGTTGCATAATATTTCAGACCTCTAACAAAGGTCCACCATTTTCTTTTGACATTTCCAGAGCACAGAGATACATCTGTTTATAGTTGGTTCCACTTCCTCCACAAAACCCTTAACTTGCTGCACTGAAAAGTATTTGATAAACTTGGGAGAGGATTACTATATGAGTCAACCCCCCTCCCTAACCCCCCCCCCTAAAAAAAACAACAAAACACCTGGAAGGCCAAGACACCATTAAGAAGGTTTTCATGAGTAGATGAGAAACCACAAACAGTTAGCAATTAGATTAATGAGCGTGCATATAACAAAAGATCCCCACAACATGTTTAAGAAAAAGAAAGCAAATCGAAAAATCAAGTGTTTTATTTCTTTTGTTTTCTTATCTATATAATATTCTCTATTTCTTCAAGCTCCAGTTGAAGCTCATAGTTTCATAGTTTATTTAAATTTTGATTAAATGCTTATCCAAAGGTACAAAGCGTTATACATAGTAATTTAAAATAGCTGGGAGATGAACATTTTTAAATTATTAGACATACACCAATTAAACAAACATGCTTATGACCTGAAAACATTGGGAAAAAAAGAGAAGAATTACAATTTCTTAGAAAGAATACATAAAAGGAAAATACAATAGGAGAGGGGGAAAAGTTAAAAAGTGCGGAAATAAATACGTGTGTAAAAATCAGTTATAGGCATCTTTAAAAAGCAAGCATTTTAGGCTGCTTTTGAATTTCTGCAAGTTTTGTTCAGCTCTAAGATATAGAGGGAGAGAGTTCAAAATTAAAGGGGCGGTGACTGAAAAAATGAGAGTACAATGAGTACCAATTATCTTTAGGGATGGGATGTTAAGGGAATGCTGCTTCTTGATATACTGGTTTCGATTTTGAATTTTAGATAATTTATAACATTGGGACTGGGTATCTCTAAGAGGGCTTAGAGAAATATTTAGCTGCTTAGACCTTCAGTAAAAGAAGCCAGGTTGTCAAGGACTAGACAGCGGGAATTTTTCCTGTGCTGCCCCTGTAAAATGGAACAACCTGCAGAAAGACTTGGGCATGTGGACTGACTATGTGCTGTTCTGACTGGTTGGGTGTTTGAAAAATATGTAACTGGTTAAGCTGAAACAGTTAATCTGAATATTGTGTGACTTAAAGCTTAATTCTGGATATATATATATATAGGGTAATTCTATAAGCTCATGTCTACAGTTATACACATTTTACGTGCATCAGAAGTACCTTTAATTGGTGGTTTGCACACAAATGCCCTAGGTACTATTTATAAAGTAGAACCTCAGTGCTATACAGTACTCCCCCAAAATTTGTGGGGGTTCCATTCCAGGAACCCCTGCGAATTTTAAAAAACTGCAAATACGGTTTTTCGCCTGTCAAAAGGCAGGGGAGGCAGTAGAGGGCAGCTGGAGAGGCAGGAGAGGACAGCTAGAGTGCTGGCGGGTGAAGAAAATCACTTGCGGTCTGCTCCGATCGCCTCTTCCTGTAGTAAAGTCAGGCTACACCAATCAGAAGCTGCTTTGACACGCAGCTCCTGATTGGTGTAGCCCGACTTTATTACAGGAAGAGATGGTCGGAGCAGACCGTAAACTGCAAATTATGGGGGGAAAACTGTAATATATAACTCCAGAGTGGGCATAAGCATGAGAGGAGCATAGATGAACCATGAATGAGGTACCAAGTGATACATGTAACTTGTAGAATACTCTCAATTACACACATCACTTAGTGCACATACATTTATCCCTGGTATTTAAATGGCATAAAATAGGGGCTCACTAAAATCCTTAGGATAGGCTATCATACAAGGCTGTAAATACTATCATATATAATATAGAGACGAACCAGGAATCTTAAGCGCTCACAATCAGAAGCCCAAAAATATTGTCAAGGCTGGTGACTTATTTAGTGAGCTATCATTGGCCCAGTTATGTTCTCTATAATTGTAAGTATAATTATTAATTTATTAATTTAATTGTTTTAAATATTTTTTTCTTTTTCTTTCTTTAAAACAACTAATAAAGTAATCTAATATTCTAAATATCCGTTACCCTCTCAAATACTATTCAGGGTTACTTAGCTTTCATTTTCTTTAGCTGAAAGTGTTCTATTTCAGTTTTTCTCCTCAATACTTTATTTCAATTTCTTCTCGATGGAAGATCTCCATTTCGCTCTTATTAATTGAACAGGAGCTTCATCAGGGCAAACGCCAAAAATATCACTCTATGTTGGGAGCAGAAAGGGTGCTCAGTCCCTCCTGCTCCTCTGGGCCCAGCAACGCATCTGCTGGGCCCAGAGGAGCAGGAGGGACTGAGCACCCTTTCTGCTCCCAACATAAAGTGATATTTTTGGCGTTTGCCCTGATGAAGCTCCTGTTCAATTAATAAGAGCGAAACGGAGATCTTCCATCGAGAAGAAATTGAAATAAAGTATTGAGGAGAAAAACTGAAATAGAACACTTTCAGCTAAAGAAAATGAAAGCTAAGTAACCCTGAATAGTATTTGAGAGGGTTACGGATATTTAGAATATTAGACTACTTTATTAGTTGTTTTAAAGAAAGAAAAAGAAAAAAGAAAAAGAAAAAAATATTTAAAACAATTAAATTAATAAATTAATAATTATACTTACAATTATAGAGAACATAACTGGGCCGATGATAGCTCACTAAATAAGTCACCAGCCTTGACAATATTTTTGGGCTTCTGATTGTGAGCGCTTGAGATTCCTGGTTCGTCTCTATATTATATATGATAGTATTTACAGCCTTGTATGATAGCCTATCCTAAGGATTTTAGTGAGACCCACAACTTTTGGAAAGTGGTATATAAAATAGGGGCTGACAACCTCAGTCATCGAGGGCTGTAACCCTGTTGAGTTTCCAGGATTTCCCAATGAATATGCATGAGATCTATTTGCATGCAGTGTATCCATTATGTCCAAATAGATCTCATGCATATTCATTGGGATTATCCAGTAGGAATGGGAGGAGGGTCATGGAGTATCTTCTTCTGGGAGAGGTTTTAGGGGGTTGTAGAGCTTTCTGCTGGCAGAGGGGGGAGGAGGGTCTTTTTTTATGCATTAGCCCCTTTAAGAAGGATCCTTGAAGCATCAGACCACATATTAGTGGCCTAATTCTCCTTGAGGAGAAAACAATAGTGCTTGCAAGGATAAATTACCACAGGAGTTATTGCAGGTAGTGACTCCTGTAGTAAATTAAGCTGCAGTAAAATGCAATATTTTACCACAGTTTAGTAACTTGAATACTAATTTCTGTTCAAGCTACAGTAGATTAGTCTCCAATTCATGAACATATACAAAACTTTTCCATGTTAAAGATTTGGCAGACATTTGTAAATAGGAACTTTAGTTTGGCAATCTAAGTCAGGCTGCACAGATGACAACCTCAATTTCCTATGAGTATTCTACTAAAACTTTCCAATTGCATATAATAAGAAGATGCTGTACGAAGTCATTGTTTTTAAATATTTCCTAATAAAGTTTAGATCTCAGATCTTATCAATATAACAGGGCATCATGCGGAATAGGAGACTGCTTGGATCTTAACAGGGGCAGCTGATTAAATTGATCCAGGACTTTTGACCTAAGGTTACCAGACGTCTGAATCTACCCGGACGGCTTTTCAAAACATGACACTTTGTCCGGGTTTTGAAAAGCTACCAGCTCCAAGCACTTGAGGGAGCAGGGCTGGGGGGTGAGGTTGGGACGGAATGGGGCATGACGTGGGCAGAATGGAGCGAGGCCGGGTGGAACTGGGCGGGCTTGGGGGTGGGGCCATGGGTCCAGATTTTATAAAGATAAAATCTGGTAACCCTAGTTTAACCTGGTTGGGTTGCACAGTATGTTTCAGCCAAAGCTATAACAGTTTAATTACACATTTACAGTATAACATATTGATGGATCTTTGAGGAAGATGTCAGTCAGCCAGTCCCTTAACTACACCCCCTCCCCTTTTACTAAGCCGTAGTAGGGGTTTCTACCACGGCTCAGAGAGATAAATGCTCCGACGCTGCTCCAACGCTTATAGAATTCCTATGAGCGTTGGAGCAGCGTCGGAGCATTTATTGCCCCAGGCCATGGTAGAAATGTCTACTGCAGCTTAGTAAAAGAGGGCCTAAGTAATTCCATTATGCACACAAAAAGTTGTAAAAAAGGCAATAATTAAAATTTATAGCATTGCTACTTTGAGACATGGTTACTCACATACAGTACTCTGAGAAAATCTCACTATTGGAGCATAAAAACTATATATATTATATAATTCCAAAAGATAATTCTGTGGGGAACTTAATTTTTATGAAGATTTCAAGATGTGTACATTAAGGTATATCCACTCTGTGAATGTATATCATTTGTCATTTTTATATGTTGTGATGTTTCCAAAACTCTTTAAAAATCCCCACGGCTCAAATTATTGTTGATTATAAATAGCATCATAAAATCGAGTGGAATGTGTGTGCCGCATGTAAACATTATAGCAGATGTGCTTTAATTATTTCCTCTCAGTTTCGGAGCTCTCTCCTCTCACTTTTATGTTGCTGCTTTTCTGAAAAGTTAATCCTGAACAGACATTGCATTATTGTGTAAATCTGTGCATAATGAAGACAAATCCTTTCACAGATTTCAGTCAGAATAAAATAAATCCCTTTGTAAGCATTAGGGTTCTGCATGGGGAAAAAAAAGTGCTTGTTTTATTGTTATTTCCAGTCATTTTTTTTCCCCAATTTTCAGATTTTTGTTTCAGTTTTTTTCAAAGAAATAACAAGTTTTTAACATATGGCACATAAAAACTTTTGATCAAGTGGAATCAGTTCTATACAATGGTATAGTTATAGGTGGGCCTGGGATATATATTCATTTTTAGTATTTATAGACCACTTATAACCTAAGTGGTTTATATTCAGGTACTCATATATTTTTCCTTATCTGTCCCAGTGGGCTCACAATCTGACTAATGTACCTGGGGCAATGGAGTGTTAAGTGACTTGCCCAAGGTCACAAAGAGCAGTGCTGGGCTTGAACCCATAACCTCAGGATTATGAGGCTGCAGCCGTAACCACTAAGCCATTCCTCCACTCCAACATAATGCAGTAGTTGCTACCTTTCTCCTCTGTCTTTCACATCCAGATCAGGCATTTGCCCCTATCTGCCCATGATCCAGCAATTTCCCCCTTCTTTCTATACTTCCCACTTCCTGGTGTGGGCAGTGGTGCATCAGATATCTAGGCCAGTTCTGCAGGCTTCTCTCTGCCACATTATGCCCTTGTTGACATCATTCATCATTTCCTGTTTCCTTTCTGGTAGAAGTTGAAGTCCACTGAGGGGAGTTGCTGAGACCTGGACAGGAGCTGGCAAATTCCAGATCTGGAGGCAGAGGAATGGGAAGCAAGATGCAGGATAAAAAGAGGCGGGGGTGGGGGTGGGGGTGGGGGGTAGTTTGGGAGGCCCACCAACTTAAGCATGGGCCGACCCAAAATAGCAGGTCTAGCTACTGATTCTACAGTACATGTATTATTTTGTAGACTAAGATATACAAATAATTCTCCAGGCACTCATTTTTAAGACAGGAAATGTTAACAACATATGTTATATATAGCCAAAAAAACCTCAGGTTAGTGAAAACTAACAATAACACCAAAACACTCTTTCACCATAGAATGTACTAAGTATAATCTTCACTTCAATATGTATCCAAATCAAAGCATGCACAAATTAATTCAAAACTCAAAAGGAGGAATAAACCTCAGAACCAGGTACTTACCAACCACAAAGTGGCTCAAGGTAAGACAGATATCAATCTCATTGTCATTAAAAAAACCCAACAAAAAAAACCCTCCTTTGTTTAATGAAAAAAGCTCTGTGCAATGCAATTTGGGATCAACAAGATCAAAAATAAATTACTTATCTTGTACGAGGGATCAGTGCACCGACGATGGCCAGCGTTCCACAATCCATGTTGCCTTAGGGTGTGGAAATCGCCGATCAATCTTATAACAAGGAGATAATAAAAAAAACATCCTCTTGGAAGTGAATGTTAACTTAAAACAACTGTTTAACTAGAACACCGTGGAGACACATACCTCTTTGTGGGAGCACAAACAACTGCGCCTCCCTGCACCACAAGATGGCCGACACTGCTGCTGGGTTGAGTTTAAACTTGCAGGGGTCTCAAAGTCCCTCCTTGAGGACTGCAATCCAGTCGGGTTTTCAGGATTTCCCCAATGAATATGCATGAGATCTATGTGAATGCACTACTTTCAATGCATATTCATTGGGGAAATCCTGAAAACCCGACTGGATTGTGGCCCTCAAGGAGGGACTTTGAGATCCCTGAAGGCACTCGAGTGTGATGTAACATCCCGGAATATGGCACTCCAAATTTCAAAGTCAAAAGTTAATGCCGGGAATCTCAAACTTGAAATTGAATGTTGAAATTAGCAATCAAAGAAGCTGGCAGACAAGATAAGTAATTTATTTTCGATCTTGTTGATCCCACATTGCATTCGCACAGAGCTTTTTTCATTAAACAAAGGAGTTTTTTTTTAATGCTAATAAGGTTGTTATCCATCTTACCTTGAACCACTTTGTGGCTGAGCTTTAAATTAGTTTGTGAATGTTTTGAATTGGATACACACTGAAAGTGAAGATTGTACCTGCCCATTGTATGGTGAAAGAGTGATTTTGGTGTTAATGACATATCTTGCTAATTTCATTTCATGTTGTGGGAAAAGTGAAAGGCAGAAAAAGTATGAATTTTTATGTATTTCATGTGCACACTCTTCTGAAGGAACACAGACTCTTTGGAAAGAATTCGTGCATATGTGTACTGTTGGAAAAAGTATAAGCTCTTCTGAAAAAATGTGCAGTCTCTGCAAATAGTGCACACTTGTATACATTCTTAGGGCTCCTTTTACAAAGGCGTGCTAGTGGTTTAATGCGCGTCATACCGCACGCTACACCGCCGGACGCGCTAGCCGCCACCACATCCTCTTGAGCAGGCGGTAGTTTTTAGGCCAGTGCGGGGGTTAGCGCGTGATGAAAAGTCGCGCGCGTTAACCCCGCTAGCGCGGCTTCATAAAAGGAGCCCTTAATGACACTGCATTATTATTAACCTTAGCACAATCTCTTGGATTTACCTTATTCATTTATACAGACCACATTCACAGTTTTCACACACTAGGCACCTACATCGCTACTGAGATCACAGAGATAAACACTGACCTTACTGAAATCACACACTGGTTACCAGAACATAAATTAAAATTAAAATTAGGATAAGTCTAAGTCCGTTCTATTAGATCCCAAAGGAACAGACAAAGTACCAGTCCCCATCTTACTTGATAATATTCTTATTCTGGTGGTAGACTTGACATGCATCTTAGGTATAGTTAAACATTCCTTTTTCAAGCTCTGGCTAATTTGGTCGATCCACTCATTGACCTTCCCTCTATATTCACTCATAATTCAATAGCTTGACTAATGCAATTCCCTTTTTGCCGGCTTAAGGGATAAAGATGTCCATGGATTACAAATTGTTCAGAATACTGTCATACGCTTAATAAACAATGCCAGGATATTTGATCATATTACACCCCTTCTAAAATACTGTACACTGGCTTCCCATTACTCATTGAATTATGTATAAAACTCTCCTACTAGTACTCAAAGTACAACAGTCAGATGAACCCCCCTTATCTCTCACATCTTCTCATACCACATGCCCCCTGTAGAACACTCAGATCTGCAGACCAGAAACAACTTGTAATCCCCACCTATTGCGAGATAATTATACACTGTGTACTATATGAGATCTCACCAGAGTTTTATACAGGGACATCATCACCTTCTTTTACCTACTGGCCATTCCTCTGCCTATGCTTTTGTTGCCTTTTTTATTTGTTTGATCACATACAACCACATTGTATTAATAGTTATACTGATCTACCTGTACCAGTAACCATATTGATTGTCCATGTCAAACTGTCCATTGTAACTTCCTGGGTAACTGACCCAACCTCTTGTAATATAATCCAACCTTGAACTGAATAGATAAAGGCGGAATAGAAAACCTGATTAACATAATACATGAACACATATGCCAATGCATCTTTTCGGTTCATGGGCTAGTACTCTGGAACTTCCTGTAGCCCTACATCTTCAATCCTCCTTAGATAAATTTAAATCAGAACTTAAGGCCTTCTTATTTAAAGATGCATATTCATAATACCATTTTACAGCCTATGGGACAGTGGATGGCTCTCTTCTGTACTACCCTCCATACTATCCTATATCAAAATTGTAGTTCTACCCCAAAAATGACATGGGGAGCAAAGGGGTCCTTTTACTAAACTATGGTAAGTACTGGTGTGCTCTTATAGCAGGTTAAAAACACTTACTGTGGGATGCGCTTTGCTATTACATAGTAAATGGCCACTTTTCCACAAATACAACATGCAGAAAAAAATATTTTTAAAATTTTTTGCCAAGGGGGCATGACTGGGGGTGGAGAGTGGATATGACAGTGCTAATCAGTTAGCATGCGGGGCACTGCCATGTGCTAATTGTTTAGTGCTAGGTTAGCATGGGGATCCTTGCCACCTGCAAACTAGGAGGCAGTAGAGACTCAAGTGCTAATTTTATTTTAATGGATGCATACTAATGCATACTAAATCACTCTTTCACCATACAATGGGCAGGTACAATCTTCACTTTCAGTGTGTATCCAATTCAAAACATTCACAAACTAATTTAAAGGGAATTTTTCAAGTACCTTTCTTATTTCTAATCTTAATGTATATTTTCTGTAAACCGCTTAGAACCTAACGGATGTAGCGGTATATAAGAAATAAATTACATTACATTACATTACATTACTAATGGTAAAATTTTCCAGCTGCAGGAAAAGTGGCCTTAGTGCAAAGGAAAGACCCATTTAAGAGGCGTGCTGAGACAATTCTCTGCCACAGTTTAGTAAAAGGACCCCAATGCAACCAAGAGTGTCCTAACTTTCCTCCCCTTTTACTAAGCCATGGTAGAGGTTTCTATGGTGGCCTGGAGTGCTAAACGCTCCAACGCTGCTCCGATGCTCATAGGAATTCTTTGAGCATCGGAGCATTTAGTGCTCTGGGCTACAGTTGAAACCTCTACCGCAGTTTAGTAAAAGGAGGAGGTTATGCGCTTACTTAGCTGGCTACGTGTGTATACCTCAATACAATTTTATAATAGCAATTTACACCCTCTTTTACAAAACCACGCTAGCGGCTGCCGCACGGCAACAGCCCCGAAGCCCTTTAAATCTCTATGGGCTTCAGGGCCGTTAGCGCAGCTGCTAGCGGGGCTTTGTAAAAGAGGCCGTTAGTGTAAAATGTGCTTTATCTGTAGTAAAGCTTTATAAAATTAGATCCACATCTATCCAGTATGATCAGTTAAAGGCAGATGTTTTTAAAATGTCTTGATATGTAAACTTGTCATAAATTGCCGAGCATTGAATATACATTTTCTAGATTTAACATAAATATTTTAAAATCAGACTTTGTTATTGCTTCTGACTTGTACTTTATTCATTTGAATTTGAATTTTAAACAGAATTCTAATATATTATCATGGTTATGAGCTCTGTATGGTTTACAATAACATAAAAAACCCACCAATATAGTGGGAAGAAAAAAACAATCATTTTCAAACCACCTTCTTATAAAGCAGTCAGTTACCACATTGCTTAAATAACCAGCTGTGAGATAATGACATTCACATCTCATAGCTAATAGCAATGAATTCGACGTAGCTGGGAAAACAGTACCAAACAATTTCTAATGGGTAGAAGCCAAATGCAAGGCAGATGCAGAAGGAAGCACAAACATGTTTTTGTGAAGTAACCTTTTAGATGTTTGACCAAGATTGGCCAGTTATAATAACAGTTTACAAAAAGTAGAGATGGACCATGGACATCAACAAAAAAGAGGTGCTAGAGACGTTTAAAAGGGACGGGAAAAAGGAAGGGGGTTCGTGCGTGTAGCCCATATCCCATCAATAATTTCATTCATTCTAAACAAAGAAAATTATAAGACCGTCATACAATGTGAGCAAGCTAACCTTTCCCTCCAATAATTACACCTTTTACCCTTTCAATACCTATATTACTCTAATTGTTTTAACCTTTCCAAGAGTCTCTCTTAAAGCAACAGATAATTTGAGCTCCTAAAGTTCTGCTCTATTTTCAGTCAAACTTAGGAGTTATGAACTTATGGCCCTATTTTAGAAGTTCTATTTGTGTTATGGACATCTGAAAACCGGAATTTTTACCTCTATATTAAATGGATATTTAAATACAGATTTTTTTTTTTTTAAGCTGGGATAGAGACATCAAAAACTGCAGTATGTCCTTTTGTAAAAGGGGAGTGGCCTCAGTGTGTTTTGGGTAGGACAAGGTAGGGGCCAAAATATGGACATCCAACTTTGATTTCAGAAGGGGAAGCAACCTCTATATCCCAAAATGATGAATGTTGATATTTAGACCTGGAGCTCCTTTTACTAAGGTGCGCTAGCGTTTTTTAGCGTGCACTATATTGCCGCGCGCGCTAACTCCACGCTACGTGCCAAAAACTAACGCCAGCTCAATGGAGGCATTAGCTTCTAGCGCACGCGGCATTGCAGCACGCTAAGCTAGCGCTAAAACCGCTAGCTCAGCTTAGTAAAAGGAGCCCCTGGCGTTTAGAATGTCCACATCACAAAAATATGCTTTGATAGAGCTACTCTCCATAGGAGGGATTCAGGGAAATCACTCCCTTAACGACCCAGTGGTTGCTGCCCACCCCAAAAACTGGCAAGGGATGACTAGCTAGCTTCAGGAATTATGGATATACATGTTATAAAACAGCTATATAGACCAGTACATACAAAGTAGAGAAATAACCTAATGGTTAATACTATGGGCTAAGAGCCAAAAGATACTGGTTCAAATCCTACTGTTGCTCTTTGTGGGTTGTTTTTTGTTTGTTTGTTTTAATTCTGAGCTATCCAGTGACAGAAAAACATCTACTATACCTGAATGTAGAAAGCATATAAGCCCAAAGGCTATTGAATTGATATATGTTCAGTATAGTAGGTAGCTTTCTGTAATTTGAACCTATATCCCCTCAACAGCAGAACAAGTGGGGAGTAGACAATTTTTTTTATTTTTACAAATCAGCTTACAATTATAATACACAAGAAAAGTCCAAACGCATAAAAAAAAATCCTGTTTATTCAACTGCACCACTGGTTTTTCCTGAAACTGTTGCTGAAATGTATAATTTCTTTCTTTTAATCAGGTCTGACGCTGCCTGCGTTTCACGGGACCGTCTGGTTTCCCGCTGTGTCAGGGCTTTTCATGCAATGGTGCGATGGAATAAGCCACATAAATGAGGAGGGCTTTATCATTCTTCTATTGATAATAGTCGGCAGGCACTGTAGATGAGTCCTTGCCATCCCCGGCCAAGGCATCCTAAGATTTCGGCATCAAACTCTTAATTGGTTAATTTCTTGGGTCTGGTTGAAAACTGACGCAGTCAATTACCAAGCTAATTAAGACAATTAAAAAAAAAAAAAGTTATGCACGGATTCTGAAGTTAGGCATCACTAGGTGTCCTTGACTAGGATGCCTACTGGTGCCTAATGTAGGCATCTATACAGAATCTAGCCTCTACTGATGTGCCTATTGGCAAATTAATTTTGTTTAAATTCCTTTTAATTGGTTTTTAATGGCAGTTTCAATTAGTGCCAATTAATCAATTAAATAAGAATTGAGTTAGGCATCTAACTCTGTAGACGCTCTGATCTAGGTGCTTACTGGTAGGCACCATTTATACAATCAGGGCCTTACTATCTACCGACTGGAAGCCCTGCTCTCTGCCCTGCTCTGCAATCTCTCCTGTCTGCTCTCCCCTCATGCTGCCCTGCTCTGCCCCGCTTCTTCTCTCCTGCTGCTTGCCCCTCATGCCGCCCCGCTCTGTCCCGATCTTCCCCCCGAATGCCGCCCTGCTATGCCCCGATCTGCCCCATGAATGCCGCCCTGCTCTGCCTCGCTTCTTCTCTCCTGCTGCTCGCCCCGCATAGCACCCTGCTCTGCCTCGATCTTCCCCCAAATCTCTCCTGCTGCATCGCCATTCTCCTGCCCTTCCTCGCCCTGCGAGCCCTTGGTTCCGCCAATCGCCCCCACCTGCATATTAAGTTGTGCAGAATTCGTCGGACCTGCCCAGATCAGGCCCGATTGGGCAGGTTAGTGAATCTGGCCCTATATTCCTATAGGTGTTTTTAGGATTTAGCACACGCTAATTGGTAGCAAGTGCATATGCAATTAGTGCATGCTAATGCGGTAGTGCCCTTTAATGAATCACAATGAGAACTCATTAGAATACTAATGAACTCCTTGGAATGTATTTGCTTAGTATTCTCGGTGGCTGCTATGATGATTGTTTGCAGCCCTGGAGAATCTTTTTGTGCATCAGCTGGAGAGTTTTCCATTACAGTAAGGTTGATTTAACAAGTCTAACTACCACTGAAAACTTTTGTGCATCGGAGCCTCAGCCCTTACTTGATGAGCAGCAGAAAATTGTCATCAAGTATATTTTACCTTCTGAACAGAAAACAGCTCTGGATAGTTAAAAGGATAGTAAACCATAAAATAACACCACATGATTTAACTTACAGTTTGGGGGAAAAATAAGTTTCTGGATGGTAGAAGGTAAGGATGGCTTTCTACAGCTATTCCAGGACTGATTTAGGTTCTCAAACCATGGACCTGTAATGAACCTCAGTGGTGTAGTAAGAGGGGGGTGAGGGGGCGGTCCACACCAGGTGCCATCTTGCTCGGTGCACCAGAACCCCTCCTCCTCCTCTCCACCCCCTTCCCACTCCTCCCCCTGCCACACCCACACCCCTTCCCCCATACCTTTTTAACTTCAGCGTGAGCAGCCCACATCGGCTTCAGAGCTCTCTGATGTCACTTCCGGGACCTGCATCTAGGAAGTGATGTCATAGAGAACGCCAAAGCCAACACGGGCAGTAAGTTGGTGGCTGCTTGTGCCGAAGTTAAAAGGTATGGAGAAGGGGTGTGCGCACGTGACAGGGAGGCGGAGAAGAGGGCGGGGAGAGGCGCCACCATCCCGGACACTGCCCACCCTTGCTAAGCCACTTTTATGCATTAATTTCCCCATTAATGTGTGAGCCCTTACCAACACCTTTTTTCTAGGCAGTAAGAGCTCATATGCTAACTATACGCCAATCACTTAGCATGTGGAGATGTAGCTGCAATAACTGATTAGGGCAGAACATGCCTACATTGCAGGTGTCTAAGATTTTTCTTAGGTGTCATTATCTGTGATTTTGTTAACAGCGCCTAAGCATGATTGACATGTGTCTGGCATCCATTTTTTTAGATGCCACAAATTTAGGTGCCGTTTTCAGAATCCTGCTGTTCATGTCCTATATATTATTATTTAGAATTTTCTTTTCTTTTTGCAGATTTTTGGTCACAACAAAGCTATAGTGATCCTTGCGCCTACTATTTATATTTAGTACCTTTTCCAGTTCGACCCAACATCCTTCAGGTTGCTGGTGCAATCGTTGATCCTATCCCTCCTTGACTACTGTAACATCATCTACCTGGGTATCCCACAAAAAAAACAGTAAAAAAATTGAGATTAGTACAAAACACCACTGTTCGCTTAATTTTCGGTCTGAGAAAAAAGACCACATCGGCCCCTACTATAAAGAGCTACACTGGTTACCAATAGAAGCGCAAATACTATTCAAATTTGCATGTATCTGTTTCAAACAAGTCTGGGGACTAGCACCTTCCTACCTGCAAACTCACTTCATTCTGCACAACCCCAAACGAACAACCAGAAACAAAAACATCTTTGCCTACCCAAAGATCTCAGGCTGCAGATACAAATCCTTCCTGGATAGAACCTTCATGTTCCAAGAGAATAGACAACAAGTCTGGTTGCGAAACTGCATAAATGAACCCAAACTGACTTACAATGCATTCCGAAAAGCAATAAAAACCGCCCTATTCGACAAATTCATTGACCAAAACAGACCACCCTCAAACTAAAACAAACCCCCATAAACGCTATTCAATCTCTCAGGAAGCTCCAATTTTTCATGTATCCTTTACCCATGGAACTTAAATTAGTATGTAACTTGTTTATGTAACTTTTCTATCTTAGGCTCCTCATTATTCGCTGACTGTCCAGCCTTCTTTCAATGTGAACCACCTAGAAGTCGCCTGACTATGGCGGTATAGAAAAATAAAGTTATTATTATTATTATTATTATGAGGGATCTTCAAATCAAATCATTTCCACACTTCTATTTTTTTTTTAAATACGATCAGGCTCAAAATAAAAAAAACACAGCAGTCCAAAAAGTATCCTATATCGGCACTTGAATGTCCTAATCGCCAGGACATCCAAATGCCAAGAATCGAAACTGTCTTTCTGTACATCTAGCGAGATGTTCCAGCTTCTGTGCGTCCAGAGCTGAAGATAAGCTTGGTGGAGGTGTGTTATGGGTGGGCTTTGGACGGTCAGAAATGAATGTCTTGAAACAATAATCAAATATTTTGCACATCCCCAGCAGAACTTATATGTTTGGAACTAGACCTGTTTTAGAAGGATCTTAGTTCCACAAAGGTGCCCAAACTGACAGATGACCACTGCACGCATCAAGGTAAGACCCCCCCCCCCTCCAGTGCTCACTGATCCCCTTCCACCACACAAAAAATGAAAATAAAAGGTACATGCCTATCTCTAAAACATCAGCATCTGGTATGGGGAAGCCTAGTAGAGTTGCACACAGGTGTTTTAAGTAGTCTGGTGGGTGGGCTAGTGAATCATAGAGAGTAGGCCCATAAGTTACTCTAACCACTACATTTATGGTAGAACGTGTGAGCCACCTAAACCCTACTATACTGCCATATACTCGTAGGTGCTACCTGCAGTTAGAAGTGCTATTGGGATGGTATACAGGAGGGTATAGAGGGTTTTTTTTTTGTTGAGGGGGGCTAACCCTAAATTATAAGGGGGTTATGGTGAGATATATAGCTGGTACCCTTTGTTCATCTTCAATGCAGGGCTAAAACTTTTAAAAAAGAGATACATGAAGCCCCTTGCCTTTAGACCTTATCCCCCAAATCAGGCAAACTGAGGGTCACCTCCTCCCCCACTAGGTCTTTAACTCATCTAACAGCAGCTTGACCACTATAGTATCAGTATATAAAGCAGCCAAGGCAGAAGTGACTGGGGATAAGTACTGTTTACCATGTGCCCTGGATCCTCTGGGTGAGTCAGTGCACCAGAAGGGTAGGACTGCATTGAGGCCTTCAGATTGCTTGATTTAAGTAGCAGGGCTTAGAAAACAGGGCTTTGTTTACGTTGTAGCTCCGCCATCAGGACTTGGGATCCCCCATCAGGAGCCACCAAGGAAAGGTCTTCAGGAGAGGTGCTAAGGACTTTCGATCCAGACCAAGAAAGCCCAATAAATTACAAATATGACATGTGAAGTGCCTCTTGTGTTAAAATGTTTGTATGTTACCACTGCTACAAATATGCAAAATTTAAGGCAATTGTAACATGCTTCAAATTTATTGGAAAGGGATGGAGACATGATATGAACTCATTTGCTTCCAATAAGTACATTTAAAAAAAAAAAAAGGGTACTAAGCCAGGAACTTTTTCTTGTGTTATTATATGAAAGCCTAAGAATGTGATCTTCCTCTTCCACTCTACAATCTGTTTCAGAATTATTTTGGCCCCCCTTCCCATTTCCTTAACCCATAGCTTTGGTCTTAACGAGCTTAACACTATTTTGGAGAATGGTACTGGTGGTGTAAAAACAAGCTGTATTTGCCTTTCTACACATCTACTTTGGCACTGAGAGAGATGTAGGATGGCTCCCCCTTCTGCTTCTATTCCTTTTTCTCCTCTCTTCTACCTTCCAAAGTATTTAGATCAATGCTGTCTTGTTAAAATGTTTATTTTATTTTTATTTTTCCTCTAACTCTACTTTTCACTTCTCTATTACCCTCCAGGTACTTTAGTTAGATTGTGAGCCTTCGGGACAGTAAGGGAATTTTTCAAGTACCTTTCTTATTTCTAATCTTAATGTATATTTTCTGTAAACCGCTTAGAACCTAACGGATGTAGCGGTATATAAGAAATAAATTACATTACATTACATTGCATTACAGAAAGAATTGGTGGGGATGGGCAAGCTTGGGTGGAGATTTTCATACAGATTGACAGCAAGGAAGGTGGGGGGGGGGGGGAAACAGTATTAATGAAAATGAAATGAAAACAAACAATATTTTATTTATTTATTTATGTTGAATTTTTCCTATTTCATTTTAAAACGAGATTCCCATCCTGGGGATGCTGCAGAAACAATATTCCCAGTTCTGAAGAAGAGTCATCATGCAACAGTGACATCTAGTGGCTAGTGTTTGGTCTGCATGAATGTTAACTGCAAAGGGAGTTACAATCTGAGTGATCAGTGGCTTTTGGTTCAGTACTCTTGTTGAACTTAATGTGAGTTGGAAGAAAATAAAGATTAAAGACCCCAAACACCTAAAAATGAGGGATCATTGCACTTATTAGGTCAAGCAGGGGATGAATATGAGTCATATGGACCTTCAAACAAAGTTGATGGGTTAAATACAAGTAAGAAATCAGTCAAAGAGTGGAAAATTCCAAGACATATGTGCCAGTTCTGTAGGACTTAGCACACTCCATTGTGTCCAGAGAAGGATAAGTTGGGTGAGTTTAGAGCCCATCAAAACTGGAATTCCTGTCAATCTCTATAAGTCACACATCTTGCAGTATACATAATAAATAACTCTTCAGGAATTGACTTCAGTGCTAAACCCCCAATCGTTTTGAAAAGTAGGACCTACGTTCCATGATATGGACCAAAAGAAATAAATACCAGACAAACAAAACTATCAAAACATGTGAGTACCTCAACAGTTCAGTATCAATTTGCCAATTGCCCCCCCCCCTCCCAAATGCTATCAAAGATGAAAATGAACTAAAATAATGTTAAGTGAAAGAAGGACCTTGAGAAAACTTACAAAAGCCTTGTGCAACAAATTATCACATTTCCTGTATAAGGTGGCTACTTCTCCAGTTGCAGGTATCCTCAAATATTCTGTAGGTATGCAAAGCATGAAATATTTGTGCTTAATATAATAATACTCAATATTGACTTTTCACTTTTTTAAAAATTTATTTATTCATTTTAAAGCCATAAGTAAGTGCAAAATATAATACAATCATATAACTCTATAAGAGCACTTACATTGCATTACATTAGTGACTTTTATTCCGCCAGTACCTTGCAGTTCTAGGCAGATTAGAAAAGAAGATAACTGGACATTTCCAGGAAAATTACAATTTAGGGTGCTGTTTACATGATTGAGTCTTTGAAGGGAAAATTACAAGAGTGATAGAGACTTTGAAGGGAAATTTACAAGAGAGGGGATGGACAAAGGGATGTGTTTTGATATCTAGATAAATTTTTTTGAATAGCAGGGTTTTGATTTCTTTTCGAAATGATTTGAAGTTGATCGTTGTTGTCAGCATGTTGGAGATAGGGTGGTCAAGTTTCGCTGCTTGCGTCGCTAGTGGGTTGTCATACATCTTCTTGCGCTGAGTACCTTTGAATGGGGGGTAAGTAAATGGGGTCTGAGTTCTCCTTTGTTTAGTTATATTGTTCCAATTTAGGCGATTGTTTAGATATGTGGGGGCAGTGCCATTTATTGCTTTGAATAATATACAGTATAATTTGAATTGAATTTGCACTTGTATAAGTAGCCAGTGTGAGTCTAGGTAAGCAGTGGTGATGTGGTCATATTTGCTTAGTGAATAGATCAATCTGATGGCTGTGCTTTGTACAGTCTGTAATTGTTTTATCATGTTTGTGGGGCACGGTAAGTAGAGGATGTTGCAATAGTCCACTAGACCTAGGACTAGGGGTTGGACTATGAGCCTATATTGCTCTTTGTCGAAGAATTTTCTTATTTTTTGTAGATTGCGCATGATTAAAAAGGCTTTCTGGGTAGTCTTGTTAATTTGGACTTGCATGGTGCAGCATCACTCCTAGGAGTTTAAGAGCGGACTGTATAGGGTATTTGGTGGCATTTATTTCTAATTCTATAATGGATGGGGTTTTGGCCTTTTCAAGCAGTAGACATTTTGTTTTATCTGAGTTCAGCTTTAATTTGTGGTCTATCATCCATTTAAATCCACTTAAATAAAATTACAATTATAATTTATGACAAATAGATATATCACCCCCCCCTTATATTCAAAAAATACATTCAAATTGAGAAATTGAAAAATACATTCCAACCCGCCCTCCCACCCACCCACCCTGGACGTATATGACCAATGGGCATAATCACCAATCACTCTTTGCAAAATTTTGTCAATGGCTCCCAAATCTTCAGAAACTTCTTATAATGTCCCTGATGTATAGCCATATTACGTTCCATCTTAAAAAGGTATAGTTCAGTCTATCCTAGTTTTTCCAATTCCTTAAAATAAACTGTATGGCAACCCCTGTCATAATAAAGAGAAGTTTATTAATTAATTAATTAATCTATATATATAAAATCGGAGGTATGTATGTGTGTATGTATGTGTGTGTGTATGTGCCGCGATCACGCAAAAACGGCTTGACTGATTTGAACGAAACTTGGTATGCTGATCCCTCACTACCTGGGGTGATATGTTCTGGGGTTCTCGCGGCCCACCTGCACACGTGGGCGGAGCTACAAACAGAAATTCACATTTCACCCATTCATGTCAATGGAAAAAATGTAAAAAGCTGCCATTCTCACAGTAATTCAAAAACGGCTTGACCGATTTGAACGAAACTTGGTATGCAGATCCCTCACTACCTGGGGTGATATGTTCTGGGGGTCTCACGGCCCACCTGCACATGTGGGCGGAGCTACAAACAGAAAATCTTATTTCACCCATTCATGTCAATGGAAAAAATGTAAAAAGCTGCCATTCTCACTGTAATTCCAACTATAAAACACTTTCTGTGACACTATAACCACTAGGGACATCGTTTCTATTCTACCACGGACACCATATATATAGAGTTTGTATGTTCTAACTGTGTTTGTAACTGTTTCCTTCATGCACCCCAGTTCATAATGTTATTACATTACATGAGTACTCACATATCCTGAACTAGGAACACAGGTTCCATTCTGAACCGGGAACAAACTACATGGAGTTTCTTTTCAACCTGAGTTTCCACATATTGAGTTGTTTAAATCAATACTGAAACTTTTGGATGCAACTTATTCCAACAGATCTTCCTTTTCAGTTTAAGAGATTGCAAATTCCAGTGAGACTTGCATTCTCTATCACAATCAACAAATCACAGGGATAGACTATTACATACTGTGGAGTGGATTTAAGTTCCCCCTGTTTTTCCCATGGACAACTCTATGTTGCTTGATCAAGGGTGGGTTCACCCAAGAATTTATATGTTCTTGCTCCTGGAGGTGAAACTAAAATTGTTGTTTATAATCAAGTTTTGTGTTAGTTGTATTGTATTCATTTTGTCAAATATTTCACATTATAATTTGATTATTGTACTTTTTATAAAGCTGTAAAAAAATAATTTCATTCACCACTATAAAGTATCTTTATTTCAATCCATTTACTGTGTTATTGCTATAATTAAATACCTGTGCAACGCCGGGTCATCAGCTAGTGTGAGATAATATTTGGCTATTAGCTCTCATCATAGTGCCAAATAGTGCAGTGCCATATGTTAGTGCCACTGGATTTTCCATTACTTTATTTACCTGATCCCAAATGGATCTCCAAAACTGAAGTATTAAGGGACAATAAAATAATAAATGATCTAATGTCCCAGGTTCAAGATGACAGTACCAACACCTATTAGACTTGGAACTATCTAATTTCTGTAACCGAACTGGGGTCCAAACTGCTCTATGTAACAAAAAAAAACCCAAGTTTGTCTCATAGATGCAGACATCGTACATCTCATCCTCCAAGTCCAGATTTGTGGCCATTGAGACGCAGTAATCTGATGCTTTATCTATTTACATTTCACTTTTCAAACCATCAAATTAATTCTCACAATTAAAGTTGAAATCGCCTAAAGGTGAAGATAAGAACTGTTATTTGTATAACCAGCCTGCATAAGAATGTTTATCTAAGGCTGTTCTTTTTCCCTCTATTATTTGCCACTGCATGGGTTTCAATGATCCTGTGTCGGAAAGTCGAAACAGCAGTAAACTTTTTAAATGGCCTTACAAGTATTTTAGTCATTTGTTACTCCAGTTGTCACTACATTCTCTGTCATTAAATTACATTATGTAGTATTTCTATACTACTCATACCAGTTACAATTTAAAGCGGTTTACAAAGTATGAAGCTGGATTTAGTCATTCTAGGAATTACAAAACCAAATTTAGGTTGAGAACTTAGGGGGAAATTCTAGAAATGGTGTATAAGTTAAGTAACAAACGCTGTTTAAAACAGCATAAAATGGCACCATTAAAGCGCCTACCAGCGCCTAAATAATACATGCTGGAATCACACCTACTTAGATGCTTTAGGCCACTGAATGCCACTATGGGAATGGCTAACACCAAAAGTGGTATTAGGTGGATATGGTTCAATCAATGATCTGAAACAATGGCAAAACATAGAATTTCGTTTCTGCAAATTGACACTTGACATAATAAGATAACACTCTTTATCAACTACATTCGCAAAATAAAGCTCAGAATTTAGGAAGTTGGTTGGTTGGACTGAGAACGTTTCGCCCCCCCCCCCCCCATACATGCCAAAACCATTAAGAACAAAACAGGAATCTTCAAAACAAATCACATGGAATTTTGCAATGCTTTGAGCTATCGCAGTGCACCTACAAATAAAACATCCATTAAATTTAAAATAATAATAATAATGCTCTAATATCAACCACCTCAATTATGTAATAAAATCCATAGGTATATGAACTGTCTGAGCTCTTAATTCCAAAACTCTTTCTATAATGTCTAATAGAAATGTCTGTGGTATGTTGTTATAAATGACTCCAAATCCTAAGTGACCAACAGCATGGCAGATGAAACTCTTTGAATCTGTTACAATATCCTCAAAAAAAGTGTCTTATCTTTTATTTACAATCTAGCTTTAGAAACCCAGGGCTGTAAAAACAAATCCACAAACTGTGAAGAGATTCTAGAGTAGTGGCAGTGGATGGGGGTTGGAGGGGGCAGTCTAGTGAAGATTAAGGTTTCATGTATATTTGGAATGACCATATTCTCTCTAATATTATCCAGCCTATTACTCATACTAGAAACGCTGGGTTTTTTTTTTTTTAAGACTAGGGTGGGTTATCATTGGAGACATTTCATTTTTTTTAGGAAGCCTGAAATTGGCAACACAGGGCAAAGACAGCCAACAGACTGCTAAAGAGTTCAACAGTTTTTAATTATCAAAATAAAAGAGTGAAACAATACCTTGTTGTTAGTTATTATATTCTAACCATGGTCATTTAAGCTAAATAACTGTAAATTTCCAGAATATTAAATTTACTTTAACCATATTAATGAACCTGCCAAAAAAACTGGTTTACCAGTACCTCTGGGATAGAAATACCAAACTGGCATTTCTGGTATACATCAGTGGTTCCCAAAACTGGTCCTGAAGGCTCTCAGCCAGTCAGATTCTCAGGATATCCATAATTAATGTTCATGAGAGAGATTTGTGTGCACTGTCTCCACCACATGCAAATCTTTGTCATGTATATTAATTGTGGATATCCTGCAAACCTGACTGACTGGGGTGCCTCTAAGACCAGGTTTGGGAGCCAGTGCTAAATAGAAGATGCCAGTACTCAGTATTAAAGATAAGAAAGAAAAGGAACATTTACTGGTATGCAGCGTAATTATAATCACAAGTTCTTAACGCATTTCTGTTTGGCAGTTTGAGACAAGCAGGACTTCCACAGACACCCACAACATTCAGACACACAAACACCTATGTCTATATAAAATACCTTTTCCCAAGCCACACCTGTCTCTTGTCTTATTGTGCTACAACCCCACTGCCTTTGAGAAGTGGACCTGGGACAAAAAAGGGAAAAATGAAAAATAACTACACAAAATATAAAAGATTACAGAGACCAGGTAATTGTGTTAGTCATAATTTTAAATCTGCTTGTGTGTCCCAAGCCTAATAGCTTTGCCTATTATCGCCATGGAACACAAAAATAAAGGAGAGTGGATTGGGCGGGATGGGAAGAATGGATTGAATGGATTTGGGGAGGGCAAATTGGGGAGGGGGATTTGAATGGATTGGGGGGGGAATGGGAGATTATTGGAGAAATTAAAAATTGCATGTTAGACTCAAATGTTAAAGGGTTTTCAAGTCCTAAAAGGGAAGGTGGGCGATTATTAGAGAGAATATGGTATATAAAATAAACTGGAATTTTAGGGTGCTCTACTCAAAAAACAGCTTCTCTTGTCAAAAAGTTCCATTGACATGCTGAGCTGGTAACACTTGAGGAATGTAAGGGGGTAGGGGAGGTGTTCACATGGGGATAAAATTAAATCTATCAAGTTAACTAGGTCTGGCAGTTTTAATCTCTATTTACTGGCTCTTTAAATCAGTGGCAGTGGAACATCTTTTTGGTTGGAGGAGTCAGACAAACCATTATTCAGCCTCACCTACAAGCTCTTTAGTTGCTGATGCTGTGTTGAGCAAAATATTGATGGGTCCATGGCCTCAGTGGCCTATCCCATTATTGCCCATTAGGCCTGCTGCATAAGCAATAAAAGCAATTCTTTCTAAGCAGAATGTTGACTTTGATGGAGAAATGGCCCCCATCTTGTTGCCTTTGTATAGATGCAACTAACTTTCCTTTAGTATTTGCACGTAAGAAGATAGCAAATGTGCAGAAAAATCTGAGGCTATATGTTAAGGGAAAAAAGCTGCTGATGTTCAGAAATCAGGAAAGAGACTCTGAGGTGATGATATCCAGTGGGTTCATGAAACAGTGGTGGCCAAAGCTTGATGGATGCTTAGGTACAAAGGATAAAGCATAGAAAAAAAGAAGTTATTATTCCATTTGCAGATCATTACTGAGACCACATCTGGAGTGTTTCCCGCAGAAAGTATCAAAGTCATTTACAATCCTCTGTTTAATATTGTGACAAACTGAAGTCCGTTTCGGGTCTTGTTGTAAACAAACCCAAATCCATCCCAGGTTTTGTCCCAGAAATAAAGAGAAAACACACTGAGCCCAGATGCAAGAGAGCTGATCAGGTGGCATGCCAATTAACAGAGCTAGCTGACTACTGCTCAGATAGTGAGATGGAGTCAGAGGAAGCATGGCAGGAAAAGCATAGGCATGAAAGCTGTGCCCAGTTTAAACCTGTTCCTGCCATTGCTAGAGGTTTGCTACCTTTTGATCAGCCTGTGCCGGTTAGAACTAGGGTTAAAAAGAATCCTGCCTGTAATCATAGGGAGCAGGCTAGTATGTGGAAGGCCCTTCCACCATCCAGTCTGAGGGGGAGTGGCTCTCCACAGGATAAAACAGTCTCTTCAGAACAGGAAGAGGAAGGAGGCACACTGAAGAGAAGCAGCCAAGAGAAAGACAGACAGCAGGGGAGGATAAGTTACTCTCTACCCTACCAGTAGTGGCTGGGAATACAGATTGACAGATGACTGAAGCAGAGGAGCTGAGTCCTCCTTCTGAGCTTTGGAAGCAGGATCTTGAGGCAGCCATGGACACTCAAGAAAGCCAGGTAGGAATTGAGGCTTACCCCATAGCCATGGAAGTGCAGTGAGACACAGGAGTTTTGTTTTCTGTCTGCAGTTTTGAGGCTCAATGAATCTGTATTTTGTTTTGAAAGAGTTTAGGGTCTCTCTTTAGCATGAACTTTGCATTTTACTTTAAAGCCTTGAGGTTTGCTACCAACAATTGTGTATATGTTTTCTCAGCTACTTACCAAGCTGGAAAATTACGTTTCTCCTTCTCAGCTGTGTGCGGTTGCTATAGCAATGTTTCAGGAGTGAGTAACAGACCAAGTTCTGGCAGTGCTCTTTTATATAAGCTGTGTAGTAAACGCTACAAGACTGAAATATAACTGCTCTGGTGAAGAGGACTTTTAAATTACCTTGATAAAGCCCGGAAGCAGGGAACTGCACTTAGTCTAGTGTTAACAAATTGGGACATCTGGACTGTGATGTTTTGGATTTTCTTTTCATAAACTGTATGCTTTCTTGCAACTACCAAGCTGAAGCCTGTATTTTGATTTATTGGGCCAGTGGCCAAAATAAAGTGATTATTTTTGCCATTTCTGACTTTAACTCATTACTTGTATGCCCTATTAGGCAGTTACCTTGCCAGAATAAAGTCCTGAAGGGTCCCTTAGTAGCAAGGGACACGTTGGGCCAAAGGTTTTGTCACACCCTCGTGAGCTCGCTGTGCACTTCAGGAGTGCGGGTGTGACATTACACAGAAATCTCTTATATTAAGTGCATTCTTAAATATTTTATACATGTTAACTCTTCTCCAAATAAAAGACTTGTGACCATCAGTTGGCTGTGATATCTCCAGTGCCTCTTTTTGTTGAACTCTTCCCCAAAACCATATCAGGGCTTGTCTCCGGTCCTTTGGGAGGTCAATTTTATGACTCCTATTATGATCTTAAAAATACTGTTTTAACGGTAGAAGTGTCTTTTTAAAATTATCCCTTTGGTGCCTTGGAGTGCTGATGCATCCTACTCTTCCTGCCTTCTACAGTCAGAGGAAAATTCTATAAAAGGTGCCTAAAGATAGGTGCCAAATAGGCACCTAACCTCCCTTTTACAAAACCACGAAAGCTGTTTATAGCGCAGGCCGGCGCGCTGAATGCTTTGCGCTGCTCCCGACACTCATATAGTTCTTATGAGCATCAGGAGCAGTGCAGTGCATTCAGCGTTCCGGCCTGCACTAAAAACTGATTTTGTGGTTTTGTAAAGGAGGCTGGGGTAAGTTAGGTAACTAACTTCATTAGTATATTGGCTTCAATTATAAGCTTTAATAATTCATTGTAAAAATACACTGGGAGGGGCAAATGGGAGTCTTTGGCACCTCCCAGTGTATCCTAGGATGTACAAGGAAGGGGGTGTAAGGCCTAGATTGGTCCGGTTGCCTAAGGCCTTGGCTATGGGAGGGGCCTTAGGCGCCTGGGCCAGTTAAGGCCTTAGGCCCCTCCCTGATGCATCCCAGGATGTACTGGGAAGGGGAAGGCCTTGCCATTGTACTGGGAAGAGATGGGCCTGCCAGCCAGAGGGTGTAGGCATCCCTCTGGTTGATCATATTATAAAGGTATGGGGGAGCGATCGGTGCTTTGGGGGTGTCAGGGTGGGGGATCAGAAGTATCAGCAGTTGAGAGGGTCACAGGTCATGGGTTTGATGGGGTTTTAGAAGGTGTCAGAGTGAGGGTTCGGGGGATATAAGTAGTTGGGGTGGGTCATGGGTTTGAGGGGGTCTGCAGGCAGGAGGGAGTGGGCATACTTTCTGCCTATCGCGGTTGGGAGGGGTGTAATTTGGGAGTTATAGCAGGAGGGAGTAGGCATCCCTTCTGCCTATCTCTGTTGGGGGTTACGGCAGGAGAGAGTGGGCATCCCTCCTGCCTATCATGGTTTGGGGGTCCCTTGCCGCAGCTGCTCAGCTGATCACGGCAGAGGTAGTTCCCCCCCCCCCACACACACACACAATTTGGGAGCACTGCTGGCTCAGTTGATCAGGGATAACTTCACCTGCTGCGATCAGCTTATGGCTGCTGCGGCCTGACTAGGATCCCACTGCGGCACAGATAGGTGATTGAAATGTAGGCTAGGATTTTCTGGGCCTACATTTCAGCTGCCTATTTTGGCTGAATTGAAGCATGATTCTGTAATCAGCGCTGTCCAGTGATTAACACATGATTGGCAGCCGCTTTTAAGGCAGCCACTGACATAGGCGCTGGTTACTGAATCCGGCCCCAGCGTTCAACTTCCCTTCATTTAATTGCAATCTGTGCAATTCTGGAATAATATACCAACAGTTATAAAACAGATATCTTGTTATCTTTCCTTTTGTAAGAACCTAAAAACATATTTATTTCAGAAATATTTGATTGGCGATAGTTGTAAGTGGTAATTATGAACTGTTCTCTCTTTCTGTGTCATTTAGGATTTTATTATTGCAAAATGTTTCTTTTTAAATAACCTATTATGTGAACTGCTTTGGGCCTTTAGAGTGGTTAAACAGATTACAAATACCGAGATTAGATAACATTAGAATTAACCATCATAATCATATGTACATTGGGTAAAATAAAAACAGCTTTGGTGGCATCAAATAGATTCAAATCATCTAAATATTTCTCCCTCATTACCACAAAGAATGGTTCCTAGTAAAGAAACTGAATGTGAATCCTCTCTTACCATAATCATGAAGGAGTTATAATTTTTAGTGTCATTGAAAAAGGCTTCATTGAAAAAGTGGATGAATTGGAGGATGTTGTAGCACTATTACAGGATAAAATCAGACTCATTCCGTTTGTTAGGTAATCATGACTTCTCTAATGGTGCATGTAACCCATTTTTGGCAACATAATATAGATGCTTGTCATAGCCATCTGCTACCCTGGCATGCCAGTGATTTCTCTAATGGTACATATAACCTAATTTTGGCAGAGTAATAGAAGTTTTTGTCATAGCCATCTGCTTCTCTGGCAGGCCAGTGTTGCTGGGGAAAAGGAAAAAAGAGAATGAAAATCTTTGCTGAACCAGAAAGAAAATTCAGAAATGAAAACCAGAAGCTTAGAAACATGATGGCAGATAAAGGCCAAATGGCCCATCCAGTCTGCCCATGAAAATAATATGTGGCAGAGAAATAGTTTAGAATTTGCAACATTCCTGAGAAAACAGAATACCATAATCCAGTGAAATTTATGTACGTCCAGTGGCGTAGTAAGGGGAGGGTGGACCGCCCTGAGTGCCATGTCGATAGGGACGCCGGTACCTCTCCACCCAATCTCGCCATACCATGGCAAGCTTGCACCATCCCTGCCTCACACCCCATACCTCTGTAGATCTTCATTAGAGTGAGCAACTTCTCCTGCCTGTTGCTTGAGCCAGCTTGGTTCCCCTCTGAATCTGGGTCACGGGTCCAGGAAGTGATGTCAGAGGGAAATCCAATGCTGGCGCAAGGAGTATGCTGGAGAAGCCACTTGTGCCGGCGAAGATTTAGAGGCATGAGGAGGAAGGGAGATCGTGAGTGTGGAATGGGGGGGTGGGAAGGAGTGTGTGGGCGGTGGAGTGGGGGTGTGGGGGGGCTCCACCGCCCCAGGCACCTCCTACCATTACTATGCCACTGTGTGCATCTAGCAGAAATTAAGGGCTCCTTTTACTAAGCTGCGATAGCTTTTTTAGCGCACGTAGAATTTTAGCGTGCGCTAAACCTGCACTACACGGCTAGAACTGACGCCAGCTCAATGCTGGCATTAGCGTCTAGCACGCACAGCAATTCTGCGCTAAAACAACTATTGCAGCTTAGTAAAAGGTCCTAAGAGAAACAAAAAACAAAGTATACTAAGCAGTATGGACCCAATTCTATATGTGCTGCCTAAAAATTCAGTGCTGACTAGTGTGGCACAAAGTTCAATTTTATAAAAATTAGGGCCCTGTTTTACTAAGGTGCGCTAAATGTGGTTTGAAAATCAGATGAAATGTTAGAAATATTTAAAAACCTGAAATTAACAAGAGACTGTTGTAAAGTGCAGATATAAATTTATTGCACTTAGCCAATAAATACTTTTCAAAGATTAAAATCAGTTTTAAAATGATTAAAATATGACAATAAGTTATAAAATGCTCTTCAAAATACTATTGTATGCCTACCTAACTGGATCCAGTGTATTTACACTCTAATTTGTATCTTCACTCTGTATTTATTATAAACTTCCTTATTGTACCTCTGCAATATTATATATAGTGCTCCTTTTACAAAGGTGCGCTAGAGGTTTTAGCGCACGCTTAGTACATGCTAAAATGCCGCGCGCGCTAGCCGCTACCACCTCCTTTTAAGCAGGCAGTAGTTTTTAGGCTAGCTCATGCTATAGCGTGCGCTAAAAACGCTAGCGCACCTTCGTAAAAGGAGCCCAAAGGTAAGTGTAGCAACAATGTTTTCTAAAATTTAGAAATTATTTTTTTTAAGATCCATTAATAATTAAAGTTTTATTTTACTGTCCTTTTGTGTCATCAGTAGTATCATCAGTGTCATGGAATTTAATTTCAGGTGAGTATTAGTGTTCCTCAGTTGATATTAAAGTGTTTTGTTTTGTTTTTTCTTTGAACGGCTGTACTTATCTTTATTTCTTCTTTTTTTCAGGTACCCCTTTGATCTTCTTCTGTTCTTCTCCCTACACCTATTAAAATCAAATAAAGGGAAAGAATATCCTCACTGCCTGAATGTGAGAGATTCTAGTTTGTCAGCTCAGGATACCTAAACACTGTTCAACTAACTATAATTAAAAGAAATAAAAATTTTTATTTTAGTAACTAAAATGCCTCAGTGGGATCTAATGGACTGAGATAAGTGATTGGAAGAGTGCAAACACTAGTGGGACTTATTTAATTAATGCTACACTTAAATATTGTTACTTTTATGAGTTAGAAACAGAGGTAGGGAACTCCGGTCCTCGAGAGCCGTATTCCAGTCGGGTTTTCAGGATTTCTGCAATGAATATGCACTTTCAATGCATATTCATTGGGGAAATCCTGAAAACCCGACTGGAATACGGCTCTCGAGGACCGGAGTTCCCTACCCCTGAGTTAGAACCTATTTAATGTTATTTTAAAGTTCAGGTTTTTGGTGAACAAGTTTTTCTCAGAGTAGAAGTCTAAGGGCTCCTTTTATCAAGGTGCCCTAAGGGGGTTAGCGCGTCGGACATTTCATCACATGCTAACCCCCGCGGCAAGCCAAAATACTAATGCCTCGTCAATGAAGGCGTTAGCGACTAGCGTGGCAGGCGGTTTAATGCGCGGTATTCCGCGCGTTAAACCCCTACTGCGCCTTGATAAAAGGACCCCTAAGTTTTTTACTGTTCTATTTTTCCCAACTTTAACCAGGAGCCGATGATAGTAAAGCTGGCTTCTTTACATAGCATATGCACTTTGGGCTACTTTTAATAAGTTGCGCTAGTGGTTTTAACGCATGCTATGCACGCGCTGCATTACCACATGCGCTAGACGCTAATGCCAACATTGAGCTGGCATTAGTTCTTGGCATGTAGCGCGAGGTTAGCGCTTGTGGCAATGCAGCGCGCGCTAAAAATGCTATTGCACCTTAGTAAAAGGAGCCCTAAAGTCGTTGAGGCTCGTTTTTGTTCAATTTTTTTAATATAAGGCTTTTCCTGACATAGTAGCAATTTTGTATTCACAGCAAACTGCTAAAATTGTTATCCGTAATCTGCTTCAGTCTTACCCCATAATATATTAAGCAATTAAACAGTCTTTGGGCTCCTTTTACTAAGGTGCGCTAGCGGTTTTAGCGCGCGCTGAAGTTTAGCACGCACTAACACCGCGTTACACGAAAATAGTAATGCAAGCTCTATGGAGGCGTTAGCGTGTAGAACGCACAGCAATGGAGTACACGCTAAGCGTGTGCTAAAACTTCTAGTGCACCTTCGTAAAAGGAGCCCTTTGTCTCCACCGCCACTACCAGGAGACTTTTCCACACATCTACCACCTTTTCTGAAAAATAAATCTTTTCTATTTCTGTACTGAGTTGTGATTCCTGGAGTTAACATTTTATACAACACATTAGCTATGGGTGAGTAATATTAATATTTGTCTTTAAAAATATCTGAAAATTCCCAAACTTATTTTAAATAATAATAATAATAATAATTTTATTTCTTGTATACCGCTATACCGTGAGGTTCAAGGCAGTTTACAGTAGATACAGAAGAGATGCAATTAAGTAAGATTAATAAAATGAAGAAAAAGTACTTAGAGTTCCCTGACTGTCCCAAAGGCTCACAATCTTGCTAAAGTACTTGAGAAAAATAAATTAATTAAAGATGTCTTCTAATGTTATGTTACGTTATATTGCTCTTGTATTCCACCAACTTCCCCATTCAGTGATTCAAACCAGATAACAAAAAAGCAAACATTAACAGAAAACAGAAAAAAAAAATATGAAAATAACAACAAGCAAATTAATCCAAGAATTTAAACAAATAAGTTTGTAAGTTCTTATGAAAAGACCAAAACTGTACAGCGTGATAATGAAGAATAATCAGTCAATTTTTTTTTTTAATACTTAACTCCCAAGAACGATGGAAAATTAAAAAGAAATGGGCCTCTATATACGGAAGTGCCATGTTTTAAAGGAATCTCTGATTGTATAGACAGTTATAAAGATGAAAAGAATATTAGAACAAATATAAATTCATTGTAACCTACAATATAGTTCATCCATATCAACTACCAGACTAACTCTATCAGCAGAAACCTAAACAAATAGGACCATCATACCAATCTCTGGAATATTGCTAAAATTGTAAAATCACAGACATGCCTTTTGAATTGGGTTAAATTCTGTTTTGAATGCCTGTACACAAATCTTTCATCTTAACCAATACATTTTTATCTTTTGCCTTTGTATGGTATATGATTTCCATTTAACCTTTCTAAAGCTCCCTGTGCAGGATGTCATACAAGCGCCGCGGCCGAATAGAAGAGAAAGTGTACAGTATGGTTAGGATCTTATTGAAACATTTCTGCAGCTGGAGATGTAGAAGATGGGTCGGGTGGGCTGGTGAAAGATGAATTGCTGGAAGACTTGGAAATAGCAGGCATGAATGCAGATGACTGAGATTTAATGTGGCTGAATGCAAATTATTCAGTCTTAGAGCAAGAATCGAACTATAAATTGGTTAATGCCAGCACAGAAGATGGAAGGAATTAGGGGTGAAAGCACATTTCACACCGAGGCATGAAGGTCAATTTGGAGTATACTTAAGAAAGCTTACAATAGTCTAAGAATATATATTGCAGGGGATGCTAAACCTATCAAGGGATGTCAATCTTATTTTGTTCTCGTATAGGGCTCAATTCAGGTCTCCTATTCTGAATACAGAAAACCTGTTTAGAAGGTGAAAAAGCATAGCACAAGAGAAGAAAATCAATAAGATGTATGGGGGGTGGAGGGGGAGAGAAAGCTATAAGAAGACATTGACTGCAGAAAACACATTTACCCTGAAGCCAAGAAAGCAGAGAGTCAGTCCCTAAGGGATCCAGCCTATGGAAAAGTACGTGGTTTTATTTTAATTGCTTAAACTGGACAGCTGTGCTTTTATAGCTGCCTTCTGTACCTTCCCTTTATCAATACAGACCTATCATAAATTATAATGCTTATTATTAGACCTTTACAGTTTTGAAGAAACAGAGTTCTAAGCAAGCAGATGCTATTACAATCCTATAATAAAGCAATGTTGATCAACTGAAAAATGCATTGCCCACAGACAGCAGGATGAATAAGGCACATGTAGGTGACACCATCCAAAAAAAAAAAAAAAGTTCTCCTATAGCTCAGAACTTTAGTCAAGGGGTCTGACTGAGCATGCACAATATATGCACAGCAGAGAATTTAGGGCTGCTCAGTCTTAAGTTATCTTGATATTCTGAGCAGCCCATACAATCAAATATGAGAATTTTCAGCTCATAGGGACAGATTGGCCAGCACTGCTTAAACAAGTGCATTGTCTAATTCTGAAGCCTGGTTTACAATAAAGCACAATAAAAGCATAATGAGAGGACCATGTAGTCTATGAAGTAGGTTTTTTGGATGACCACTGTGGCAACAATAGCTCTAATCGGATGAGGCTTGACCAATGTGCAGCGGCGGCCAAAAAAGCAAAAAGGATGCTGGGAATTATTAAAAAAGGGATGATTAACAAGACTAAGAATGTCATAATGCCCCTGTATTGCTCCATGGTGCAACCTCATTTGGAGTATTGCGTTCAATTCTGGTCTCCTTATCTCAAGAAAGATATAGTGGCCCTAGAAATGGTTCAAAGAAGAACGACCAAGATGGTAAAGGGGATGGAACTCCTCTCGTATGAGGAAAGACTAAAACAGTTAGGGCTCTTCAGCTTGGAAAAGAGACGGCTAAGGAGAGATATGATTGAAGTCTACAAAATACTGAGTGGAGTAGAACGGGTACAAGTGGATTGATTTTTTGCTCCGTCAAAAATTTCAAAGACTAAGGGACACTCGATGAAATTACAGGGAAATACTTTTAAAACCAATAGAAGGAAATTTTTTTTCACTCAGAGAATAGTTAAGTACAGGAAGAGTCCCGTTGGATTGAAAAATGGCTAACGTCATTCTACTCCACAAAAAGGGATGCAGGACGGAGGCTGAGAATTATAGACCGGTGAGTCTCACATCGATAGTGAGTAAACTTATGGAAACACTAATCAAACGCCAATTGGATACGATTCTGAACGAGGAGAATCTACGAGATCCCCATCAACATGGTTTTACGAAGGGAAGGTCCTGCCAATCAAATCTGATCAGCTTTTTTGACTGGGTAACAAGAAATCTGGATATAGGGGAGTCCCTGGACGTCATGTACTTGGACTTCAGCAAAGCGTTTGATAGCGTCCCACACCACAGGTTATTGAGCAAGAGGGTTCGATGGGACTGGGTGAAACATTAACCGCATGGGTTAGGGACTGGCTTAGAGGTAGACTTCAGAGGGTAGTGGTAAACGGTACCCTCTCCGATACGATGGAGGTGATCAGCGGAGTGCCGCAGGGCTCGGTCTTGGGCCCGATCCTATTTAACATCTTCGTAAGAGACTTGGCTGAGGCTTCGAGGTAAAATTACATTATTCGCTGATGACGCCAAACTATGCAACATGGTAGGCAACCGCACAACAGATGAAAGCACAGTGCCCGACAAAAGCTCAATGCCCGACAGTATGACGCAGGACCTACTCCTGCTGGAGCATTGGTCAAAGACTTGGCAACTAAGTTTCAATACCAAAAAATGCAAGGTCATGCACCTTGGCGGCAAAAATCCATGCAGGACTTACACTCTAAATGGTAAGATCCTAGCAAGGACTGTAGCAGAACGTGACTTGGGGGTGATCATTAGCGAAGACATGAAGATTGCCAATCAAGTGGAGAAAGCTTCATCCAGGGCTAGACAAATCATGGGCTGTATCCGTAGAAGTTTCGTCAGCCGTAAGCCCGAGGTCATAATGAGACCCCCATCTGGAATACTGTGTACAATTCTGGAGGCCGCATTATCAAAAAGATGTGTGGAGAGTTGAGTCGGTTCAGCGAATGGCCACCAGGATGGTCTCAGGACTCAAGGATCTCCCGTATGAGGAACGACTGTACTCACTCGAGGAACGCAGAGAGAGGGGAGACATGATCGAGACGTTCAAATATGTCACAGGCCGTATCGAAGTGGAAGAGGATCTCCTTTTCCTTAAAGGACCCATGGCAACAAGAGGGCATCCGTTGAAAATCAGGGGTGGGAAATTTCATGTCGACACCAGAAAATATTTCTTCACCGAAAGGGTGGCTGATCACTGGAATAATCTTCTACAACAGGTAATTGAGGCAAGCAGCGTGCCAGATTTTAAGAAAAGATGGGATTGGCATGTGGGATCTCTTCATGGAGGTAGTTAAGGGGTGGGCCATTAGTGTGGGCAGACTAGATGGGCCGTGGCCCTTTTCTGCCATCATGTTCTATGTTTCTATGTTTCTAAGCTCTGGAACGCGTTGCCAGAGGTTGTGGTAAAAGTGGATAGTATAGCTAGTTTTAAGAAAGGTTTGGACAAATTCCTGGAGGAAAAGTCCATAGTCTGTTATTAGTCTGTCCATAGTCTGTCATTCCATTCAGCCATTCATACTTAATGCATTTTATATCTTAGTTTAGAACACGTTATCCTTCTTTACCAGTCTAAAGCAAGCACAGCTGGTGTTAATTAACCCAACGAGGCTGGGAGCGGGAAAACTCAGAGAGGACAAAGAAGACAGAAAACTATTCACTGGCACAAGATGGTGTCCAAACAGAGAACCCAAACTGGATTCCATGTAATCATGTAATCATGATTTCCACCATGATTTGGCTCAACAGCAAAGTACATACACAGATATTATTATGCTTTCCCTTATATTAATCCTTAGTGTATTTTTCTCTGGCCTTAGCTACATTATATTTAAATTTTTATTCACCTGTTTTTCCGTACGCTTCTATTTGGGCGTGGTCCTTACTGACACAGAATTGTCTCTAACTAGAATTACCCAGAATCATAAAAAAACTGGTGCTTTTGTAGAAAAACTTCACAAAAATACTGCACTATCATGCTCCAACATCCATTCCATTATCGTCCCATAAACAGCACCCCCCTGCTGGCCACGAGCCACTACTCCTCAGTATACCAGTTCTAATAGGTTGAAATGGAAAGAAAAACAGCTGTTTTTCTAAGCACTTTAGTTCTTTTTAAGTAACAGTTGAAAACCTGTGTACATTTACAAGTATGGAAGACATTTTCATGAGGATATGAATGAGGATTCAGAAAGAAGATAGGTAGTAATATTTGTTTAGGTTAAAAAGGAGGTCTTTAGGCAACAAACTGAAATGTGTCCAAAGAACAATTTTGTGAGGATGGACTTGAGTATATGGGTTTATATATCACCAGTGCTTAGAATTCATCTGCTCTTTTAGCTGTATTGATTGCTCATAGAAAGAGTACTCTCCAATTTAGGAACTTCAGAGATGCTACATCTAGAGGTTTTAAAGGAAATTTCATGAGTGAAATGAAGCCTGAGTTCTTATCCCTTCCATACTGAAGGCCTGACATAAAGCAGACTTTGAAATAAACCACCATATGGGATTGTGATGCAGGAAGATTGTCCACCAAAACAATCTTGTTGAGGCAAGATGAGCCTTTGAAATATGGGGAACAACTACTCTATTATCATTCAAAGATCTTAATAAACGCCTAGGAATATTTTGCTGGAATCTTTGACCTTAAATATTGGGCCTCTTTTACGAAGCCGCACTATCCGAAGCCCACAGAGATTTAAAGAGGCAGATTGTGATCTTTTCAGTGTCTCAATATTTTTTCTATATAGTATGCACTTCATCTTTTCCTTAGTTATGGTAGGTTAGATTGCAGTAAACAGCATGGTTAAAGTAGATAGTTTTTACATTTTAACTCAGTTAATAAGAGGTTAATGATTGAAGGGCAAATTCTTTAAGAAATGCCCAAAAGTTAGGAGCGGAAGTAGGCACCGTTCAGTGCGATTCAAGTAAAATTGGGTGGTGTTTAATGAATCATACTGAGCGGCACCTATTTTGGAGGCACCCAATAAATAGGCCAGCTCTAGGCACAACTAAAAGTTAGGCGCCCATCTGAGCGCTTAAGCGCGCTTAAGCACGCTTAAGAGCAGCAATTCTTTAACAAGGTGTCTAACATGAAGCCACGCCCACGCCTATAGCACCTATTTTTTTGAGGGCCACCTAAATTTTTAGAGGCACCTTGTTACAGAATTGCTCTTTCTTGATAGGCGCCTAGGTTTCGATTATTGCTGATTAAAAAGCTTAATTGAGCTTGTTAATCAATTTAGGTAGGCTCCTCCGAAATCGGTGCCTAACATTACGCGCCGGTTTCAGAATTTGGACCTGAGTCTTTGATTCAGATCTGAAAACTTCTACGTTCCAATTCTGAAACTCCCAATTATTTCTTAGGATTTATTTGCCTCCATTTTGAAGGAATTCACCAAAGTGATGTGCGGCAAGAATAAGACAACCAAAGGCAATAGCCAATTAGATCAGTGAAAATATTCAACTACAAGGCGTGTCATAATGTGCCATGTTACAATGTCAACTCAGTATACAATTACACATTTTAATAGACAGCAAAGAGTGTAGGAAAAGATAAAACATAGATTTCCCCCCCCACACACACAAATACCATACGTCGGGGCAGTTACCGTAGCGGCCCGCGCTATTGGGCTTTGTATAAGAGGGGGATAGATAGATAAGACAGAATAATAGGAGTTAGAAAATAAGGATGTTAATTTAGGGATCCTTTTATTAAGGAGCGCTAATCAATTTAGCATGCGCTAAATGCTAACAGCGCCCATAGAATATAATGGATGTCTTAGCATTTAGTGCGTGCTAAATTAGTTAGCACGCCTTAATAAGAGGACTCCTTAAAGCGAGTTGCACATGAAGTCATAAAGGTGCTAGAGTATTATCTCAGCTAGGTTAGGAGTGAATAAACATGTCCTGCTACAGGATGTGCAGCTGAAATACACAGTGGTAGTGAGGAATGCATGGTGAATGTTGAACCAGCGCATTCGGTACAAATACCCCCATGCTACTGTATTACAGTAGAGAACTGTGATGGAAGATGAAGGCAAATGATAAGAGAGACCTGAGCTGATCAGTCTAAAATTTACTTCACCTTCCTCTGAGCTATGCTGGAGAAAACGTGGGCTCCTTATTCTAAACAACGCTAGAGGTTTTTAGCGCAGGCTAGCAAGGCAAGTGCTCCGATGCTCACAGAATTCCTATGAACATCGGAGCATTCACCTCGCCAGCCCGCGCGAAAAACCTCTAGCGCTGTTTAGTAAAACCCGGCGTGTATTTGCCAAAGAATCTTATTTTTTTCTCCTGCCTTCTTTTCACTCCATTAAAAATGTAGGAAAATGCAGTTCTGCGTGGCCTCTCTACGCAGACAATGAGCTCACAGGTCATTAGGAGGGAATATGACTGTTGACAGTATTATAGGCTCAACCATTCCTTTTCCAGCTGGAGTTAAACAGAGCATTAGCTGGCAAAGGATGAAAATCTGCTGCTGTGAGAAATATATAAATATATATTTATACAGTATATAAGATCCTGAGAACAGTAAGCACAAATATATGATGTGCGGATTATAGAAAAAAAATACTGACAAAGGTCAGCCCACCCAAATTATTTTCAGGTTGTTTCACCTTCAACTCTGCAAAAATCTGTCAAGAAAAAAGTGACAAAAACCAGATCTCTGTTACTAAATTCTCCTTGGACTTTGGTGTGTAATTGGGTTTATATTTACCACACCATCTGGATTTAATTTAACTGGTGCAAAAAAAAAAAAAAAAAAAATCAAAAAACCTGTGTTAACTGTTTTAATTTACTCATTAAAACGCAGTTCTCAGTCTTCACTGTAAAATATTTCTTAGGTTGGTTCCAAGCATTATTTTCTAGGGTTTATATACTGCCAAATGTTTAGAAGCTACGAGAAAGGGAATATCAGCCAACAGGTTGTAAGTGACATTTTTATTAGACAACAGCGCCATAACTCAAAACATTTTCTGACTCACTTTCAAGAGCTCTGTTCTTTTCCCAAGACCAAAGGAATATATGACAAAATTCCTAGGTATAATATGCATGATGAGCTGAAAAAAAAAAAAAATAGATGGTGGCTGTGATAAAATACACCAAATAGCATAACACCCAATTAAAAATTTTCACTCTTTAAAATAAAACAAACAAACATGCATATTAATGCTGTTTTAAATATATTTTTTAAAAAATTGCAACGGTTGGATATTTCTAAATCTAATAGATGTTGGCACTGTCATCTTGATATAGGGACATTGGATCATTTACTATACTATTGTCCCTTGATACTCAACTTCTGGAAATTCATTTGGGGTCAAATTATTATGATATTGGAAGCCCCTTTATCTCTTTCATATGATATAATATTATTTGGAATGATATTATTAATCAAAAAAACTATAAGTGCAAATCAGAATAAATTGCTCCTCATCACGACAGGAGTGGCCATGCAGATGACAATGAAAAATTGGGATAACTTGAATTATAGTTTTTGGTGGGAGTCCATATGTCAAGTTTATAAGTTTGAAAACATTTTTTCCCATGCAGAGGGGTCATCATAATAAATTTAAGGAAATTTGGGGCCCATTAACAAAATATTGCAAATTATGATATATTAATATAAGCTCCCTTTGATTTATGAAAGATTGCACATCCAGGAGGGGGGAAGGGGGGATTTAATAATTTTATAATATGTGATTGGAATGGAGTGCATTTTGTTATATTACTTGTTTGTTCAATTGTTTGCACTATGTATTTGATTTAAAAATGAATAAAGAATTTATAAAAATATATATATATATCATAAAGTTGAGAAATGAGAAGAAAGATGTGATTATTTCTTGATTAGAAAACCTTTGACAACATATTGATTCCATCCTCCATCATCGGAACGAAGAATAAAAAGAGGTTACAGTTCTACAATAATTGCACAGGGCTAATGAGTGGAAGCTCAAAAAGCAACGAGAAAGCAAATCAAAAATATTTTAGCGATTCTCTTTCTAAACTATGCTAGGTGCTAACACACATCTAACACAGCATTCACGGGTGTACCGTGGGATGTGCTCAGGCATCCCATGGTTAGTGCTATTTTAGTGTATGCTAATTTACAGGTTATAATATTGTATATATTTTTTTCTAGACAGGGCATGTTAGGGAACATTCCTGTGCTATTCAGTTAGCAGAGCTAAATTACCATGTACTAACTGGTTAGCATGGGCAGGGCCAGATTAAAGGGTAGGCCCAGTAGGTACGTGGCTCAGGCTTGAAAACATCAGGGGCTTCCACCAGTTAGGGGAAGGCAAACAGGCTGTCTAGGCATCTCTTCCCCTTTCCGAGCCAGCATTAGGGGGCAGCAAACAGGGCAGGGGGCCCCTGACTGCGTGGTGAGGTGATGTCCCTTCGACTCCCTTGCTACCCTGTCTCCCACTGCTGCCGCAGCCTGTAAACAAATTGAACCCATGCTGTGGGGCTGCTCTAATACTGTGCATGCCTACTTCCCTTCTCCTCCAAAACAGGAAGTTACATCATGAGGGGGAGGGAGGAGAAGGAAAGCAGATAGACACAGTATTAGAGCAGCCTCACGGCATGGGTTCAATTCACTTACAGGCTGCGTCAACGATGGGAGAGAGGGCAGCGAGGGGTCAAAGGGAGGGAAACTTACATCACCTCGCCATGCAGCCTGGGGGCCCTTGCCCTGTTTTCTGCCCCCTAACGCCGGCCCTGGAATGGGAAGACAGGTCTGGACAGCCTGTTTGCCTTCTTCTAATGCCAGTGGGCTCCCCTGATGTTTTCAGGCAGGCAGTCAGGGACCCGGGAGGAAGAAAATAATTTGTGCGCTGCCGACGGGTGTGTGACAGAGAGAAAGGGGGAGAAGAGAGGGAATGGGGAGAAAAATGCTGCTGCACCCAATTGGGGAGAGAGAGGGAAGGAGGGAGAAGGAAGACCAGGGAAGGGAGAGGAGGGGAAGAGAAATGCCAAGACCATGGGAGGGAGAGAAAGGAAGGAAGGAAGGAAGGAAAGGAAATACTAGACTATGGAGGGGGAGGGGGAGATGTCAGACAAGGAGAAAGAAGAAGGGAGGGCGAGAAAGGAAGGAGAGGAGAAGCCAAATAATGGAGGGAGAGATGGAAGATAAGGAGAGCAGAGAGATGCCAGGGCATGGGGGAGGGAAGGAAAACTAAGAAGGCAGATACCAGACCAGAGGGAAACGAAGGAGAGGAGATGCCAGAACATATAGGGGGAGGGAGAGATAGAAGTAAAGGAGAGGAGAGAGATGCTAGGGAATGGTGGAAGGGAAGGAAAAGAGATAGAGATGCCAGACCTGAAAAATGGAGAGGGGGTGAAGCTGAGATGAATCATGTACAAAGGAGAGAAGGGGCACAGGATAGACAGTTTATTGAAGGGAAATAGAAAGAGGGAGGATGCCATATGGAAGAGCGAGAGGGCAGACAGTGGATGGAAGTAAGAGAATGATGAGAAGATGAGGAAAGCAGAAATCAGACAACAAAGGTAGAAAAAAAAAATTCAATTTGTTTTATTTATTTATTTTTGCTTTAAGATAAAGTATTATTGTAGTTGTATTGATAATAGTTTACTAATAAAAAATGGAAATAAGGTAATACTGTTTATTGAACTAATTTTAATACATTTTTTTACTAATTCAGAGATCATAACTCCTTTCCTCAGGTCAGGACAGGAATACTGTAACAGCAGTATAGTTTACTGACCTGAAGAAAGAGGTTTTGACCTCTGAAAGCTAATTGAGAAATGTATTAGTTCAATAAAATGGTGGGCACTAAATTTTCTTCCCGCCATGCCCCATGCCTCCTACCCAAATGCAAAAATTGGTGGGCTTCCCAAAGCCCTGCCAGCTGAAGATCTCTTCCTCTAGGAAGGAAGGGGAGATTTGGTCAGAGATGTTTGGTGGTTGCATAGAAGAAAAACTACACTGGCACTGGTATGGTAATCTTTGTTGTTTGTTTTGAATTTTAAAATAAAAGAAATTAAGTGGAAATAAAGAAGTAAATAAGAAAATAGGTAAATAAATGTGTGTGGGGTGGGGCATGGTAGGGTGTGGAAGGGGCGGGGCATGGTGGGGTAGGGTGGGCTTGTGTGCCTTGCGGCCCTCAACAAATTAATTCTGCCCTTACATCCCAAGTAATAGATATTGATTTTAGTATGTACTTCAGAATTCTCAATATCTATGATCTTCCTAGTCTTTACAGCTTTGGACCTCAGAAACACCAAAAATATATCACAGCAATAAGCTTGACGTGTTGCCTCTTCACCGGTCCTCTTATTTGTCCCATATAGGTTTGCATATCTAAAGTGCAGGTTTTAAAGTGCAATTCATTACAAAGGCTATTCTTATGTTCTTATGTTGCAGAAAGCTAAAGTGAATCTTTTGAAAGATGAAGAGGAGAAAAAGCGCATCACACCTCTTTACTGTCATTTATGAAAATGGGTCATGTGGAGCAGTGGTGACCCTCACAGCATGAGAGACATCAGACGGTACTAGTTCTGGGAATGTCTCCGGCACAGGGGACTCTCTGTTCAGCTCTAACGAAGCAGCATAACTTATAACAGAAGATACAGCAATATGTGCTAACTGCTGGTCAATATTCTGACATAGTGACTTGATTTTGGTGGAAAAATAGTCAGCAAAAGTAACCTACTATTCCACCATCTACTCTCCCAATAGCACAGGTGGAGGGGAATAATCCAAAAATTTGTCTAAGTCCATTTTGGGCCTAAGTTGCTAGTCGCCCAAAGTCAGACATTTCCAAAGTCCATTCTCAAAAAATACATTCAAAATATTTTTCTTTTTGAGAATTGTCTACTTACGTCCAGCCGTTTGATCGTCCAGACCGCTAAGTCATCTATCTTTATGCCCCATTCTCATCCAAAAATTTGTCCAAGTCAAAAACGCCTAAAACAAGACCTTTTGGATGTGGGAGGGGACAGAAAAGTGATGGAACGGCCACCCAGATATTGCAACAGGGAAGTGGGGCACCTTACAGGGCACTGCTGTGAACTTCACAAAAGGGTGCCACACTGGGGGAATGTGTGTGTGTGGGGGGGGGGAGGGGGTCTGTACTTTGTATCTGCAGTGGTTATCTGATCACTTTGGATACCTTCTGGGCACTTAGACCTGTATTTAGATCGCTTAAGTCACTGTGTATAAGTTCCATCTAGGCAGTCTTGTTAAACTTCGGTTATATTTGCAGTATGATTAAGCCTAGCTCAGCCCACGTCCTGCCCAAATCCCACCCTCACCACTCCTCCTAAAACATCCCTTTCAGCTCTGGGTGTATAGCGGCCCTGAATAGGCCTAAGCTGTTTTTAGATACGTCTAAAACGCGTTTTGATTATTGCCACTGCTTCAATGCCCTGTTTCAATTCTATTCCAAAGGTCTGCTTGTTCATCAATTGAGCCACTGGCTCATAGAGAAATTGCAGTTCTAAGTGAAGTTGTAAGTGAATCTTGCAGGTGAAGCCAGGTCCAAATAACTAACGGGCCCTTTTACAAGAAGGGTGCTGCCAAGGAGCACATATTGAGTTGCCCATCCTATTCCTGTAGGTGGCTCGGCATTTAGCATGCGCTGCTTAGCACCACACTGGTAAAAGCCTGCCTAACCCCCCCATTTTACAAAACCATAGCGCGGTTTTTAGCGCCCGCCGTGACGGTAACAGCTCCAACTCTCATAGAATTCTATGAGTATTGACGCTATTACCTTGGCTGCTGCTAAAAACTATGCTACAGTTTTGTAAAGGGGAGGGAGGGGATAAGTTTCTTTGGTCCTGTATGTTAGTAATAATTTTCATTTGTCTAGAGCAGGGGTAGGGAAATCCGGTCCTCGAGAGCCGTATTCCAGGTGGGTTTTCAGGATTTCCCCAATGACTATGCATTGAAAGCAGTGCATGCAAATAGATCTCATGCACATTCATTGAGGAAATCCTGAAAACCCGAGTGGAATACGGCTCTCGAGGACCGGAGTTCCCTACCCCTGGTCTAGAGAGTTCTGATTGGATATATATACATATGTATAATGCTGCAAATATACCCCCTCTTTTACTAACGCATAGCGCAGGTTTTAGTGCCAGCAGTGGCGGTAACTGCTCCGACCCTCACAGAATTACTATGAGCGTTGGAGCAGTTACCGCTGCTGCCTAAAACCCGCCGCTGCACTAAAACCCGCATTTTGTGTTAGTAAAGGAGGGAGATACTTTTTATTTGTCTTAGTCTAACACTAGATATAACACTTATTTCTTAGGAAAAGTATTAGGATGAAAACAATTTATTGAAGATGTTTATTGATTTTATTTTTGTTTTGCTTGTTGCACTGACAGCAAATAATTTGAATGTTTTTCCAGCATCCTGCCAGGGTTAGTCATTTTGAAAGCAAGGCAACCCTGATAATGAAAAAAACAAAAGAAAACCCACGAACAATTGCAACAGAATGGATTGAATTAACCAATTTAAAGTGCTCTTACAATAGGATAGAATATAAAGATTTTGTAAGGTCAAAACATTTCAAAATATTTGTACAATAAAACCCCAAGGTCTTTTCAAATCAACTTATCATGACCTGTATTTGCTCAAGTCGTAATTTACATCATCTTTGCTTAAGAACCAAAATCTTTATTTAAAAAAGATAAAATAAAGCCTGAGAAGCAAAAATTTAAGAATAAATTGTTCATAGTTAAGATTTGTTTTACCCATTCAGGATAGCAAGAGGAAAGATAGAAGGGGCCTGATTTATTGAGGGGCCGCTGAAAAGTTCTCAACCCAACCAAGAAGAGAATGACGTGGAACTATGAAACTTACAAATTACTCCACACTTTTCTTAACACTTTTTATTTCATTTCATATCATTGACATGAAAAGTGTCAACAAAAATGTGGAATAACATGTAAGCTTCATTCTCTTCTTGGTTGGTTTGAGAACTTTTCAGCGGTCCCTCATATAAATGGCATCTAGCAGTGCCTAACTTATAGGCACCACCCTGCACAGTTGTCAAACAACTGCTAGGTGTCCTTTATAGAATCATGCCTAGTGGTGCCTAGGTGTTTTTAAGTGTTGTTAGGCATCCTAGAGGTAGGTGCCAGTATATTAGACCAGGCTAATTTACAGGCACCTAATTCTGATGGCTAGCGATGCCTGTCAGCCAGGCCTATTCTCTACCCCTATCCATGCTTACTTTTCAGGTAGGCATTGTTAAGACATTGGAGGGTACCTCGACTTAGGTGTCACTAGGTGTCACTCTGATATCCACATTAGAGGTATGTACGGGAACGGGGATCGCGGGAATCCCGCGGGTCCCGCGGGAGTCCCCCCTAACCCACGGGACACCAACAGGGACCCCCCTCTGGCCCACGGGACTCCCACGGGGACCCCCCTCTAGCCACCAAAGAGATTCCACAAGGATAAAAGCAGCACAAACACAAAAGAAACTGTGGAATTGATGATCCTGTCAGAAGTAATTGCTGCTTTCTATGGGGACGGGCGGGGATGGAGGTAATTCCTTGCGGGGATAGGTGGGGACGGAGAGGATCCTGACGGGGACGGGTGGGGACGGAGAGGATCCTGACGGGGATGGGTGGGATTTCTGTCCCCAAACTAGTCATCATGACTTATATTTGATAACAATATAGTGTAAACTCTTCGCTGATTGTCCAGCACAGCTTGTTGTAAACCACCTCGAACTTTCATGGCTTTGGCGGTATATAAGAATAAAATTATTATTATTATTATTATTGATTATTAAAATTATGGGGGGGGGTTGTTTTGTTTTTTTTACAATTTTTTTAATGGCATGGTCAATTACCATGTTATTTAAACCAATTTTTTTAAAAAATTAAGTTGCATGCAGAACTAACCCCCCCTCCCCTTTTACAAAACTGTAGCATGGTTTTTAGAGCCGGTCACAGCGGTAACACTTCCGACGTTCATAGGAATTCTATGAGTGTCGAAGCTGTTACTACCATGGCCGGTGATAAAAAGCACGTTACAGTTTTGTAAAAGTGGGGGTAAGTTAAGCATTACTAGGTGTCCATGATTAGGTTGAAGGTTATAGAATGAGGCCCGATATACCCACAGAACAACACAGTACTTTATTCTTCAACAATAAACACCAAATAGCAGAATTGTGTGTAAGTAAAACACTAAGGGCTCCTTTTACAAAGGCGCGCTAGCGGTTTAACGCGCGTAATAGCACATGCTTTAGCGCATGATGAAAAGTCACGCACGTTAACCCTGCTAGCTCGCCTTTGTAAAAGGAGCCCTAAGGGCTCCTTTTACAAAGGTGCGTTAGGGCCTTAACGCGCGGAATAGCGCGTACTAAAATACTGCGTGCGCTAGCCGCTACCGCCTCCTCTTGAGCAGGCGGTAGTTTTTCGGGTAGCGTGTGCTAATCCGGTATGTGTTCTAAAAACGCTAGCACACGTTTGTAAAAGGAGCCCTAAATTCACATAAGTTTTTTGTAGAAATTGTGACTTAAGCAAATTAAAATGAGTCTAACAGATTTAAAGAACACTAATGAATTAAAGGCAAGGCAGAGCTAGAAAAATCAATGTACCTAATATATTGAATTTATAGTAATAGTTCTAAGTAATCATGATGCCCATAAAAAGCTTACTTCTTGACAATCTCAGTAAATTTATTTTTAATCTGTGAGCTTCACACAGACTATTTTACTCATATTGTTCTATGATTCTTCTTAAAACATTTGACTTTCATTTTTGAACCCATAAAAGGATAGTTCAGATACGTGGAGCGGTATAATAAAAAAAATGTCTAAGATCGTTTTGGACCTAGGGCGCTAGTCACCCAAAGTCGGTAGCGTCTAAAGTCCATTCTCGAAAAATACGTCCAAAATATTTTTTTTCGAGAATTGTCTGCTTATATATCCAGCTGTTTGCCGCCAAGTCATCTATCTTTATACCACTTTATCAACCAAAAATTTGTCCAAGTACCTAATGCCCAGAACAAGACCTTTTGGATGCGGGAGGGGCCAGCAAAGCGATGGACTGGACACCCAGACATGGCAACAGAGTAGTGGGGTACCTTACAGGGCACTGCTATGAACTAGAGAATGACACAGGGAAAAAAAAAAATCTGTCCCCGTCACTGCCCCGTCAACGGGCCACCATCCCCTTCACCGCCCCGTCCCCATCCCCGCCGTCGCCTTCACCGCCCCACCCCATCCTCACAGCATCCATCCTTCCCTCTCGCCACCTCACAGCTCTTTAGCGGCCCAAGAATCTCCCTCCCTCCCCCTTACCTTTGCGACGTAAAGAAACTTAAGGGAGGGAAGGCGCGCGGTCACCGATCACGTGCGCAGCCCGTTCCCTCCCTCCCTCCCCCTGGAAAAATCTATCTCCCTCCCTCCCCCCTCCCCCTTACCTTTGCAGCGCTTTAGAAAATAAACTGATGCCAGCGAAGCCTGCCTGTGCCGCGTGTGTGTGAGCGGAAGCTTCTCCTCTGACGCAACCGGAAGTTGCATCAGAGGATAAGATTCCGCCCACACAAACGCGACTGCAGGTTGGCACAGACAGGCTTCTCTGGCTTCAGTTTATTTTCTAAAGCATCGCAGAGGTAAGGGGGAGGGAGGGAGATAGATTTCGCCGGAGGTAGGGAGGGGGCTGCGCGCGATCGGTGACCGCGCACCTTCCCTCCCTTAAATGCATGGACAAGGCCATTCACTGCTCCACAGGGTGGTGGATGGCCTTGTCCCCGTGCCCGCAGTGAGCACTTTTTACCCCCCACTGTTTTTGGCGGGTTACCCGCTTCTACTCGCAGCTATCCGTGGGTAACTACCACCGTGTCATTCTCTACTATGAACTTTACAAAAAGGGTGCCACATAAACATCTCACCACAACTCCCTTGCAAGTCATGGTGAGCCACCCCCAGAACACCCCCCAAACCCACTATACCCACCTGCTACAACCCCCTATAGCTCTTATGGCTGCAGGTGGCATCTATATGGCAGTACAGTAGGGTTGGGGGGGGGGGGTGGCTCAAATTTTCAACCATGAATGCAGTGGTTAGAGTGGCTTATTGTCCTGGGTCCTCCTCTCTATGGTTCATTAGCCTACACCCCAGACTACTTAAGCCACCTCTGTGCAGCTCTACTAGCCTTTCCTATTCCAGATGCTGATGTTCCAGAGGCAGGTATTTACGTTTTATTCTGATTTTTATGGCAGTGTGAGGGGGTCAGTGATCACTGGGGGGAGTCCGTACTTTGTCCCTTAAGTGGTTATCTGGTCACTTTGGATACCTTCTGGGCACTTATAACTGTTTTTAGTTCGCCTAAGTCACTACGTATAAGCTCCGTCTATGCAGTCTCATTAAACTTTCGATTATACCTGCAGGACGACTAAGTCTAGGTTGGCCCATATCCCACCCACCTCTGCTCAAAAAGCACCACTTTTCACTCTGGAAGCACAGCCGCAGTCAGAGGCCTAAAATGCTTCTAGATACATCTAAAAACCAGTTTTGATTATTGGTACTTGGACGACCTGTCTTTTAGGTAGTCCAAGTGCCAATTTCGGCTGGTTTTTAGACTATTTCTGTTTCGATTATGAACCTCATAGAGTCTCCCAGTATTGCGCTTAACTTCAGATCTGGGCCTTAATGTTGTTACCCTTAGAACAGTGGTCTCAAACTCGCGGCCCGGGGGCCACATGCGGCCCGCCAGGTACTATTTTGAGGCCCTCAGTATGTTTATCATAATCACAAAAGTAAACTAAAACAGTTTCTTGATCAAATGTCTCTTTAGCTATAAATGACAATATTATTATTAAGACTTGGCCAAAAGGAAAGATTTATAAACTATAAAGAGTTCTACCTCATGCAAAATTGTCATCTCTTTAATAAGACATTAACTATTTTTTTCTGCGGCCCTCCAAGTACCTACAAATCTAAAATGTGGCCCTGCAAAGGGTTTGAGTTTGAGACCACTACCTTAGAATGAAAATGAAAACCAACTAAATCAAAATGAACCATGCTGCAAATGACAAAATGAAACAAAATGAAATTTTGCAGACTGCTCATAGTCTACAAACTCCTTATTCTCACAGTCCCCTGCCATTTTAACACTGCTGAATAATTTTGTTATCTGAAAATTTACATATCATTCCTTTCTCCAGATCTCTTATACACGAAGAGTAACGCTGGCTGCAGATTCCATATATGGCACCAGAAAATGTGCACCAAAATTTGCGCATGGATCGAAGATGCACGCACAAATGAATGACCTAGTGAGCCTTTAACTTTCAACGAATTGATTCATTATTGCAGTTAATTGTCAATAATTGGAATTTGCACCCACATCTTCCTGCACATTATTCTATAACACTGGATGTTCCAATCCACTAGTGCACAAGTCAAAAGCGGGCATAGTCAGGGGCAGTCGGGGAGGGGGGGTTCTAAAAAAATTGTGCAGCTGTTATCAAACTGTGTCATTCCTGTGCTCAAAAGCCAAAATTTGGATGCTGGCAGTTACGCTAGGTTTCAGCTGGTGTAAATACCGGTATACAACTTTGGATGTGAGAATCAGCTCTAAGCACTATTCTATAAACAGCATCTAACTCAGAGCACTATTTACAGAATAGCTCTCCATGCTGATTTTTTGCTGGCATAGAGTTTCCAGCACTGTTTATATAATTTATTCCATACTGTAGAAGGGCTTACTTATCACACTTCTGCTCTACCTATGATAATTTTCCAGTACCGTTTCTGAGTTCACATGCAATTTTCCTCATGTTAGTTACCCTTATTTTCTCTCTAATTCCTGTTATTTCATCTTATCTGTTTGTGTGTTCCACTTCCATTTATACTAATTTTTAAGCGAGGGTCATTTTGCGTCCAAAAGGGCTGAAGGAGAGCCATCAAATATCTTCCTACTTGGGGCAATGATAGCAATAACGCTTCAAGACATTCATTCCTACCAGAACACCTGGCCTTGATCACAGATGCAGAACACAGATAACACTATGCAAATACAGGCCCACAAACTAGGGGCTCCTTTTACTAAGCTGTGGTAGCATTTTTCCAATCATCTTTTCCCAGTCTCTAGTCGCACTTCCTTCTGTATGTGCTCTTAACTATGTTTTGCTGTTTTTCTCTCCTTCACTTTCTGTCCTACATTCAACTTTGACATTAACTTTTAACATTCATCTTTCTTCCATTTTTCTCTTCATTCTCAAATCTATCCACTTTTCTATGTCTTCTCTTCTCTTCCCATCTATCCTCTCTCTGCCCTTCCCCTCTATCCATGTATGCCATCTGCTTCCTCTTTCTTCTCCCCTATTCCCATCTATCCATAAACAGAATTTCTTCTATCTCTCTTCCCTTCCCCACCATCCCATCCCTGTGCATCTCCTCAATCTCACTCTCTCCCATCCACCTCCAATCTCTGTGGACCATATCCTCCCTCTCTTTCCCTCTTCCATAGTTTGACATCTGTCTTCCCCCTTTCCCCTCCTATGATCTGTGATCTTTCTCCTCTCCTTCCCACAGTCTGGCATCTCTCTCCTCCTTCCCTCCCCCCTTTCTGGTCTGACATCTCTCCTGCCCCCTACTTAGTCTGGAATCTCTCCCTCTTCCTTCCCTTCCCTGGTCTAGCATCTCTCTCCTTCCCTTCCCTCCTTTCTTTGGTCTTCTATTTTTCTTCCCTCCTTCCATTTCTTCCCTTTGTCTGACATCTATCTCTCTCCCTCCCTCTCTTTCTTTCCCGCCTCCCAATGGTCTGTAATTTCTATTCTTCCCCTTCCCTTCACTTTCTTCCCCTGGAGGTCTGGCAACTTTATCTCTATTTCCTCCCCATTCCCACAGTCCAACATCTATTACCCTCCATGTATTTCTCTCCTCTTCTTCTCTTGTCTTGCTCCTCTTTCTCCTTTCATCCCCCTCCCATGGTCTGGAATCTCTATTCTTGCCCTTCCTTTCCCTTTCTTCTCATGGAGTCTGGCATCTTTCTTTCCCTTTCCTCCCCTTCCTCACAGTCCAGAATCCCTTTATTATCCTCCCCATGTGAATTCCCCCTCCCCCATGGGATCTAGTGCTTGTTTACTGTTCTCATTTTCAGCAGGCCTTCTCTTAGTCTTTGAGCTGCTGGCAGCATGAGTGAACTAAATACTCTGCCTTCAGTGGCCTGCCTATGTGGCGGCAGTGTTCCCCTGTTCCCCTCCCTCTTTCTCATGGCACCCCAACTCACAATGGCATATGGCTAAAGGAGTCTGGGAAGCAATGGGGGTCATGAGAAATCTGTATTCACTCCTACCCAATAAGCCTTAAAATGGTGCAATCTGACCTTTATAGTAATAGTACAGTACAGTACAAGTCTACTGCTAATGGTAAATCTGTGCCATTTTGAAGCTGGTAACCTATGGCACAGGAGCAAGTAGGGATCACTTTTGTTCCTATCCCCATGACCCCTTGGGGTGAGGAAAGGAAGCATGTCAGATTAGGCCGAGTTGACCTTCAGAATTAACTTGTAAAGGGGTAGGGATTTGGGAAGATGAGGGGAGGAAGGCATCAGTCCAACTGGGCTACTAGGGCATTTAGATGTCCTCTGGGAAAAGAGACTGAGGATGCGCCATTGGTGTCAGTGGACCATATAATTATCTTCATTCTGCCACTGAATAATGAAGGCTATTTTCATTTTTTTTGCCAGCACTTGAAAAAAATAAACTACAGTTCTTCAAACATAGAAACAAGATGGCAAATAAAGGCCAAATGGCCCATCTAGTCTGCCCATCCGCAGTAACCATTATCTCTTTCTCTCTCCGAGAGATCCCACGTGCCTATCCCAGGCCCTTTTGAATTCAGGACCATGAAGTCTTTTTTTAAGTGCTTGTTTTTGAGTTAATGAGCTATGTGGCATGATTTTGTATTACAGCAAATCATTAATGCCAGATTAACAACTTTCATACAAAGTGGATCTTGCCTGTCAGTTTACTACTGCACAGTGTACCTTTGCGAAGTGATCTTGCAAAAGTTCTCATGATGTGAAAAATAGCATAGAAAGGCTGCAGTTTGGCATTGTTGTGTTTCTAGACATATTGGGCTAGATTCAATAAATAGCCCCCAAAATAAAACGCTGGGATGATCTGCACAGAGCATCCTTTATAGCTGTGTCTCACCTTTTTCACTGCGGCACACTAAACTTGGGGGCTACGTCTAGAGGACCTTTGGGCGTTGACCGATGATGTCACATGCATGTATATGACATCATGACGTTAACGTCCGCACATGCTCAGAGGCCCTCCAGACGTGGCCCTGAGCTTGGGGGCCTTCCAAAAACCGGACAATCTGCCGGGGTTTGGAAATCCCTCCATCGCCAGCGAGAACGTAGAGAGGAGGAGAGGTGCCGGCACCTATGTCAGCAGTGACAGGCTCTTATCTTGCCACAGTACACCCTTAATCTTATCATGCCAAGGCACACTATTGTGCTACGGCACACAGTTTGCGATTCACTGCTTTATAAAACACTAGTCTAGTGTGGATCAGCCCAGCACCAACACTTACGCCTGCCAAAGGCTGACGGCAGTTAGGCGTGCAAGTCCAGGTAGTCTATAATATCACACTTTAATTTTGGGAATGCCCTGACCTGCCTATGACCCTCCTGTGGCCACACTCCTTTTGGATTTGCATGCTATGGAATCTAGGGGTGCATAGGGCATGTGGTCTGGCATGTAATTCTTAATTGCTGCCAATTAAGTGCTTGTTAACACCAATAATTGTTACCAGGAAGTGGCAGTAAATGGAACTTTGTGTGCGGGCACAAGGTGCAAGGAAGTGGGTGTTCCAAAATCATTCCTATCCATCGCCTTTCATGTTTGTCTGTGATGCAGTAAGCGGGATAGGAGTTCTAGGGGGGGGGAGGGGGTCAAACAGGGTGTGTTTCTGGTTCGAGAGAGTCCTGTCATGCCTAATTGACTAATTAATGTGCTCAAATTTGGGTGATCTATACAGAATCTTGGGATTTCTGCAATTTTTCATGCAAGATGCATTTTTGGGAAAATCACATCACACTTTAGTACGATATAGGGCCCTAAATAAGCCTCCAGGAGTGGGTTGAGAAGCCCTGCCCTTAACTATGCAACAGCAGTTAATTATAAACAGGAGATGGGGAAGAGAAACATAGGCAAGACCATTGAGAACATATGTGTCTCAATTTTTTTTTTTCTTTTTTAAACCTTTCAAGACATGGTATGTTTAGCATATGCTATTAAGTAAGTCTGTATTTCATAGTTATTTCTCAACCTTTTGAACTCTAAGGTCCAGAAGTATAACTTCTATCTACTTGATCTAAAAAAACAATGCAAAGAAGTATAAATAAAGGTAAAGTAGGGCAGCATGCCCGAGGAAAAATATATTGGACAGGGGACACGTTTAGCTATGTTGTTGCTTTTCAAACTACACTTGGCAAAGATTTAGAAAACTCTGAAGCATGCTTTAAAGCAAAAAAGTTGATGAATATGTTGCTACTGATTGAATCTGAGTTCAGATAAACTTTAGGACAATGAGGAAACCTGAGGCCATAGTGAGGAAACAGTTGGGTAGGATGTGAGAGATCTGAGTAGCAGATATTACAATCCTTAGGGGAAGGATCTTATTTTGAGGACTTGGAATGCATTTTGGAATACTGGAAGCAGTTCAGAAATCAGCCATTTTAAGGTACACTATCTTTTAATCTTCCCTTCAACAAACAACTGCCATGCAAACTGAGCCCTTACCTTTGTGTAATGAAAAGAAAACATACCGTATATACTCGAATATGAACCAGGATTTAGGGGCCAAAAAATTGGCCCAAAAATGGGGGTCCCGGTTTATAGTCGGCTCAATGCCCCCTCCCAGAAATTTTTTTTCAGGCCGCCGCCAGGCTCTGCCCCCGCCTCTCTCCCTGCCCCAGCCTCATAGGTACCTCATCTTGGCAATCCGCGTTAGAGGCGCAGCGGGCAGGAGCAAACTTTCCAAGTTCCTGCCCTGCTGCTAACCAGCTGCCGCAGTTCCTTCGGCCACTGAGTGACACGGAGTGCGATTTTGCGCTGCTGCTTGGTACTGAGAGGCATCCTTACGGGTGCAATGTCTGATGGGGGAGAGAGGGAAGGGTGCTGGGTGCAGAGTCTGACAGGGGAGGGAAGGATGGAAAGGGGCTGGGTGCAGAGCTTGACGGGGCAGGACACTTGAATATTAAGCTGCCCGACTTATATTTGAGTCAACCATTTTCCTCTTTTGGGGGGGAAGGGGGTCTCGACTTATATTCGAGCATATACGGTATGTGAAATCTGATGCATTTCCTTGTTCAGACTTCCATGAACTCGCTTAGTGTCAAATACAACATGCGGGTCCTTAATCAATAACCTTCATTTCACCTGAATGTCTCTCAGCTCCTTCGTATGGAGTGTTATTAACATAGTAAATCTAAAATTCAGGCACTTGTAATGGACCCATTAACTTTCATCTTTTCCTTTTGTTGAAATCATCTACAGAAAGAGGAAAGAAATGACAATGGCAACAATGTTTTTAGAGAGATACACAATTTTCCACCTTGGAGATGCAAAAAGATAGATAGATACAAGGGGCTGCTGAAAAGTTCTCAGCCCAACCAACAAAGTTGGGGCAGTTTCCATGAAGGGTTATATACGTATTTTTCCGAAGGAACGATACAAGTGGAAAATCACAGGACTAAGTGTACTGTATAGTCCTCAATGGAAACTGCCCCAACTTTGTTGGTTGGGCTGAGAACTTTTCAGCGACCCCTCATATATACAGTACAGTATATACAGTATATGGATAAGTTTCTAGCCATTAATTTTAAGTGCCAGTATATGGATAGTGCTGTTAAAAATGTCTCTGACTACTCCTGCACAATATATATAGTACTGAGATGGAGCAGGAGCAGAGTAAAGACATTCCACCTAATTACTTAGCATATCCATTTAGGTGACTCAGTGCTACATGGATAGTGCCTATTCTATAATAGCATTTAGATACTCCAATTCTGTTATAAAATATTAGCATAAACCCATATTGAAGAGCCTAAATTTATGCAAAACCTTTTATACCAGACCTGTCTAACTTACACCTGTCTAACTTCTTTTTTTTTTTTTTATTTAATTTTTTATTTAATTTTATTGAATATTATAAATAATATACAAAAAGCAGTTCAAGTACATAAAGATTGAATAAAAAAAATAGTGATGTATAAACAAGAGAAACCATAATTGCATTCATTTGCATATAACAGACTAGTAAGAAGAATTCAATGTATTTGAAACTGCTAAGAAAAGAAATAGAAAGGATAGAGAAGCAGAGATGATGAAATAAAAGAAAGAAAAAAAAAAAAAAGAGAGATAGAGAAAGAGAGAGAGAGAGAGAGAGAGAGTGAGAGAGTGGCAGAAGTGTCTACGAGGCAGAGTGAACATATGAATCTAAGAATGACCAAGGTGATTTATTTCGCACCAAATTTGTAGAGAAACGGGATATCATATTCTTTTCATATGCATATGATTCGAATTTGTGGTACATGCTCAAAGAGTTCCACCAAAAGGTGTAGTCTAGTAGTGTGGATGACTTCCAATTTTTCAAAATGTGCATAAGAGCTGTCACAAACATGGTGTCAATGAGTTTAGGAGGACAGTTTGATAGTGCAAAACAAGGGTGTTGAGAACGAAGGATTATAATATCCATGGAAATATCTTCTGAACATTTGGTAATAGATTTTATAGTGTCCCATATACGAATCCAAAAGGAATGAACCATAGTGCAGTGAAGAAGCATGTGATCAAGAGTTCCAGGCTCTTTCAAACAGTTCCAGCAAGTAGGATCTTGTTTCAGTTTCGCTTTCCACATTCGAAATGGAGTCCATATAGCATTCCACATAACAAAGAACATTGATTGTGAAACTCTTGCAGATAATAGAGGACGGTTTGTAGATGACCAGAAGAGTTCCCAGTCTATTTCAGAAAGTGTGGTCGTTAGGATAGAACCCCAATGGTTCATAGATTGAGGTGTAAAGGTGAAGGTGTGGTCTCTTAAGATACTATAAAAAAAAGATATCGCCTTACCTTTCAGTAAAGCCAAAGTAGACCAGTGACGAATAGTTTGTTGAGAGGTCATAAAGTCAAGGCGGATTTGAACATTAGATAGAATTCCAGTAAGCGTAAGCCATTGAGGATATGTAGAGGATGGGAGTGAGTTTACAGAGCAGAAGGTATCAAATGGGACAAATGAAGTGGAGGAGATTAATTGATAAACAAACCACACACCCGCCCGCTGCCACCTCTTCCATGAAAGAGATCTACCCTTATTTTGAATTTTAGGATTATTCCAAAGGGACATGAGTGGGCCTTCAGCAACAGAGATCTCAGCCGCTGCATCTAATAGTTGAAAAGCATGTTGCGTTGCACTTAGCAAAGAATATTTTCTCAAGTGTCTAGGTATCGACACTGTAAGGAAGCAGGAGATGTGTAGTGGTGCACATAAAAAGCATTCCATTTCAAACCATGCTGGTTGATCCTGTGGATAAGAATCAGCAATTCAATGAGCTCCGTATTTGGCTAAGGATGCGATGTAATAATAATAAAAATCAGGTAAATTTAAAACACCTTTAATCTTAGAGGCTTTCAGCTTGGCGAGAGCAATACGAGGTTTTTTCTTGTTCCAAATAAATTCAGAAATTTTCGTATTAAGCCAATGAAAGAGTGACTTATGGCAGAGAAGGGGAAGCATAGATAGAGTATAATTAATTTGTGGGGCTAAGGTCATTTTAATGGAGACTATTCTACCCCACCAGGACAAATAAAGCGGGGACCAACGAGATGTAGTACTTAAAACTAAGTTTTTGATTTTAGATATATTGAGATTCTGAGCAAGTAAAGGGTCTTTATGTATTAAAATCCCCAAATATTTTACAGCTCCTTGTGACCATGGAAAAGGAAAATGAGCTAGATCTGAGGAGGAAATGTGATCATTTAGCGGAAAGATCTCTGATTTCTCCCAATTAACAGAATATCCAGATATTTGAGAGTATTGAGAGACGATGTGGATAAAATGCGGTATAGAGACAAGAGGATCCTTGAGAAAGAGAAGAACATCGTCAGCATAAGCTGCTAGTTTAATATCTCTACTGGACAAGGGAACACCTTTAATTAAGGAACATTGTCGGATAGCTGACAATAGAGGTTCCAATGTTAAATCAAATAGTAATGGTGAGAGGGGACAGCCTTGACGGGTACCTCTATGGAGGGAAAATCTATTAGAGAGAGAATTGTTAATCAGAATACGAGCCGTGGGTTGTCTGTATAATGTTTCTAACCAGTCTGTAAAAAAAGAACCAAAGTTGTACCATTTCAGTACTCGAAATAAGAAAGGCCACTCCACTCGGTCAAATGCCTTCTCGGCATCAATGGCTAGACCAATCACAGGATCAGACATTTTTTTTGGCGTGAGCATTGATATGATGAAATAAACGAAGGTTATCTCCTATGTATCTATGTTTGATGAATCCAGTTTGATCTCCATGTATGAGAGATGAGATCACTGTGGTGAGTCTTAGTGCAAGTAATTTAGCCATAATTTTGTAGTCCAAATTGAGAAGAGAGATAGGACGAAAATTTTAAACCAGAGTAGCATCTTTGTCTGGCTTGGGAATAACTACAATAGTAGCCTCAGTGAAATTAAATTGCTTGTCCGGAGTGGAGTGGAGGAAATCATAATATGTAAGGAGTTGAGGAGTCAATAGGGTTCGAAAACATTTGAAGAACTCATTAGTAAAGCCATCTGGGCCCGGAGCTTTCCCAGTGGGTAGAGAGGTTATAGCATTTTCAATTTCAGATATAGTTATAGGAGTATCCAGTTTTACTTTAATAGATTCCGATAGTGTCGGATGAGCTATTGAGGATAGAAACGAATCTAAATCCGTTTCAGAGGCTGAAAACTCAGATTGATATAGGGTAGTGTAAAATTTTTCAAATTGGGAAGAAATCAGAGATCTGGTTCTGGCTAATTGTCCTGATGAGTCTTGAACAGCTGAGATGTGTAAGCGTTTTGTTTTAGTTTTAAGATACCTAGCCAAAGGGCGACCTATTAGATTATCTCCCATGTAGTATCCAGAATTGGAAATGAAAATGTCACGTCGGGCTGTACATGAGACTAGAGTATTATATTCATATTTTAATTTTTGAATACGTTGGAACATGGATGGATCTTGTAAATGGGTGGACATATGTTGTAATTCTAAATTTTTAATAGAGGTTTCCAGTTCTTTTTCTTTTTGGATGGATTGTTTTTTTTTCCAGGAAGCAAGTTTGATCAATTCACCTCTGAGTGAAGCTTTGTAAGCTTCCCAAACAATAGAAGGACAGATTTCTGGATCTTTGGTGTTGATTTCAAAAAATTCCGTAGTAAAAGATTTGATTTTTTCCACTATTACCTCATCTAAAAGCAGAGTATTGTTAAGTCGCCAAGAGGGAGATTCATTACGTGGGGCAGAGATAGATAAATGTAATGAAATAGCTGCATGGTCTGTAAGAGTTATTGGGTGTATGAAAGTATTTGTCACTTCATGAATGAGAGAGGAGGAGAGAAGAAAGAAGTCAATTCTTGAATAAGTATTATGTGGTGGTGAAAAATGTGAATATTCTCTACCTTTGGGATACAATAAACGCCATGGATCTACAAGAGAAAAGGTTTCTTTTAAAGCATGCAGAGCTGTAAAAGATTTGGATTTTGAGGGTCTACAAGAGGATGATCGATCTATATAGATATCTTGAATTTGATTAAAATCTCCACCCAATATTAGAGAACAGGAGTCATATTCAACTAACGCCAGCTGAAGATCTTTGAAAAAATCTAACTTCTACTACAACCCTAAGGGTGCCATGCAATGTGCATAAAATGATATTTTATAAGTTGCACACATGTAAATTAGAAACATGCTCATGCTCTTCCCATGCTCTGCCCTTGTGTATGTCCAGTGGCATAGTAAGAGGGGTGGACCAACCCAGGTGCCATCTTGGTATGGGCACTGGGACTTTTCTGCCCTCCCCAGCCATGCACGCTTGCACCCTCACTTCCCTCCTCTCCGTATCTAAGTCTCTGCCAGTGCGACAAAAAATTATCTGGCCTGCTGCTTGTGCCAGCCTGGCTCCCCTTTGAAATTACTTCTGGGTCACTGGGACAGGAAGTGAGGGTAGAGGGGAATCCAACACTGGCACGAGCAGCAGGCCAGAGAAACTGCTTCCATCAACAATCATTAATAGAGGTATGGGGGTGCATGAGTGTGGCACGAGGGTATGTGTGTGGAAGGAGGGTGCCCCACTGCCCCACGACCCTCCTACCCTCGCTATGCCACTATGTATGACCTCCTTGTAGTTATGGGCTAAAACACTTACATGCTACCTTACAGAATAGCACATAGAGCATTTACATGTGCTCCTGCCACAAAGACTCTTCTGGACCACAAGATATCTCAGTAGGCCTGGAGGGGGGGGGAATAGTGGGGTTGGGAGAGAGATTAAAAGGTTGGGGCCAGGAGAGGGGAGAGAACCTTGGCTATGGTTTTGGGGGAAGGAGAGATAAGAGGTACAGAGATCTGCGAGGTGTTGGAGGGAAGAGAAGCTACACTTTCTTTGTAAATCTTGGGTCAAACATTTTGGATAAATTGGCTCTTTGCTGTAAAAAGGTTGCTGATCCCTGTCCTAGACTATCAGGGATTAAAAGAGGTATGTCTGGGAGCCTTGGTGGTGGTGGTGGGGATGTGGGGGAATTCTCAGGAGGCAGTGTTCTCCCCAGAAATATTTTCCAGCCGGGTGGCATGAAAAAGTAGCCAGGTGGGGCGGGATGGGGAAATTTGGTGGTGGGGAAAATTATCCCCCTCTTTTACTAAGGTGCGCTAGCATTTTTAGCACATGCAATCCCCCGTGCTACATGGGAAAACTAACGCCAGGTCAATGCTGGTGTTAGCGTCTAGCGCGTGTGGCAATTCTGCGCGTGCTAAGAACACGCTAAAACCACTATCGCAACTTAGTAAAAGGAGCCCTAAATGTGTACTGTTTTTATATTGTTAATTATTATTATTTTCCAATGCTCAATATGCTTTTTTAAGATTTGACATTTGTACCAGAATATTTTTACTAAATTTAAGAAAGATCCAATTCTAGAAGTGAATAAATAGATTTTCGCCCTCTTTCAAATGGTATTGAGGTTTAAAAAAGGGAAAGGCATTAATGAAGTCATTAGGTTCAATCTAGCCATTTATTTCTGCATGAATTTAAACAACTAAAAAAAAAAAAAGATAAATATAGCTCATCCAGTCATACAAGAAATGGCTCTACAGCAGAGGTGCCCACACTTTTTGAGCTTGCAAGTTACTTTTAAAATAACCAAGTCAAAATGATCTACCAACAATAAAATTTAAAAAAATACAAAGCACACTGTATGCAGAGAAAATTGTTGATAATTATCATTTATATTCCGCGGATTTTCAAAGAGGTAAAGGCAGATGAAATGTCACCTCAGGAACAACTATATAAAAATAGACAAATATACCCCCTCCCTATTTACTAAACCGCAACAGCGTTTTTTAGCTCAGGGAGATACGCTGAATGCCCTGCACTGTTCTCGATGCTCATAGGCACCCTGCACCCTGCACCCTGCTATTGTGGTTTAGTAAAAGGGGGCCATAGTGCAAAATATAGACAGCAGATATAAATTCTCAAAACGGACACATTTTGATCATTTTTTAGGCTTAATTTTCCTTTTGCCCATGGTAACAGAATAAAGTTAAGAACCAATACTCCGACTCCCCGGCTCCTCGTTGCTCCAAGGGGCTCACCACGGCAGCGTTTCAAATTTAAGGCAAATCCACGAGCAGGAAAGACGGACCAGATGACGTCAAGGGTCCGTCTTCCTCGATGCCTGCCCGATTCTCCTCCGAGGCCAAGAGCTGCTGCAGGAGCATAGGACAGCGTTCTAAATCTCCTCTGAGTGTCCCAACAGGTAAATGAATGCACTCCCAAAAACTCTGCGTCAGCGTTTCAAATTTAAGGCAAATCCACGAGCAGGAAAGATGGACCCGATGACGTCAGGGGTCCGTCTTCCTCGATGCCTGCCCGATTCTCCTCCGAGGCCAAGTGTTGCTGTGGGAGCACAAGGCAGCGTTCTAAATCTCCTCTGAGGGTCCCAACAGGTAAATGAATGCACTCCCCCATTTTGATCACTAAATTGAAAATAAAATCATTTTTCCTACCTTTTTGTCTGGTGATTTCATGAGTCTCTGGTTGCACTGCCTTCTTCTGACTGTAAATCCAATATTTTTTTTCTTTCTGCCCCTCCTCTTTTCTTTCTGCCTTTCTTTCTCTCTCTGCCCCCCCCCAAGCCATCATGACGATTTTTCCACTTCCCTCATTCTTTCCCTACCCCCTAAGCCACCATGCCGATTTCTCCTTGCTGGTTCCCCGAGCCAGGCCAGGCACATACAAGCACCGGACTCACAAGACTTCACCTCTGACGTCAATTTTAACGTCGGAGAGGAAATTTCAGGCCAGCCAGGTAGCGATTGGCTGGCCCAGAACTTCCTCTCAAGGCCCAGTCCAGCATGCAGCACAATCTTCGAGCACCGGCACCTCCTGTGGGTTGGTGCTGCGTGCCGGTGCCAAATGGGGGGTAAGGTTTTAGTTTAGGTGGGCGGGCATTTGCGAGGGGTGGCGGCGGTCGTGGGCGGGGGGGCGATGCCAGTTCGCGGGCAGGGGGACTTGCAAATCGTGGGCGGGGGGGACTCGGTTTGCGAGTCACGATTTGTGAAAATGTTTTGCTCGTCTTGCAAAACACTCGCAAAACGAGGTTTGACTGTATATATATATATATATATATATGTCTATACAGTGGCATAGTAAGGGAGGGAGGGGGGAGGACCACCCTGGGCGCTGTCTTCATGGGAGGCATGGCACCTCTTCTCCTACCTGCCCCCCTATGCACCTCTTTAAGGGGCCCTTTTACTAAGGTGCGCTAGCCGATTTAGCGAGTGCTAAATATTAGCATGCACTAACTGCTAACGTGTCCATTATATTATAGCACATGCTAAATCAGGTAGCGTGCCTTAGTAAAAAAAGGGGATAAAAGCTCGCTGGTGTGAGTAACATTTTCCACCTGCTGCTTGCGCCAGCCTCAGCTCCCTTCTGATATCACATCATGGTCATGGGAGCAGGATGTGATGTCAGAAGGGAGCCGAGGCCAGCACGAGCAGCAGGTGGAAGATGCTGCTCGCACCGAAGAACATTTCAAGAGGTACGAGGGGGCAGAGGAGCACTCAAGTGGGGAAGAGGGGGTGGTGGATGCGCATGGCATGCAACTGCTGGGCGCCAACCTCCCTTGTTATTCCACTGGGTCTATAACATATAGATATATAACGCATACAGTAGATAAAAATACTCATGGTAAGCTCCTTGATCCAAGCAATTTTTTAGTTGAATACACATTTTAAATTGGAATGTATGCTTTTCTTCTTATGTCTATGGCAAACCACTTTGAAAGTAGATTCTTAAAGAGCATGCATCCAGAACAAAATTGTATTAAATGTTTTTCCATGGCTTTTAAACTGGATTTTCTCAATTAACGTCTTTCACACTCATGATTTTATATTTTTACAATAATATTTTGTATTTGTCTAACTCAGTGTAGAACTCTGTCATCTATTAGACATCAGTCAAGCATTCTTGCCAAAGCGTGTTGGAATAAAATGTAAACTGTATTACATTACCTTCAAACAGCCCATCATATTGATGTCAGCATTGCCGAACATAACCACTTTTTGTGCATGGAACTACGGTAAATCAGGTTAGTCTCATCAATCAAGATGAGAATAGATAAGTCAAAACTGAAAAAAAAAAAGTACCGAGAATTACAATATGGTTGGTGGGGTTTGCAGGGGTTGCCACCCCGATGACCTTCTGACCAAGCCAAGTGCAGGATTGTCCTTTGATTTCACGTTTGCAGTACAAAGAAAAAATTGGAGGTGTGCATTTATGTAAGTTTTGGTTTACCATGTCATTTGCATGCTTTATTTTATTTTTATTTTTTTTAAGAAATTTTCATTTTGGGACAAGCTCATTAATAATATTCATTATTGCTCATTAGTGCACAAGATTTTTCATTAGGTACCTATTGGAATAATAGGCACTTATAGAGCACTTCAATAAGCAGCTGTTGGATCCCATCAGGAGACTGAAACTGATCCAGAACACCGCCGTCCGCCTTATATTTGGCTTGAACAAATGGGAACACATCACCCCTTTCTACCACAAACTACATTGGCTACCATTTGAATCTAGAGTCCTATTCAAGTTTGCGTGCTTCTGCTACAAACCTGTATTTGGTTTATCTCCGAGCAACCGCAACCTGAATTGCAACAATAAGATCTCCCGCAGAATCCATCTATTTGCCCACCCCCACCTAAAACTATGCCACCTCAAAAGGTTCCTCAACAAAACCTTCGCCTTCCAGGCGACCAAACAGAACCCATGGCTAGCCCAAATTGTGCTCGTGGCCCCCACCTACCTCGACTTCAGAAAATTACTCAAAACTTATTTAATCCACAGACAGAGCCCCTAATCCCTTTCTTCTACTTCTCTCACCCCTTCCATCAATGATCTGACCTCTCCTCTTACTTCTTCTTATTGTTCATTCCCAACCTGTTAACTCCAAGGACTTGTACATTCCTTTCATGTTCAACTTAACGACTTCGTTGCTTGTAAATCTGATTAATTGATGTGAACCGCCTAGAACTCCCTGGGTATAGCGGTATACAAAAATAAAGTTATTATTATTATTATTAGAATACATTGCGTAGTAATATAACAAATGCTGTCTATCCAGTCTGCCCAACAATATGACAGAGCTGTACGTGGCATTCTACACAGCCTCAACTTCTTCAAGATTAAACATTCACATCATAAAAAGGGCAGTTGTTGCTGTCTAACTTCTACTATACAGATACAGTTCTCTGCATAGTCCTCAGGTTTTTGTATTGAAGCAAGATGTAGCGTGCGGTAATTTCCTGCGTGCGCTAAAAACACGAGTGCACCGTAGTAAAAGGATCCCTAAGATAACCACTTGGTTACAATTCAATACTTTTCACTGAGGTGTGGGCAAATCTCTCCGGTTGAGCATAGGCAATTTCTATGACAACCAATCTGTTACTTTTCACTGAGGTGTGGGCAGCCCTCTCTTTGCCTCATGAATTATTCATGTAGCCTTCAACTATGATTCTTATAGTTTGATTTATAACTTTATCAGCATCTATAAGGCAGTTTTAAATGCAGTTGAAATACAAGCTTCAAAAGACTCAACAATGAGGCAAAAATAAGGTCTAGGGGTTCACACAATGGTAGCGGTGAAGAAAAACAACTCAAAAATAGTGGCGTAATTAAATAACTATAATTTAGTGAAATTAGGTGCCCTCAGTGTGAGGGGACAGCGACGGGAGAAATTCTCCAACGCTTCACACATCAAGGCAGAGACAACCAAGCCCCCACCTGCACACCACCACTGGGCACCTAAGTGTGCTTTAAATCAAATAATACAATCACCATAACATAATAAACAGTGAACAGGTGAATAGGTGCATTCAAACACAGCTACCACTCTGGGAACCCCCCCCCCCCCAGCCAACTCCCAAAGCTGAAAGGAAATTAAAAAGAGAGAGAACTTAGCTCAGTGAAAGCTGTAGTCCAGGCGTCCAGAAATAAAGCAAACGAACGCCACAAAATACCAGGTCCAACCAGCCTGGTTTCGGGAGCAATTCCCTTCCTCAGGAACCTGTAGTTCAAAAAGTCAATCACATGATCCAAGTCAGCTGGGCGGAGGGAAGTTTCTCTGGCAAATTTTTGTTTGGAGTTTTGTTGTGTTGAAATACAAGCAGCAACACCCCTCTCTTGGCTACCAAGTCAAAGTCCAACAGATCTTCTTTACTCTCCCAGACACCAAGACAAGAGTCTCTCGGGTTCCCTCTCACTCCCAGCCACCAGGCCAGTAGTTTAGCAGGTTTTCTCACTCTGGCCACAAGCCAAGATTGTTCCAGGTTTTTTGTTGTTGCTGTCTAACTTCTGCTATACAGATACAACTCTCTGCATAGTCCTCAGGTTTTTGTATTGAAGCAAGTACTTCTCTAAATTACTGTCCACTGTAAGAGTTTCCTGCTCAGCCAATCCCTAATTCCTTAATCTTGATGTCACTAGTCAGATTCTGAATCAATTGAACAGTTCTTTAATAATGAAGCAAACAACTTACAGTCAGATGATAAGGTTCAATGTAGTTCAAGCCTGTACATTCCTTCTCACTCCATTAACATATCACGTCTATGCTAGGAGTGTCCACACTGTGGAGATGACACCGTTCTGCAGATTTAGAAGTAATCTAAGCTGTATTTAATTGTCAGAATTAAAGGGCTGAAAAACCTGGTGGGAGAACACCACTCTTAGGCTCTCACTCTAGCATGTGCTTAGCAAATATAGCCACTGCTCTCCTCAGACTGAAGAAGGAGGTGGGCCCATGCTCTGTGGAAACAGCCCAGACTACTGAAAGCAAAGCTCTCTGGGAAGTTGAGTCCACAGAGCACCCATAACTACTATACATTTAAACAAACATTAACTGAGCAAATGCCCACATAACCTGAGGGCATAACAGCAGTCAAGAACTTCACTTACCAACCTCATATAGGCAGTTATGTGATGGTTTTACTACTTTCTCATACGCTGATGATGTTCAACTTCTACACTCCTTAAATCCTGAAAATAAAGAAGAAATCATTGAGATTAACAGAAAGTTAGTGGAAATTAAGCAATGGCTTAATTCTAATATGTTAGCCCTAAACATTCAGAAAACAAAAACTTTACTTTTCCCCATAGAAAAAAGACATGTCTGACTACCCCATTTATCCTAGATAACATCCATCTAAAGTTGGTAAAATCTCTGAAAATATTGGGTGTCACTATTGATGAAAGGCTTTCCTATCATGAACATGTAAGCAACACCGTCAAATCTTGCTTTTATAGGCTATGAATGATTCGCTCAATTTCTAAGTTTCTTGAGCTAAAATCACTCAACATACTAATTCATTCCCTAGCTATCACTAAACTCGACTACTGTAACTCTTTATTAATAAATATTATACAAAAAGAAAAGAGGCATCTTTAGATAGTCCAAAATACCGCCATTAAACTGATTCACAATGGTAACAAATATGATCATGTTACCCCCTTTTTGATCAAATCCCACTGGCTTCCAGTTAATCACCTTGTTACTTTCAAAATTTTACTTTTAGTATTTAAAATTTTGTCTTCCAATGAACCTCAATTTATTAACAAACTACTTATTCCTCATAATACATCACGCTCCCTTAGGTCCACTAATCAAAAACTTATAGCAGTTCCCTCATTGAAAGTAATTGGAACTCGTCGACATGGCATGTTATCAGTAATGGCCCCGCAACTATGGAATACCTTGCCTCATTATATAAGAGAAGAAAATGACTTAAGTCGCTTTAAAGGCAATCTGAAGAGTTTTCTTTTTAAAGACGCTTTTAATCTTTAACTATGCTAAAAGTTCATTTTAGTCCTTTCTTATTTTTTACTTTCCCCCTCCCTATTGTCGTCTCCATTCATGTCTTCTCCTATATTCTAATAAATACAATTGTAGTTCTGCCTTTCTTACCTTATGTATCTGTTGGTCTGTAAGTCTGTCAGTTAAACCCATTATATTTAATGACTGAATTGGTATATGCTTATACCTTTTTTAAATTTGTAAATCGCTTAGTAAAGTAAATAAGTGATTCATCAAGTCAAATTAAAATTTGAAACTTGAAACTTGAATCTTAGAACATAATATAACTATACCATTCCCTCCCTACACCCCAAAATGCTTTCAATCTTGTTTTCCCCTCCCTCACTGCTATGAAGGGGTGCTCAAAAGTTCTCAGCTCAACCAAGAAGAGAATGATGTAGAACCATTAAACTTGCAAGTTATTCCATATATTCACACCTAAGTTTAACGCATTTGGCACATCATGTCTGATATTTCTGTAACCCTTCCAAAAATACTCTGTCTGGTCCCTACAATACTGCTCTGTTGCTGTATTCACCTCCAAATCACTCAAAAATTCTCACCCTTTGAAACTCTTTATAAGGTTTGGAAACAGAAAATAGTCAGATAGTGCAAGATCTGATAAGTAGGGTGGATGGTCTATGCACTGAAACCCCCAACTGTGTCAAAACATTCATCATTTTGTCAGTCTTATGATCAGGTGCATTGTCTTGCAAAAAGAAACTCCTTTCTGCAGCTTCCCTCTCCCTTTTCTTTCAATGCCTCCTTTAAACGGCACAGCAAGTTACAGTAGTCTGCATTTCCTGTTTAGTCCCTTGGAAGATAGTCAGTCATTACAAAACCTTCCTGATTCTAAAACACTGTGACCATGACCTTTTCTGAGTCTTGAATTTCCTTGGCTTTGGAGAACTTGAGTGCTTTTATTGCATGGACTGTTGATTTGTCTCAGGATTATAGTGGTGTAATCATGTTTCATCAATAGTAACTAATCATTCCAAAAAGTTGGCACAGCTCACTGAGAATGCTGCAAAATCAACTTGGAATGTCCATTCAATGCCGTTTCTCATCAGCATTCAAACATTTGGGCACCCACTTGGCTGACATCTTCTGCATATCCAGCTGCTCGTGGATTATACACCTAGCATGTTCCCTGAATTTCTGTAGTGTATCAGCAATTCTTTTAGCTGATATTCGCCAATCTGCCAAAATCAGGTTATAGACATTGTCAACAATTTCAGGAGTTAACACCGTTTGAGGCTTCCCAGACCTTGCTGCATTTTCAGTCTTGAAATCTCCATGCTGAAAGTTTATACACCACTTCTTCACCGTGGAGTATGATAGGCATTTGTCACTAAATGTTTGCATCATACATTCATGGATTTCCTTTGGAGTGTTTTCTTCTGCAGGAATAGGAACCTCATGACGGCTTAGAGATCCACATTTTTATTGACATGGTTCAATCAATGATTTGAAATAATGAACAAACATAGCAAAACAATTCTGCATAATGGTATTTTGCAACATAAAATAACACTCTTTTCAGCTATAGTGGCAAAATAACACCCAGAATTTAGGAATTTGGTTCGGCTAAGAACTTTTCAGCACTACTCGTAATTAGCATCATTTATTTGCTATTATCAACTTTTCAATTCTAACACCCCCATAAAGATGCAGAGCACGTGCAATCATAACATATGTGATATCTAATCTAATCTAATCTAATCCTTAGGTTTGTATACCGCATCAACCATAGATGTCTCCTGCCATTATCTTACTTCTGACCTCTGGAGCTGCCATCAAAGCTCACTCCAGCTAAGATGTATTTTAAGTTTGTTTTAATTTGATTCTTTTCTTATTCTATATAGGTATTTTATATAGGAATCCTGACATTACTCCTAAGTCCCCCACCCTGAATCCTCAACTCATGAACTCTAGTTCTACCTCTTCCCCATCGTTTAAAGTATTTAAACATTCATCATAACCCCCTTATCCCTCCTTTCCTCTAGGGTAGGGGTGTCAAAGTCTCGAGGGCCACAATCCAGTCGGGTTTTCAGGATTTCCTTAATGAATATGCATGAAATCTATTAGCATACAATGAAAGCAGTACACCTGGGCGGGGCCTCCTCGTGTGCGGATCGCTGAACTCGATGGACCTAAGGTCTGTTTAGGAGATGGTCTTTCTTATGTTCTTATGATTGCGGCCCTCGAGGAGGGACTTTGGCACCCAAGCTCTAGGGTATTCATATTTGGGTCTTCAAATCTTTTCTCAGATGTCTTTTGGCACTTAGCTATTGGGTGCTTACACCCTCATAACTCTGGGATCCTCTCTAACACCACCCCCAGCAACACCCCTGATCTTTTTTTGACAGTGGTCAGATGTGATATTCAGCAGCACTGCCCGTTTTAGTGCCGCTGAATATCAGGGGAAGCAATGATAGGAGATTTAAGCGAGACTGATCCTTTCATGTACTGAATATGCCTTCCTCTATGCAGCTTAACATCCTTTTGGTTATGGCCACCTCCTTGTCAGAATCTTTTGTTATCTTAAGATCCTCTGACACTATCACCCCAGGGCCTGGTCTCTGCTCTCACCCAAGAGTTCTGAAAAAATTAAAACTATAAACTATAGACAAATTTACATTGATTTTTCCATATCTTTAGCAATGTCAGCTGTACCAGAGGACTATAAAATACATTAGAAATTCACTAATTTTTACAGAAAGAAATTACCGTAATGTTTTTAGAAGCAACTTTGTGAAAAGAATTAAAATAATTATGAGAAGAAAATGATTTGGAATTAAAACATGTTTCATTACTTTAGTAAGTGGAGGCTTATTGACCAATGATGATAAAAGTTCCAAGTAATCTGTTGTTGATCTAGGAGCAACCTTTTATTGAGGTCTTTCTTCACCTTTTTTGATAGATAAAGTACTTTGTATGGTTAGTTTATATTGTGATCTCTTAATACAGTATATATTTGTACTCATTTACAATAAAACAAAACATGAAGCAGTCTATCAAAGACAACAGAAGGAGCAAGAGCAATAGATCACAGAAAGAGCAATAGATCACAAAGAGGAGAATATGCTGATAACACAAAGTTGTCCAAAGTTGTTAAATCACAAGAGGATTGTGAAAAATTGCAATTGGACCTTGTGAGACTAGGAGACTGGACATCAAAATGGCAGATGACATTTAGGGCTCCTTTTACGAAGGCACGTTAGGGCCTTAACGCGCGGAATAGCGCACCTTTGTTAAAGGAGCCCTTAATGTCAGCAAGTGCAAAAGTGATGAATGTGAGAAAGAGGAACTCAAGCTATAGCTACGTGATGCTGGGTTTTATGTTTGGAGTCGCTGCCCAGGGAAAGGATCTAGGTATCATTGTTGAGGTTACGTTGAAACTCTCAGCTCAATGTATGGTGGCAGCTAAGAAAGCAAATAGAATGTTAGGAATTATCAGGAAAGGAATGGAAAACAAAGATGAAAATGTTATTATGCCCTTGTATCGCTCTATGGTATGGCTGTACCTCAAATACTGTGTGCAATTCTGGTCACCATATCTAAAAAAGAATATAGCAAAATTAGAAAAGGTACAGAGAAGGGTGACAAAAATGCTAAAAGGAATGGAACAACTTCCCTATAAGGAAAGGCTACAGTGGCTAGGGCCTTTCAGATTGAAGATGAGATGACTCGGGGGTGATATGATAGAGGTCTACAAAATACTGAGTGGATTGGAAATAGTAGATGTGAATCACTTGTTGACTCTTTCCAAAAATACTAGGACTAGGGGACATGTAATGAAGCTACTAAGTAGTAGATTTAAATATTTCTTCACACAACGTGTAATTAAACTCTGGAATTTGTTGCCAGAGAATGTGGTGAAATCATTTAGCTTAGCGGGATTTGAAAAAGGTTTGGATAATTTTCTAAAGAGAAATCCATGGGTTATTATTGAGATGGCTTGTGGAAATCCAGTGTTTATTCCTAGGATGAGCAGCATGAAATCTGTTTTACTACTTCGGATCTAGCTAAGTACTTGGGACCTTGGTTGGCCACTGTTAGAAACAGGATATTGGACTTAATGGATCTTCAGTCTGCCCTAATTTGGCAATTTTTATGTTCTTATGGTGTCTGTCTAAACTGTAGATAGAATTCTATGTAAACAGGAGAGGTATATCCATTGCATTGCAGATTTTCCTTAAAAAATGGAAAAGAAGCTACAGGAATGAAAATAGAAGGGTACACAAACAATGCCAGAGTAGATGTAAAATAATTGTCGATGGTAGGTAAGAAGGATTTTCAAGAAGAATCTTACCAAGGTAAGAAACAATGATAATAATAAACATTTTTTAGTATATCAAAAGTAAGGGACCATTAGGAAGGAAGTTTGTGAAGGCTTTCCAAGATGATAAGGTAAGGTCATTATGAATAAAGTGAATCATTTCTTTGCACTAGTCTGAACCTGATCTTTTAATCAGAAGCCTTCTGTAAAGTTGATGTCTCTGAGGTGCTACGAGGGGACACTGAAAAGTTCTCATAGCAACCAACAAATCTGGGGCAGTATCCATCGAGAGTTATACATATAGTCCAGCGATTTTCCACTTTATTCATTCTGTATTTTTGTGATGGAACAAAAATAGTGGAAAATCACTGGACTTAGCACGCGCTGGACACTAACGCCTCCATAGAGCTTGCGTTAGTATTTTTCATTTAGCACGTGGTTTGTGCGCGCTAATCTTCAGCACGCACTAAAAACGCTAGCACACCTTAGTAAACGGAGTCCTAAGTGTATGACTCTCCTTGATGGAGACTACTCCAACTTTGTTGGTTGGACTGAGAACTTTTCAGCAGCTCCCTCGTAAACGATAGCATGGCACAGCAGGAAGAAATTGTAATAATTATTCAAAGATTTAACAGTAACAAGTCCCAGGGTCATATGGAATCCACCCAAGAGTTCTGAAAAAATTAAAACTATAAACCATAGACAAATTTACATTGATTTTTCCATATCTTTAGCAATGTCAGCTGCACCAGAGGACTGTAAACTAGTCAATATGAAGCCAATTTTTAAGAAGGGTTTTGGGGAAGGGGGGAAGATTATAGAGCTGTAAGACTGGAATCAATTAACAATAATAAAATCTATAATAATATAGAAGGCTTAAATGGGAATAGCCAGCTTAGATTTTGAGAAGAAAAGTCATTTCTTTATTTACACAAATTTGATGCATTTCCCATATATATTTATGTTTATTTGGTATTTTTATACCACCTTCAACAGTTTCATCAAGACAGTATACAACCTAAAAAAATATTTATAAGTTCATGAATGCCAGAAAAGAGAGAGAGCTGTAAGAGAACAAATTGAGAACAAGAGTGACTTGGCATATGCAAATAATAAAAAGCAAAGGAATATTTCTATTGTGCACGCAAAGCATATACGACATATTCAATTACCAGTTTACCCAACATGACCATGTTTTAACTGGCTGTCTGCATTAGAGATTATTAACATTTATTTCCAAGGAGAGTCAATACTCTTCTTGAAACAATGCCCAAGGACATAGCAGAGTACATTATTTCACATAATAGACAGTGGCCTCATTAAAAATAACCCTCCCCTTTGAAAAAAAGGAGGGGGATAGTGAAGACAGTATTATAATACAAACCATATTAAAAGACAAACCATAACTCTATACCTAATTACTTGGTCACCATGGACTGCCAGAAGAACTAACAAATTGGTTCTGAAAGAGATCAAACCAGCTATGTCACATGGGGATGATGCTAGAGGACCTTACCGGCCTAGTGCAAAACCAATTTCTTTTTAGATTTTTAATTCATCAAGTTGCTAGGACTCGAATATTAGTCAATGGCACCTAACTAAGTAACTCATTGTTTGGCATATAAGGCACATTTATGTAGCCTCTTAAGGAGATGCAGACCAGTCACCATTGCAGAGATAACAAAACAGAAAATGTCCATAGAGCAAAACTCAAATATATCAAAACCTCAGTCAAAATACCCTGTCAGAAATTTAAAAATTTAAACTAAGGGCCTCTTCTATTTTTTTTAACTTTATTGATTTTCCATATATCAACAGTACAAATTTAAGATAATCTTGAAGACCTTCTTATTTAGCGATGCCTTTTCCTGTGTTTAGATTTTCCTTTATATACATATATATATATATATTTTTTATTTACTTCCATCCTTCATCTTTTTCTCCTTTTTATATTCAACCAACCGCTTTTATAAAGCGATCCCACCCTATTTGTTTTACCCTCTTCCCTCTTTCTCCTTTCTTCTTTTAACATATAACTTTCCCCCCATCCTTCCCATTCTCCCTCACCTTCAAGTCTGTCTAGTTAATGTCATCAGTGTACACTTTAATTATTTTATATTTATTTATTTATTTAATTTTTCCTTTCAAATTTTTATTGTAAACCGGCCAGATACTTGTTGATGGTCGGTATATTAAAAGCCAATAAACTTGAAACTTGCAATACAGAAGTATATAAACATATAATAAATCAAGAAAAGCACATTCATCTTACAGACATACATGAGCATTTAAACCCACCCACCCATTCAATAACTAGTCAACAAAAACATAAATACATAGATTCTTTCAATAACCTTTCCCTATTTTAAGTAGTAATGTAATTCCACCCTCCTCCCACCCACCTGGATGTATGTATTCAAAGGGCTAAAATTAAGATAAAAGTATCTCTCCCCCCCCCACCCTCACCCTTCCCTGGATGTGTATAGAAATAAACAAAAATTAAAGGCAAAAGACAACTATAATGAAGAAAATAAAAGATGTCAATGGTCCCCAACTAATTTAAATAAATTGCTATGCCCCAACATGTCAGCCTCTTTTATTAAACTGCGCTAGCACGGGGAGCTGCGCTGCTCCCGACGCTCATAGAGTTCCTATGAGCGTCGGGAGCAGCGTGGGCCATTCAGCACGGCTCTCTGCACTAAAAACTTTAAGCGCAGTTTAATAGAAGAGGGGGTAAAATGTCCTAAAATAAGAATAGAAGAATAAAACAACTGTATTTAGAATTACCTTAAGAATTAAGAAAATGACTTTTCCAGAATGACTCACAGTTGCAGCACTCAGTACAGAGCCAAAAACATAGTCTTACTCAGCCAGCACAAGCATATTTAGAAATCTCTAGAGAGTTCTTGTAAAGATGGCTACTGTGAAGTCACTGCCCTTGCATTGAGTCACTTCCCAAACAACAGAAAAAAGTCCCTCCTTCCCCTCCCCCCTGAAAACCCTGAATTCCTCCTCTTTTTAATGTATTTGTTTAAAAAATGATCAAAAGTACAGAGTAACAAGCAAGGTTGCACAATTCGCTAAGCATTTTGAACTATGTTACGTAAGTAGTTAAAACAGAAGATTGTATTGTTTTAGTGTTTATTGAAAGCTTATAACACTGTAAGAAGATCTAGAAAGATCAGGAGCTTGGCATCTATGTGGCGACTGGAATTTAATATAGAAAATTAAAAAGACATGCTTGTTGGGAGAAAATATATCCAAACTACCAAACTACGCTTTGTTGAGGTTCAGTCTGGGAAAGTGCTATTAAAGAAGCGTCTTTGGAATTACTGTGTACCATAAGCTAAAACCATCAGCAACAGTGTCCAAAAAAAGCTAATAATATGTTAGGGGTAATTTGGAAAGACATTGATAACAAATCCTAGGATATCATCATGCCTCTGTATAGAACTCTCATGCCTGGAATACTGTGAGCAGTTTTGGATGCTCCATTTCAAAAAAGGAGGGAAGGAAGGTAGAGAGAAAGACAACAATAATGGTAAGAGGACTGGGGGGATCTTTCATGTGAAAGATGGGAGACTGTGGCGCAGTGATTAAAGCTACCTGAGTTTGTGGGTTCAAACCCACACTGCTCCTTGTGACTCTGGACAAGTCACTTAAGGGCAAATTCTATAAGAAGTGCCCAAAACTTAGGCGCCTATATAGGCATTGTTCAGCGTGATTCAAGTAAAATTGGGTGCTGTTTAGTGAATCGTGCTCTGCGGCACCTATTTGGGCACCTAGTTTGGAGGCACCTAATAAATAGGCCAGTTCTAGGCACAACTAGGCACGCTTAAGAGCAGCAATTCTGTAACAAGGTGCCTAAAATGAATCCACACCCACGCCTAACATGCATAGCGCCTATACTTTTGAAGGCCACCTAAATTTTTAGAGGCGCCTTGTTGCAGAATCGCTCTTTCTTGATAGGCACCTAAGTTTCATTTAGTGCTGATTAAAATGTATACCGTATTTTTCGTTCCATAAGATGCACCTGACCATAAGATGCACCCTAGATTTAGAGGAGGAAAACAAGAAAAAAAACATTCTGAACCAAATTCTCTTTGCCAGGCTCAGCACCCTGTCCCTCCTCCCTGCCAGGTTCTGTACCCTGTCCCCTCTGGTGGTCTAGTGGTAGTCCAGAACAGGGCACAGAGCAGGCATGCCTAGTGGCAGGTCCAGCGCTGTACCAACATCTCTCCTAGCTGGAAGCTTTTCAAAACCCGGACAAAGTGTCGGGTTTTGAAAAGCCATCCAGATGCCAGGACACCCCACCCTCATAGTTTGCAGCCTTAACTCTTCTCAATGGTATAGCCAGCTTCTAGAGCGTAATATAGGGGGATATACATTCAGTCAGATATTGTGGGCCATGTGATTACTATGTAACAACTGATTTAGGGTAAATGACCATAAATAAACAGACACTCCATGAAAGCAGTAGCCAAAGCGTTATTTTTTTCTTGTCTTTTTAGTAACTTCTGTCCATCTCACATTTCTTCTCTCTCCTTGTCCATCATCTTCGGCCTGCTTCCTTATCTATCCTGTGTGTTCCTTTCCTCCCTCCTGTTTCTACAACTGTCCTTATATTCAGCATTTTCCTTCTGTGTGTGTGTGTGTCTTGTCCTGTCCTGCATCTCATCCTCTTTCTCCCTGTCCCTCCTTCTCCCCCACTGATCAGCATTGCCCCTCTGTGTCTCTATCCCTTCTTCTTCCATGCCCACCATCTTTTATGTCTTCTTGTCACCCCACCCGACGGGGAGAGGGACCTTGGGGTGATAGTGTCCGAAGATCTAAAGGCGAAAAAACAGTGTGACAAGGCAGTGGCTGCTGCCAGAAGGATGCTGGGCTGTATAAAGAGAGGCGTAGTCAGTAGAAGGAAGAAGGTGTTGATGCCCCTGTACAGGTCATTGGTGAGGCCCCACTTGGAGTTTTGTGTTCAGTTTTGGAGACCGTATCTGGCGAAAGACGTAAGAAGACTTGAGGCGGTCCAGAGGAGGGCGACGAAAATGATAGGAGGCTTGCGCCAGAAGACATATGAGGAGAGACTGGAAGCCCTGAATAGGTATACCCTAGAGGAAAGGAGAGACAGGGGAGATATGATTCAGACATTCAAATACTTGAAGGGTATTAACGTAGAACAAAATCTTTTCCAGAGAAAGGAAAATGGTAAAACCAGAGGACATAATTTGAGGTTGAGGGGTGGTAGATTCAGGGGCAATGTTAGGAAATTCTACTTTACGGAGAGGGTAGTGGATGCCTGGAATGCACTCCCGAGAGAGGTGGTGGAGAGTAAAACTGTGACTGAGTTCAAAGAAGCGTGGGATGAACACAGAAGATTTAGAATCAGAAAATAATATTAAATATTGAACTAGGCCAGTTACTGGGCAGACTTGCACGGTCTGTGTCGGTGTATGGCCGTTTGGTGAAGGATGGGCAGGGGAGGACTTCAATGGCTGGGAGGGTGTAGATGGGCTGGAGTAAGTCTTAACAGAGATTTTGGCAGTTGGAACCCAAGCACAGTACCGGGTAAAGCTTTGGATTCTTGCCCAGAAATAGCTAAGAAGAAAAATTAAAAAAAAATAAAATTTAAAAAAATTTAAAAATTTTTTTAAATTGAATCAGGTTGGGCAGACTGGATGGACCATTCGGGTCTTTATCTGCCGTCATCTACTATGTTACTATGTTACTATGTTACTATGTCACCCCCCCAGGATTAGTATATCACACTGTTGCTTCCCACCCCTCAACTTTCTCAGTATGGCTCTCTCATGGGTTTTTTAGCATCTTTCTCCTATCCAGCATGGAAAGAAGGAGCGGGCTCGGGGGAACTGCAATCCAGCAGCCCATGCGTGACTCTCACAGGTCTCAAGCATCTTTCCCCTATCTAACACAGAAAGAAAAAGCAGGCTCAGAGGATCCGCAGTCCAGCAGCCCGTGTGCTGTTCCACAGCATGCCTGCCGCCTCTTAGTCCAGCCGTCCCTTCTCTGAGCAGCAATGCGCTAGGCGAAATCCCAGGGCAGCCGCATGCAACTTCTGCCCTGGTCTCACTCGGTCACTGCGTCACTCAGTCATGCGTGCGCAGGGGATGCAGCGGACAAAGACTGGACAGCGGGGGCCACCAGGAAGTGAAAGGCCTGGTGCAAAGAGCCGAGATTCATGGCAGGCGGACGAGGAGCTTGAGGTGGAAATGGCTCCGCTGGGCGGACAGGCTGGTGGAGCTGGCTGTTCCGAACCGTAATCTGGCTCAATTGCAGTTCTGCTGACCTGTGAGCAACTGTGGGAGTGTGGAAGGCTGCCGGTGGAAGTGCTGGACCGCCAATATTACAAAAGGTACCAGGGGAGGGGCGGTATTCACTCCATAAGACGCACCCTTATTTCCACCCACTTTTTTTGGGAAAAAAGTGTGTCTTATGGAGTGAAAAATACGGTAATTGAGGTTGTTATTCAATTTAGATAGTCGCCTCCAAAATAGGTGCCTAACATTAGATGCTGGTTACAGAATTTGGGCCTTAATCCCCCATTGCCTCAGGTTCATTAGATAGACTGTGAACCCACAGGGAAAAATGCTTCAGTATCTGAATAAGTTCATTTAAACCATTCTGAACTCCTTTGGGAGAATGATATAGAAAATTGATAAATAAATTAAAAAAAGGTTGAGAAAGAGTTTTTTTTTTAATCTTGAAAAAAGTAAAGACTGATAAGGGGCATACAAAAGGTTTGCAAAATAATATGCAGAAGACAAGAAGAAAATCACAAGATATTTACCCTCTTCAAAATTACTAGAGTCAGTGGTCCTGCAGTGAAACCACGTTAGCAGTTTACTTTCAAGGTAAATGCATAAATATATTTAAGAATTTAACCCTCTCCTTTACAAAGCCACGCTGGCTGCCGTAATAACAACTCTGACGCTCATAAAATTCCTACGAGCATCCGAGGTGTTACTGCTGTGGCTGGCGCTAAAAACACTAGTGTGGTTTGGTAAAGGAGGGGATAAGTGCGACCCCCCTTGAAAAATGCCTCTGCTATAGAGTGGAGGGAGTTTGTGTGTGTGTGTTATACCTAAAGAGAGAGAGTCTTAAGAGTTTGCAGAACAGCAGACAAACAAGCAGGAGGAAAAGAGGGAACCTAGTGGAGAAGTCAGGAGAGAACAGAGACTATGGAGTCCTTTTATCAAGGCGCGATAGGGGTTTAACGCGCAGAATACTGTGCATTAAACCGCCTGCCGCGCTAGTCGCTAATGCCTCCATTGACCAGGCGTTAGTTGTTTTGCTTGCCGTGGGGGTTAGCGCCTGATGAAATCTCTGACGCACTAACCCTGCTAGCGTGGCTTGATAAAAGGATCCCTATATGTGAAGGAAAGAGGAGAGAAAGAAAGACAAAGTATCAGAGAAGTAGTTTGGAGTGACTGAAAATTTGATTTTGTTAGGCACCAGTTTACGCTACACATGAATGGGACCTGTTGAAGCTGAAATCAAATTGAAACAAAGAGTTTGATTTTATCAATTGCACTTTGCCTACTTCTTTAAAGCAGTTAGGGTAGAGACTGAAGGCTTTGACTGAGACCCCAGAATTGCAGTCCTCAGGCCTATTGAGATCGCCGGGCCCTAGCCTACACCCAGCTCCGCAGACTGTGCCCCACTAAAGAAATATCTCTTTTTGAGCCAAAGCTGAGGTTGCCCCTACATGATGAGCTGGCTGGAGGCCATGAACTACTTGCGGGCAGCACCAGGGTTATATAAGATATGCCTTGTCAGATCAGACCAAAGGTCTAACAAGCCCCAAATCCAATCTTCAACACTAATCAGTTTAGGTCACAAGTTAGTAAGTTGAGCCCTAGTAACTTGATGAATTACAGATCTAAAAAGAAATTGATTTTGTGCTCATCCAAAATCCTAACCATCCGCAAATGCTTACTGAGGAAAGCCACAGCTTATCTCCAAGTATATATAGTATATGACTAATTGTGGTTTATTCATTTAAATTTATCTCATGCCCTTTTCAGTATTAGCTCAAGATAAGTTACATTCAGGTACAAGAGATATTTCACTGTCTCGATAGGGCTTACAATCTAAATTAGTACTTGAAGCAATGGATAGTGAAGTGACTTGTCCATTGTCACAAACCACAGCAACGGGATTTGAACCTTGGCTTTTCTTCAATTCCTAGCTTGTTAATCCAGCCTTTAGGCTACTCCTCTGCTCTACCAGATTTATGGATGCTTGAGCCGGGAACTTGTCGAAACTCATTTTTGTTTTTTTATAATATACCCAGCAGTGCTGTCTTGACCACTTCTTTTGACAACAAATTCTACAGCTTTACTATATATTGAATAAAAAATATATAACATAGGCATTCACACCACAGGCAAACTCCCATGAAATTTTTGACAAAGAAACCATGATCCACTGAATATGTGACAACTAACTGGCTGCAGCTTTTATTCAAAAATTCACATATCATAGATCAACATCTTATGAGCAAATTTCAGTAATAAAATCATTACAACTTTTTCAAAAATTTGCTTACACACAATAAACAATAAATATGAACCCCCAAACAGCCAGTTGGTACAAACTAGCCAATTACCTCAGTACCCAATAAGGGAACCGGAATGCTGCAGAGCCCAAACTTGCAATCAACTCAATGACACACTTAAATTCCCTCTTTTGTTAGACACATAACCTACTTTAAAGCCTGCATCAGGAGTTGTAATCTATGTATTTATCTTGTTCTCATTTTGTTCTGAAGCATAGATTATGACTTCAGATACAGGCTTTAAAGTGCCAGAACACTTTTCACTAGCAAAAGAAGGAGGCCTGAGGAGGTCTATACTAGTGAAAAGATATCATAATCCAATTTTTCATGCCAATGAATTGTTGCTCTCACAATTCTGCGGCTCTTTGCAATTAACAGTGCTTATTTGGAACCGCATAATGTTATACAACTATAATTAAATACAGAGTATCACTCAGTGCAATCATTCAGTGCCTTGAGTTTCACAGTGTGTAATTCATAGATCCATTACTGTTCATGTAGTGCCAACACAGCTCTTCTGTCCCTCTTCTGTTCAAATTAGATACATGGTCCAAAATAAGTCATCTTAGGTTTTAGAACACATCATTTTTTTTGTAAACAATGGGATACAAATGGTGCAGATATTTGCAGAGATATTTTGCATGCATTGACTCTGCTCTCGTGTTCTATCAATTGGTGTTTTCATAGCTCTGATAGTCCTACCAACATATATTGTCTGATATGGACATCCAATAATAGAAACCACAAAAGATTATTGGGCCCTTTTACGAAGGCACGCTAGCATTTTTAGTGCATGCACAGAATTAGCATGCACTAGCTGAAAAACTACCGCCTGCTCAAGAGGAGGCGGTAGTGGCTAGCGTGCGTGGCATTTTAGCACATGCTATTGCACGCGTTAAGGCCCTAGCGCGCCTTCGTTAAAGGAGCCCCATATCTCTTCTCTGTAATGGGGTTTCATCAATTTGTGCATTGGATGGCTGATGCACATACTCTGTGGCCAATATCAAAATTCTCAGAAGCAATTAATGTAGCAACAAAATCTGAATGAACTAAATTTCTCCCTCCCTATTTGTGGGGGTTAAGGGCAGAGCTGGCTCGCGAAGAGGGAAAAATCACCAATAACTTTTGGCTGGCTCTAACCCATCCCCGAACCTTACCTGGTGGTCTAGCAGTGACGTGGGGCAGGAGTGATCTTCCTACACTCCTGCCCCGTGTAGAGCCATGCTGCTGAGTTCCCCTACGCCACCTCCAATCGCACCCCACCGCCTCCGATCGCCTCCCTGCCGCCTCTGATCGCCTCCCTCTGCCTCTGATCGCCCCTCCCCCCACCGCCTCTGATTGCTTCCCTCCGCCTCAAATCGCCCCTCCCCCCAGCTGCCTCTGATTACCTCCCTCCAAGTCCCGGGGCCATTTTTTTTATGCCAACCAGCGATTCTTAGGTGGTGGCCTGGGGAAAATCCCGCAGATAATCGAAACCGCAAACATCGAAACCGCGAATAGGGAAGGAGAAGTGTAATTTGTCTCTGATGTTTCTACCTCTTTTAAATGCAATATATGGTCCTTATTAAAATACTGGGTGAAACTGAAGCACATGCCAGTATTGATACATGATATATGCTATATATGGAGCTAATACAGAATAATGAAGTTCACAAATGTGTTTGTCCATAGGTGATAACTTCTTGATCCTGTAACAACCATTCACTGTTTGCATGTAAAGCTCTGAGATAAATCTTACAGGCACTTTTAGAAGATAATCTTAGACAGGAGGCCAACAACATCCTGGAATAGCTGAGGAAGGAAAATCATTCTGACTCCTTGCCATAGAAACTAAGCAAGAAACAAACTTTGGGCCAGTCTGAAAAACAAACAAATTAAATCAGGAAAAACCCCTAAAGGCTTACAGTTATGGCTAGTGTTATCTTGGCTGCTCACTTTGGAAGAAACCTTTCTCAGTATTAGTATCTAAAACATAAGAAATGCTATGCTGGGTCAGATTAATGTTCCATGAAAGTTTTCGTTTTGTTTTCAATAGCCAGTTTAGAACAGTGAGAAGTACCTAGCAATTTCCCATTGGAAAGCCTATTCTTTATTATCATCCCTATATAGGGCTTGATTTTATAAATAGTGCTCAAAAATGGACACAGGAAAAAAGAATTGACACTAAGCACGAATCTATAAAGGGCATCACACAGTGCTGATTACTGTGACTTATCTTTAGGCATAAGCTAGGGGAGTGCACAAATCCTAATCAATGCCAAATAACACGACTACCGTATTTTCGCGGATATAACGCGCACCATTGTAAAACGCGCACAGGGGTATAGCGCGCAGAAATCACGATGATATGTACAAAAACTTTTCTATACCGCGCTCAGGCATATAACGCGCATGCTGCCCGACTCTCCTCTGGCCACCCCGACTCTCCTTTCGCCCTCCCCGACTCTCATCTGGTTGCCCCGACTCACCCTGACTTTCGGTGCACTGCCCCGACTCTCCTCTGGTTGCCCCGATCTGCCTGTCCCCCTTGAAGATCTGCCTGTCCCCCTTGAAGTCCTGTCCCCCCTTGAAGGTCTGCCTGTCCCCCCTTGAAGGTCTGCCTGTCCCCCCTTGAAGTCCTGTCCCCCTTGAAGGTCTGCCTGTCCCCCTTGAAGATCTGCCTGTCCCCCCTTGAAGTCCTGTCCCCATCCTGAAAGCCTGATGCCCCCCCTCGACGTCCGATTCTTCTCCCCCCTCGGCAGGACCACTCGCACCCCCACCCCGAAGGACCGCCGACTCCCCGACAATATTGGGCCAGGAGGGAGCCCAAATCCTCCTGGCCACGGCGACCCCCTAACCCCACCCCGCACTACATTACGGGCAGGAGGGATCCCAGGCCCTCCTGCCCTCGACGCAAACCCCCCTCCCCCCCAGCCGACCCGCGACCCCCCTGGCCGACCCCCACGACCCCCCCACCCCCCTTCCCCGTACCTTTGGAAGTTGGCCGGACAGACGGGAGCCAAACCCGCCTGTCCGGCAGGCAGCCAACGAAGGAATGAGGCCGGATTGGCCCATCCGTCCTAAAGCTCCGCCTACCAGAGCCCAGTTAGCAGGGCAGGCAGAAGCAAGTCGGGAGGCAGGCGAAGAGGAGCTGAGAGAGGAGAAAAGAAGGTAGAAGGAAGGAATCGGAGAAGCAGGGCAGGCGAGAGTGAGGGGCAGAGGCGAGAGCTAGCTCCGCCCACCCCTCTGACGTCAGCCAGGCACCGATCCGAAGCTCCCCCTTAAAAGGGGAGGAGCCAACGGCGCGATAACACCAGAGCCCAGTTAGCAGGGCAGGCAGAAGCAAGTCGGGAGGCAGGCGAAGAGGAGCTGAGAGAGGAGAAAAGAAGGTAGAAGGAAGGAATCGGAGAAGCAGGGCAGGCGAGAGTGAGGGGCAGAGGCGAGAGCTAGCTCCGCCCACCCCTCTGACGTCAGCCAGGCACCGATCCGAAGCTCCCCCTTAAAAGGGGAGGAGCCAACGGCGCCCAGCCGTTCGGCGCGCGGCGAAGGCGAGCGGTAAAGGCGCTCGCCTTAGCGAGAGGCGCCTTTGCGAAGGGCCTTGCAAGGGACGAGTATCTACTATCAAGAACACCGAGGAGGACTGAACGGTAAGGAAGCGACAAACACAGAAGGTAAGGAAGAGACAGACGCCAAGGGAATAAACCCACACATACAATCAAGGTGAGGTAGAGCGGAGACAGCACACACAAAAGTGAGAGCAAGGCAAGCAACATAAGGAAGCAGCAGGCAAGGGACACAAGCACACACGAGGGAAGCAAGAAATGGAAGCCCAAGGAAGTCAGAAGGTGAGCTTTCCAGTCTTCTGTATCGGCTGCAATATGTATGACTACCTCCCTTCGGGGATCCAGGCATACATTTGCAATCGATGCATGGAGATGGATAGCTTGAAATGTCAGGTAAGACTATTGGAAGGAACAGTGATGGAACTCGAAGACAGAATCCGAGCACAGGAGAAGATTCTAGTGGAGTACAGCCCAAACGACGAGGTCAAGGAACTAGAAATGTTCATAGAGGAAGCTCATCAGCACCATGTAGAGATCCCAGGGCTGGAAAACTGTACTCAGGAAACCCATGTGAGGAGAGAAGACACCCATGCAAACACAGAAGAAACCGAAGACGAGGTAGGAGACAACCGCACACCAGGAGGAATAGTGAGAGCACAGGAAGACATCCCCCCACCCAAAGAACAGGAAACAATTTCAAGAGTATCATTGGAGGAAGAAGACTGGCCCTACTCCAAGGACGTGGACCTACGCCCCCCAAGGAACTCCCGAATGAAGAAGATGGGGATCATCGTAGGCGACTCCATTATACGACATGTGGACAGCCACACCGCAGGAGGAAGAGAGGACAGAGTTGTCACCTGTCTGCCTGGAGCAAGAGTGAAGGATGTGACCAACAGGATCTCCAGGATCATAGATGGCGCAGGGGGAGAGGACACCGCTGTGCTTATCCACGTGGGAACAAATGATGTGAGCGGGCGGAAGTATGACAGGGAAGAGCTGAAGGGCCAGCTCCGCTCACTCGGAAGACAACTGAAGATCAGGGAGGTGAAGGTGGCCTTCTCTGAGATCCTCCCAGTACCAAGAGCAGATGGAAAGAGACAACGGGAATTGCAAGTAATCAACGCCTGGATGAGACGATGGTGCGAAGAAGAAGGCTTCGACTTCATGCGCAACTGGACGGCGTTCTGGGGAAAAAGCAAGTACTACAGAAGGGACGGACTACACCTCAACAAGGAAGGAGCAAGAGTTTTGGCAGGCAACATGAAGAAGGCAATCGAGAAGGCTTTAAACTGAAAGATAGGGGAAAGCCGACAGTCGACCACCGGTCGATGGCACGGATAGCGGGATGCCCCGACGAAGAAGCCAAGGACTACTACTCCTACACAAGAGAAGACGACCTCACAGCCAATAAGGGAGAAAAAGCAGGAAGGGACAACTCAGACACAGGAGGGGACGACCACACAGCAAACAAGGGTGATAACACAGGAGCAGTAAAGGATACCGTAATTGAAACTATAGGGACGGCCAAGAGTAGAAGGTCCAAAAAGGTAACACGAAGGGAACTTAGATGTATGTATACGAATGCTAGAAGTCTAGGTAACAAAATGGGGGAACTAGAGACAATAGCAAGACATGACATATTGGATATCATTGGCATAACAGAAACATGGTGGAATGAAGAAAACAAATGGGACACAGTACTACAAGGATACAAACTGTATAGAAGAGATCGAGTAGGGCAGAAAGGTGGAGGTATTGCTCTATATGTTAAGGAGGGAATAGATTCTGTTGAAATGGTTACAACAGAAATGAAAGAGAAGCTTGAGTCACTCTGGATCAAAATTCCTGGTCAATATGGCGCAGATACGAAAATTGGCCTTTACTATCGTCCCCCAGGACAGGCGGAGGAAACTGACTCAGAAATGATGGAGGAAATCAAACAAGAATGCAAGACAGGAAATGTAATTATATTGGGAGACTTCAATTTCCCAGGGATAGACTGGAAACTAGCAACCTCCAACTGCGGCAAGGAGGCCAAGTTCCTGGAGGTGCTAGGGGATTGCTTCCTGGAACAAATGGTAAAAGAGCCGACAAGAGGCAACGCCACCTTGGATTTGGTCCTAAATGGCCTCACGGGACCGATAACAGAAGTGGAAGTCGTGGTTCCACTGGGAACGAGTGATCACAATGTAATCAACTTTAAACTTGACATCGGGAAAGGGAAACATGCCAAAACCTTAACCACCACCTTAAACTTTAAAAAGGGTAAATACGATCGCATGAGAGCCATGGTAGAAAAACGACTCGAGAAGATGGTGGACAAACTTGAAACGGTAGATCAGGCATGGTCCCTACTGAAAAATACTATCACAGAAGCACAAGATCTCTACATTCCGAGGATTTCCAAAGATCGGAGAACAAAGAGCAAAAGAGAACCGGCATGGCTTACCATACAGGTGAAGGAAGCCATAAAAGAAAAGAAGGACTCTTTCAAAAAATGGAAATGCATAAAGACAACCGAAGCCTGGAACAAACATAAAGATGATCAGAAGAAATGTCACAAGGCGGTGAGGGATGCCAAACAGGAGTATGAGGAAAAAATAGCCCAGGAGGCCAAAAACTTCAAGCCCTTCTTTAGATACGTGAAAGGGAAAAAACCTGCAAAAGAGGCAGTGGGACCCCTGGACGACCAGGGAAGAAAAGGGTACATCAAGGAAGATAAACAAATCGCAGACAAACTAAATTCCTTCTTTGCGTCCGTCTTTACGAAGGAGGACACCTCAACAATACCTGAAGCGGAGAAAGTGTTTGCAGGAGAAATAGAAGACAGCCTCACCACAGTTGAAGTGGACTTAGACCAGATATACTATCAGATCGACAAACTTAAAAGTGACAAATCCCCTGGACCGGATGGAATTCACCCGAGAGTCTTAAAGGAATTGAAGGTTGAAATCGGAGAGTTATTGCAAAAACTTGCAAACCTGACAATCAGAACTGGACAGATACCGGACGACTGGAGGATAGCGAACGTCACGCCAATTTTTAAAAAAGGATCGAGAGGGGAACCGGGCAACTATAGGCCTGTGAGTCTTACGTCTGTCCCCGGCAAGATGGTTGAAGCACTGATCAAGGATAGCATAGTCTGGCACTTGGACGCACACGACTTGATGAAACCCAGTCAACATGGATTCAGGAAAGGGAAATCATGTTTGACGAATTTACTCCAATTTTTTGAGACTGTGAACGAGCAAATTGATAGTGGGAAGCCGGTGGACATAATATACTTGGACTTCCAGAAAGCGTTCGACAAAGTTCCACATGAAAGACTTCTCAGGAAACTACAAAGCCATGGCATAGAGGGGGATATACAAAGGTGGATAGGCAAATGGCTGGAAAACCGAAAGCAGAGAGTGGGCATAAATGGGAAGTTCTCCGACTGGGAGAAAGTGACTAGTGGTGTACCACAGGGCTCGGTACTTGGGCCGATCCTTTTTAATATTTATATCAATGACCTGGAGGAAGGAACAACCAGTGAGATCATCAAGTTTGCAGATGATACAAAACTATGCCGGGCAATCAGATCGCAGGAGGATAGAGAGGAACTCCAGAGCGACTTGTGTCGGTTAGAAACATGGGCGGAGAAATGGCAGATGAAGTTCAATGTGGAGAAATGCAAGGTAATGCATTTAGGCAATAAGAATAAGGAATACGAGTATACAATGTCAGGTGCAACTCTGGGGAAGAGTGAACAAGAAAAGGACCTGGGTGTACTGATAGATAGGACCCTGAAGCCGTCGGCACAATGCGCGGCAGCGGCAAAGAAGGCAAATAGAATGTTGGGCATGATAAAGAAAGGAATCTCGAGTAGATCGGAGAAAGTTATAATGCCGCTTTATAGGGCAATGGTCAGACCACACTTGGAATACTGCGTCCAACATTGGTCTCCCTACCTAAAGAAGGATATAAAACTGCTGGAGAGGGTGCAGAGACGAGCAACAAAACTGGTGAAGGGTATGGAGAAACTGGAATACGAGGATAGACTTATAACACTAGGATTGTTCTCCCTAGAGAAAAGGAGACTGCGTGGGGATATGATCGAGACCTTCAAAATACTGAAAGGAATCGACAAAATAGAGCAGAGAAGATTATTTACATTGTCCAATTTGACACGGACTAGAGGACATGAAATGAAGCTAAGGGGGGACAGGTTCAGGACTAATGTCAGGAAGTTCTGCTTCACTCAGAGAGTGGTTGACGCCTGGAATGCCCTCCCAGAGGAGATTATTGCGGAATCGACCGTCCTAGGCTTCAAGAGCAAACTAGATGCATATCTCCTTAAGAGAGGCATATAAAGATATGATGGACTATAAATTACGCCAGGGTACACCTGGCAGGGCCTCCGCGTGCGCGGATCGCCGGACTTGATGGACCAAAGGTCTGATCCGGAGATGGCAGTTCTTATGTTCTTATGTTCTTATGTACTGGTGGGGCCTAAGGCGCGTGGGCCAATCAGAATAGGCCCTGGAGCCTTAGGTCCCACCTGGGGGCGCGGCCTGAGACACATGGTCGGGTTTGGCCCATGTGCCTCAGGCCGCGCCCCCAGGTGGGACCTAAGGCTCCAGGGCCTATTCTGATTGGCCCACGCGCCTTAGGCCCCACCAGTAGGTGGAGCTTTAGGACGGATGGGCCAATCCGGCCTCATTCCTTCGTTGGCTGCCTGCCGGACAGGCGGGTTTGGCTCCCGTCTGTCCGGCCAACTTCCAAAGGTACGGGGAAGGGGGGTGGGGGGGTCGTGGGGGTCGGCCAGGGGGGGTCGCGGGTCGGCTGGGGGGGCGGTCGGAGGTTCTTGGGGGGGGGGGCGGGCGTTGGAGGGAGGGGGGTTTGCGTCGAGGGCAGGAGGGCCTGGGATCCCTCCTGCCCGTAATGTAGTGCGGGGTGGGGTTAGGGGGTCGCCGTGGCCAGGAGGGTTTGGGCTCCCTCCTGGCCCGATATTGTTGGGGAGTCGGCGGTCCTTCGGGGTGAGGGTGCGAGTGGTCCTGCCGGGGGGGGGATGTATCGGACGTCGGGGAGTCGGCCGGGCAAGAGGGCTTGGGCTCCCTCTTGCTCCGATCGTGGATGCGGGTGCGGGTGGGAGCGCGTGCGAGCGGTCGTTCGGGGTGGGGGTGCGAGCGGTCCTGCTGGGGGGGTGAATCGGGCGTCGGGCGGGGTGGGAACTATGTTTAAAAACTTTTGTATACCGCGCTCAGGCATATAACGCACGAGGGGTATGCGCGGTACGTAAAATCACGTATAACGCGCGCGTTATATCCGCGAAAATACGGTAATTGATTGCTAGCACACAATTATTGGTGGTTAAGAGCTTGATAGCCAATTACTGGTAAATTGCACCCAAATTTGGGCGCTGTATATGGAACCTGGAGAAAAGTGCCCCAACACTTTGCTGTCTGTCCCGTCATTGAAGATAATATGTATACGACGTCAAAACATCTCCGTTGTTGTGCCCCAACTTTGCAATGCCTAGCCAATGCACTTAAGAGAAGGAAAAAAACCTTGACCGTTTCAAAAGCAACTTGAAGTGTTTTTTTTTTTTTTTTATGTAAGGATGCCTCTAATCTATAATTCGCCAGTGATATACTTCATTTCTCCTCAACTAATCCTCTCCAAATTGTTCTTCCCTTAAATGTTACCTTTCCTTTAAAGATTGTACTTCCTTCCTTCCTTTCCTCTTGTTCAAGATAATCAGTGGGGTTTTTTTTCTTGTTGTTATTGTATTTAATATGTACAATTCTCAATTTTAATTAAATTGTACCTCGCTTAGGAAACCAGATAAGTGGTTGTATCAAATTTTAATAAAAACTTGAAACTTGAAAACTCATGAACCTTTCATCAGGAAACTGATCCAAACTTTTTTAAAAAACCCAACCATTTACATTAACGATATATTTCTTCCCTTAAAAGGAAGCTTTTTTCTAAGGAAAAACAGAGCGGAGTCCAACAGGGATGAGCTGACATTTGCACTGACATAGCAAATGTCAACAACAATATCCTTTGTAGTTGCATGTCATTACCAAATGAAGACGAGTAGAAAAAAACCCCATAGCATTATGGGACAGATTCTGTAATTGGGTGCCTAAAAAGATAGGGTCCTAAACTTAGGCACCTATTTCATGTCAATCACACTTAGGGCTCCTTTTATCCAGCCGCGCTAGTGGTTTAACGCACGTAATAACGTGCGCTAAACCGCCGGCCGCGCTAGCTACTACCACCTCCCTTGAGCAGGCGGTAGTTTTTAGGCCAGAACGGGGGTTAACGCGTGATGAAATGTCACGCGTGTTAACACCGCTAGTGCGACTTGATAAAAGGAGCCCTTAGACGCCCGTTACAGAATCGTGCCAAACTAAATCATAGGTGCCTAATAGGCACCTACAATGTAGGCCAGGGTTTCAAAAGCCAACATTATAGGTGTCTAAGAATCACACCTAATGGCGCCTGAGTCCTTCTCCGTCCCTAAACATGCCTACTTTGGAGTTAGGTGCCTTTAGGCGCCATAAGATAGGCATCTATCATGTAGAATTGTGCCTAAGAAGATAGGTGCCTATCACCCAATTCATTTTTATTTTTTTTCAATTATGAGCTTATTTATTTATTTAGGCACCTTTTATAGAATTTCCCTGTTTGTGGTTTGCCATTCTCAGACAAAAGTGTGCACGTTTTGAAAATAGGGTGAACCATGTGAAAAGAGAGCACACTGTTTCCCATTTCAGAGATATTGGACCACCACACTTGTGTGAATCATTGCTCATGTACAGCGTGCCCTATTGGGAAAAGGGTGTACCATCTTTGTGAAATAGTGTACCCCTTTTTTTCCACCTAGTGTGCGCTGTTTTCATAGGTTGCACACTGTTATTAGAGACTGACAAAATATCCAGGAAAAGCAGAGTAAAGCAAAAATTCCTATAAATGACCAGGAAAATGGTACAAAATGAACAATTTCTGGCTGCTCATCCATAGAGCAATAAGGATAGACATTATTCTGAAATGGTATGAACATGTTATTTAAGGGGGTAATTATCAAGCTGTGTTATGACTATACCATGCATTACTTGCCCTTATCATGTGTTAAATTTTCCTAAAACAATTTGTGGTGCCCTTGCCAGTGCTGGCGACCCCTAATGTAGTCTGTCAGCTCTTAAATAGAAACCTGACTCCTAGCGCAGTACAGTACAGTCGTTCCTCTGCACAAAAAGGGATGCAGAGCAGAGACTGCGAATTACCGACCAGTGAGTCTCACATCAATAGTGTGTAAACTCATGGAAACTCTACTTAAAGGTAAATTAGACACGATAAAGGATGAAGGGAATCTAAGGGATCCCTGTCAACATGGATTCACCAGAGGCAGGTCATGCCAATCCAATCTTATAAGCTTCTTTGATTGGGTGACAGGAAAGCTGGACTCGGGAGAGTCTCTGGACATAGTATACTTGAATTTCAGCAAAGCGTTTGACAGTGTCCCACACCGTAGACTACTAAACAAGATGAAATCGATGGGTTTAGGCGAGAAGCTAACTGCATGGGTCAGTGATTGGCTGAGTGGAAGACTTCAGAGGGTGGTGGTCAACGGCACCCTCTCTGAGACATCGGAGGTGACTAGCGGAGTACCGCAGGGCTCAGTCCTGGGACCATCCCTTTTCAACATATTCATAAGGGACTTGACCCGAGGGCTTCAGGGTAAAGTAACACTGTTCGCCGACAACGCCAAACTGTGTAATATAGTAAGTGAAAGCAATCTCAAGGATAGTATGACGCAGGATCTGATCACGTTGGAAAACTGGTCCTCGACATGGCAGCTGGGCTTCAACGCTAAGAAATGTAAGATCATGCATCTCGGCTGCGGAAATCCATGCAAAACTTACACCTTAAACGGGGAAACACTAGCTAGGACTTCAGAAGAACGGGACTTGGGAGTAATCGTCAGTGCAGATATGAAGGCTGCTAAACAAGTGGAGCAGGCCTCATCCAAGGCAAGGCAAATGTTGGGATGTATCAATAGAGGCTTCATCAGCCGCAAACCTGAAGTCATAATGCCGCTTTACAGAACCATGGTGAGACCTCACCTGGAATACTGTGTGCAATTTTGGAGACCACACTACCAAAAAGATGTGCTTCGAGCTGAATCTGTCCAGCCAATGGCCACTAGAATAGTCTCCGGACTCAAGAGTCTCTCATACGAAGAAAGACTGGGCAAACTACAGCTATACACTCTTGAGGAGCGTAGAGAAAGGGGAGACATGATTGAGACATTTAAGTACATCACAGGTCGTGTCGAGGCGGAAAGCGATATATTCTTCCCCAGGGGACCCTTGGTCACAAGGGGGCACCCGCTCAAACTCAGAGGAGGGAAATTTAATGGTGACACCAGGAAGTATTTCTTCACAGAAAGGGTTGTAGATCACTGGAACAAACTTCCGGTGCAGGTGGTCAAGGCCACCAGCGTGCTCAACTGTAAGAATAAATGGGATCCCTATGGGGGTCGAGCTAAGGATCTGGGTTATTAGCACTCAGACTTGATGGGGTGGGTCAGAAGAGTGGGCAGACTTGATGGGCTGTAGCCCTTTTCTGCCGTCATCTTTCTATGTTTCTATGACTATTGCTACTGCCTGGAACACACTAGATTTTAAGGAAACTGAAAAAAAAATGCTCTAGGGGGGGCCTTCTTGGGAGGTCTTTAAATTAGGGATAATAATTCTGGGTGTGGGAGCCTTCATTTTGAAGAAAGGGATTTGTGGGGTGTTGCATTGTAAGTGCTATGATTTGGGGGAGGTGCTTTAGGAATAAAGGGGTGATGCTTGGGGATGGTCATTTTGTGATGGGGGCTCAAAGGGCTCTTGTATTACACTATGGATGGTCCTTTTAGGGTACAGCCTGGGAGTATTGGTCATAGCCTGGTATTCCCTAGATGGCGGTGGAATTATTTTGCATATGAAGTGGTTTGCAGACAATATTTTTAATTTTCCATGGGAGTCAGTAACTTGTGATATGGAACTTAGGGCTAGATTCACTAAGCTCACCAATCATGTCCTGACTAGTTTGTGAGCGTTCCCTGACCCTGATCTGATTTACTAACCTTCTGGCTGATCCAAATGAGGGGAAATGGCATGCAAAGTAGGAACTAAACAAAAACGGTGAAAATCTTAAATAAGTGTTCAAAAATAACAATCCAAAGATAAACAAGCAATGTAGAACACTCGGATTTATATATGATGCACAAAGATATTTAAACAGAGGAAAAGACCTCAAAGAACCCCTGGAATCAAGTCAATAGAAAGACGCCAGTCTGGGGTTTAGGGTACTATCATAGGTCAAAAACCTGTTTTTATTAATTTAATTTTTTAAGATATTTTCTTAATATTTTTAAATATTCATTTCAAATTATTTTTTACTTGAATTTGTATTTATTTAATTCTCTCCCATGTGAAGCCAAGTCCATTTCACACTAACAGGCTTCTTCAGGGGAAATGCTATAAGCTTAATTCTGCCAAATAACAGCTAATGGATCGTTGCTTGATTTTCTATGAAATGAAAGGAGAATGAAAATAGATAAAAATGCATCATGTCTGATGTCAGGAACATCGTGGATAACAAAGATTGTTATAATGTACAATTTAACAATGAATTCAGCAAAAAGTACAACTTATTTGTTACACAGTCGCTGCCAACCTGTTCTTATGAGGTCTAACAAAATGGCGTCTATATTTGAAAAGGACGCCGACATCATGACTGACTAATAAAAACACAGCAAACTTACTGACGTCAATATTATATGTGCTGAATTTCTGATAGAAAAAGCCTAGATCTTATATTAGTTTCATGGTTGTTCAAGCTACTAACATGAAACAATAAAATGAAAATAAATGTAAGAAAGACATCTGAATGTTACAATGCACGAAACAGAATAGTTGTTATAATTCTTCATTGAAATAAAAGAATCTGCTTAATGTACCTGTAACTGCATAAATATCTCAATAATGTTGAATGCAATACAGATTATAAAAATGCTTTCCATTCAATTTGGCTAAGTCCCTGTGGTTCTAAAGATTTTTATTTAAAAATCCAATGTTGTTCACGTTGGAGCAAAAGCTTATCACGATCGCCACCCCTTATAGATCTTTTGATCATATCAATGATCCAACATTTCAATTAATCAAACTTATGGTGGAATTTGAGGCAATGTGAAACCAAAGGAGCCTCAATTTTAGATCTGTTTAAATTTGATCTGTGTTCGTTTAATCTAACTTTTAAACTTCTAATTGTCTTGCCTACATAGATTTTCCCACAGGAACATAATATCAAATATACAATATGGGTGCTGTTACAATTGCTGAAAAAATTGATTTTATATCTTCGGCCATCAGCTGGATTTACAAAGTCAGTAGACTGTATCATCATATCACAATTTTTACAATGGCCACATTTATAGTGACCTGTTAGAATTGATCTTGAAGATTGAGTAAACACTTTGTTGATGGACTCAGCATTTCTTTCAAATTCTTACTACGTGAATACGCACTTTTGAGATATTTCATTTTGAAAATACTGCAGGTTTGCATAATATTCCAATGTTTTTTAATTATGCAAGAAATTCTAGGCTAGCATTGTATACCGTGAAACAAAAGTCAGAACACTTTCGTCTTGATCTGGTATTTGAATTTAATAATAAAGTTCTGTTATTGTATTTAGCCCGTTTATAAGCTGAATTCAAATTCCTAGTGCTGTATCCCCTATTGTTAAGCTTCTTATATAAAGATCTTGATTGAGTTTTAAAATCCACATCTTGACTACAAATGCGTTTATAGCGTAAAAATTGTGATTATGTTAAACTTGTTTTACAGCCAATTGGATGACAGCTAGTGGAATGTAATAGGGTATTGCGATCTGTGCTTTTGCTATGCACCTTGGTGTTGAACCCAGCCTTGGTTTGCTCAATATTGACATCTAGAAATGAGATGTTACTGTATGAACAGTTGTATGTAAATTGAATGTTTTCATTACAAGTATTCAACCACTTGTAAAAAAGCAAAAATTCTTCAATGTTCACAGTCCATAAAAAGAAGATGTCGTCAATATATCTGTGGGGGGTCTAACAGATTATGGCAGTTGCAACGTGTTAACACTTTAAATATGTACCCAGAGCAGTTAAAGAGCAGCAGCAGTGCCATCCTGCATTCAGATAAGTCACCCATTTTTCTTGTATGTTAAATCAAGATTCGAAGTAAATAGTGGTGTTTATTAGCAGGTGGCAGAGACAGTGAACTCGCTGTGATGGTCTCTATTATAACTGACTCCGTGATCTTTCACTAGAGTTTGGTTATGGGTCTGAGTGTTCACTTTGAGGAGTAGAATCACTGTAGTGACAATGAAAGTATTTATTCAATTATTCGAACGGGGATAAGGTGATTATTTTGTGAATGTCAATATATCTGTGCCACAAAAATTTTTTTTCTGTAAAAGGTGAGTTTGATATCTAAACATTCTCAAATTTATTCATAAATATGCATGCTATTGTTGGTGCAAATGTCGCGCCCATTGTGACTCTGGATAATTGAACATACAGTTTATCCAGAAAAATGAAAAAATTTTCTTGCATGGCAATCCTGGTTAACTGTAAAAGGAAATCAGTTGGTACTAGATGTGGACGTATTTGAGATTCAATAATTTTTTTTTATTACATCTTCTTGAGGGATAGATGTATATAGAGAATTAATATCTAAAGTAACCATTAAGAACTGGGCACTGTCTGTATTAACTTCTACAAGCATGTTCAAAAAGTGCGTGGTGTCTTTGACGTAAAAATTTATCATCATACGATGATAACACTTCCAATAAAGACCCTCTTACTGAAATTATATGGCAACTGGGAGGCTTGATCGGATTTTTGTGTATTTTTGGTAAAAGATATAGAACTGGAATAATAGGGTGAATAACATTAAGAAATTTATAATCACGCTTAGTGAGAAAACCACTGTTCAGTGCTGTTTTGGTTATTTTGGCAATAAGTGATTTTAATCTAGGTGAAGATTTCTTTGTATACCAATGAATTTTTTAAATTGAAACAGTGCTTCTTCAATGTAGTCAGTTTTGTTTAAAACTACAACAGCTCCTCCCTTGTCTGCATTTTTAATAATGATATCATTGTTGTCTTGAAGACTCTTCAATGCTGATCGTTCAGACTTAGATAAATTATTGCTTTTATATGTGAATTTGATCTGGTCAACTTCATCTAAGACGACTTGCTTGAAAACAGACAACGTAGGATCAATAGGTCCTGGAGGGGTCCAATTGGATTTATTATATACCACAGAGCAATCAAATGTGCTTTTATCTTGGAAAAAAAATTTTAACTGTAAAGATCGAACAATTCTTCAAAATTGATCCTGAATTGAAAGCTGTTGAAATGGTTGGTTGGAGCAAAAGATAATCCTAGCGATAAAACATGTTCTTCATCAGTGGTCAGAGAATGAGATGATAAATTGATCACGGTTGATATTGATTCCTGGTTTAACGTCCTCTTCTGTTGTTCTTTCCTCCTTGTTGTCTTCGATAATTTTGTTTTCTTGTTGCTAAAAAATCCTCCGAAAAGTCACTCTGCACAGACGAGCTTTGAGAGGATTGTGTACCGGGACGTGTTGTTGTTGAATTAGGATGATTTTTTTCTGTATATCCAAGGATACACATCATCGATTTCATAATCCTTATGATTGCTCATAAGTTTTCTCATTTTCTGTTTTCTTACTGATTCTTTATGTTTCTCCACTTGGGTGGTGATATCATTATATTTAACATCAAATTCGTGTTCCCTAATTTCAATTTCAGATTAACCAAGTCTGCATCTAAAGCTGCTTTCTGAGTATTGATAACTCTCTTGCTCCATTCTATCACAAGTAACATTATATCAAGGGAGCATTTATTCAAGATTTTGTTCCAGCTGTCAATAAATTCAGAATCTTCTTTGAACATCTGTGGTTCAAGATGAACTCTTAAACCCCATGGGATTTGTTCTTTTTTTTGCAGTATTCAACAAGAGCTGATCTATTTAATTTCAATCCTACTATGCGTTTGAATTTAACTAAAATGTCATTGGAATCAGATGTCTCACTTGAACAAGCAGAAGTACTTAGAGTTTCTAATTCATTCATGAATGTTTTAGCTTTATCAAATGAAAAACTAAGACCTGTGCTCCACGATTTTTCCGTGGTCTCCATTTTATATATATAGTGCAAACTAAACAAAAATGGTGAAGACCTTAAATAAGTGTTCAAAAATAACAATCCAAAGATAAACAAGCAATATAGAACACTTGGATTTATATATGACTTGACTCCAGGGGTTCTTTGAGGTCTTTTCCTCTGTTTAAATATCTTTATGCATCATATATAAATCAGAGCGCTCTACATTGTTTGTTTATCTATGCAAAGTAGGAAGCCATCGATTCCCTAAACAGAAGAAGAAACACCGATTGGGCTTGCTGATCCAAAAAGAAGCGACTCCTGAGGAACAGTCGCTTACTACCCTACCGACTCTCCTGTCCTCTGCTGCCCTGTCCCTGCCACATTACATGCAGCTTGCTAATATTTGTATTTTTTGCTCTCCAAGTTTAAGCACAAAAAGGCAAGCTCTGCCGCCTCTCCTGCTCTCTGCCGCTCTGTCCCTGCCGACTCTCCTGCTCTCTGCCGCCCTGTCCCTGCTGACTTTCCTGCTCTCTGCCGCCCTGAAATTTGTCCCTGGTCAGTCCAGGATGGTTTTAATTTAAAAAAAAAAAAGAGAAAAGAAAGATGTTTTATATTTAATGTTGGTGGGTTTCAGGGTGGCGGTGGGCTCTACAGTACCTAGGATTGTTTTAATTTTTAAAAAAATCTTTTTATATGTTTATGTTGCTGGATTTCTGGGATGGTTTATGTCAGTGTTCTTCAACCACTGGTCCGCGGACTGGTGCTGGTTCGCAAAAATTTCCTGCTGGTCCATGAAGAATTAGTGTCCCCTGTAAGCGTGTGTCCGTCTTCCTTCCGGCTTGGCTGCTCCTTATCTTCAGCTTTGTGCACACAGCGGCAGTGAGGAGGAGGGAGCCGGCCAGAAGATAACACCAGGGGTCAGCAATGAAAATGCCGCATCACACCGTGGGTCGCATAAAACGGCCAGGCGGGAGCCAGCCAGAAGGTATGACACCCGCCAGAGGGAGGCACAAAGTTGAAGCACAGCATGGAGGGAGGGAAAAACAAAGATAGGGGGAATTATTTTATTTTCAATTCTGTTAATTTTGAGAATTTTCATCTGCTATCTATATTTTGCACTGTTCAGGATAAAATGCATTTGTTTCTTTTTCTCTGGGGTTGTACTGCATGCAGAGTCTTGCATCTTTAGGGTTTCCTTTGTATATATTAGTATATTAGTTTTTGATCCCATATTTGCATAGGGGTTATCTGTTTTCTGGTAGCAATGAATGTTGAGAAGCATACAGTGTGCTCTGTGTAGTTTAATTTTGTGGTTAAGCATTATATGTTGTTAATAAGATTATATTGTGTGTGTATACATGAAAAATGAATGGAATAATGGTGTTACAATTAGTACTATTATGGGGGCATGGTCTGGGGCAGAGACTGGGCGGGGTCTGGCCCACGTCTTAGCCTGTGTTTTGGATTTTGGCCCCTTAATGTGACTGAGTTTGGTTATCAGAGGCTGAAACTTTTCACACTATTTATTTATTCAATTTTCAATACTGTTTTCCCAGGGGAGCTCAGAAAAGTTTACATGAATTTATTCAGGTACTCAAGCATTTTCATTTGTCTGTCCTGGTGGGTTCACAATCTATCTAATGTACCTGGGGCAATGGGGGGATTAAGTGACTTGCCCAGGATCACATGGAGGAGTATGGGTTTGAACCTACAACCTCAGGGTACTGAGTTGTAGCTTTAACCACTGCACCACACACTATCGATGTCTAGCTGGTAATGTTTTTTACAAACCGTTTTTTACCTGCTCATAAATGGCAATGCTACCATGTTTCCCTGAAAATAAGGCCTAGCATGATTTTCGGGGTAGGTCTTAATATAAGCCCTACCTCAGAAAATAAGCCTTAGTCACCAGCAGCAGCGCTTCCCTGCCCTTCTGTGCCCCCCGCGTTCCCCCTCCCGCTGACCCTTTCATCTCTCCCTCCCATGTGAATCCCAACCGCGAACCAAAATACTTGGAAACAAATGGCAGTGTCGGCATCACAGACTGGATTGCGGCCTGCCCTTCTCATGCCCGGCCGTTCTGTGCCGCATTGCTGATGACATCATCAGTGATGTGGCAGAGGAATGCCCAGACACGAGAAGGGCAGGCCGCGATCCAGCCTGTGCTGCTGACACTGCCATTTGTTTCCAGGTATTTTGACTCGCGATCAGGGTTCGCATGGAAGGGAGAGATGGAAGTGTAAGCAGCCTGGGGGGGGGGGGGAGAATTGAAGGGATAGAAAGATGCTGCACAGGAGGATGGGAGGAAGGGAGGCATAGAAACATCAAGGGTTCCGCACAAGGGATGGGAGGGAGGGATAGAAGCTGCAAGGGTTCTGCTACACAGAGGAATGGGAGGGAGGGATAGAAAAATACTGGACAAGGGGATAGGTGAGAGGAGAGGAAAGATGCTGCACATGTAGGGGAGAGAAAGTTAATAGGAAGAATTGGGGTGGAGGAGAGGAAGGGAGAGACAATCATTGTACATGAAAAAAAATAAGACCTACCTGAAAATAAGATCTAGTGCCTTTTTTGGGCCCAGAATTAATATAAGACAGTATCCTATTTTCGGGGAAACACAGTAGATCCTATGTTCAGTGATTAGAATGTTTTACATAGAGAACTGCATGAAATCTGTGAAATTCATTTTTTTCCTTCTCCATTTAAATCTAACATTCTCTAAAAAGCAAGAAAAGTCGCTTTGTAATATCTGTAGTTCATTTGGTTATGTTGATACTTGCTAATTACGAGTTCATTAGTGCTTCATATTAAGTTGCACAACAAGTCAAGTTCCAGATCTTCCTGTGCCAAGTTCCATATCGATAGTGAAGGGGAAATGGAGGTCATTGCCTTTTAATTTGGCAGCAGACTCCCACAATCTTCCTTCCCCAATACCATTATACACAAAAGCAGAAAAGCCTAGAATATCCTTGTGGGTTACATGCGTATCCAGAATACATTTGTATATATAAACAGAACAAACTAACCCCCTAATTATGGCTGTAATCAAACAACAAAAGCAAACAATTTGGAAAACACGATTATCGCCCATGTCCAGATTCTGCAAATTCTCTAAGGGAGTGGGATGGGGGTTGGGGACAGATGTTTTCTAGTCATTGTTAACGGATGCCCTAGTGAGCAGGATTTGGGTGCAAAAGAGTGACATGACCTAAGTTCCTTGCTAAAGTTCACATAATTGTGAACTTTTTTCCTTATTTTATTACATTTTTGGATTTGCCACCAGCAAGTTGCTATTTTTGGAAGAAAAAAAAAAAAAACATTCCCAGACATACATCAGCTTGTTGGGGACTTTATTTACCCCCTCAAAGTTCTCATGGGAGGAAGGGCAGAAATAGGTGACCTTATTAAAAAGGGGTTTATTCTTTCATTACTCAGCTGCCTGAAGATATTTCCATTTTAAAACATGCCCTGAAAGACAGACTCTTAGAAAAGGTTGAGCCATACCAACTTGATATTAAAATAAATGGAGCTGACAAACCTTATTCCAGCTTACCAGCAGTTGAAAACAATGAATAGACTCAATATTCCATCTGTACTTTGCATTTATAGTGATTTTGAGGGATTAGAGAACAGAAACAAAGGAATTTTTATCAAGAAAAGACTTGAGGCGTGCTTGGAAAAGAAATGTTCCTCTGACCTAATCCAAGAAGGACAGATGGTTGATATTGGTATATGTGATGTGACATATCTCAGTATATTGCTAAGGACTTCTAAGTCTTTGTGTGACAGAAATACTTATTATTTAATTTGAAAAGTTTGCTCAGTTGGTTTCTGTTTTCTTTCTCTTAATCTTTATTTAAATATTTGTAATAAGCATGCATGATTTTGTATGATGTATACATTTTTTCAATTACCCCAACCAATGAACAAAAACACTTCCCTGCCCTCTCTTTCAACCCCCTCAAGCATACAGCAGCACATTTCTTCATTCAATTTCTGGAGAAATGGAACTACAAGCGGCTTCCCCTTTATTCAAATGTAAATGAAGGCAGGTCATTTTAAGTTCTATGCTGGTTTCAGACAGATTTATGAAAAAAGATAAATGAGGGTTGTACTGTAGTACATTACCACCAAAATGACAATAAAATGCACCACATTATCATTCAATCTGTTATAAAACCCAGTGGGGAAGTACAACTACAGTGTATGCTCATAATGAATAGACTTGTCTCCCTTGGTGTGGCACAAAGGGATAAATTCTATATAGAAACGTGAAAGCTAAATGGCCCGTTCAGTCTGCCCATCCACAGCATCCCCTATCTCCTACTCTCCCTAAGAGATCCCACGTGCCTGTCCCACACTTTCTTCAATTCAGACTTGTCTCATGTGCATGTATGCCATGTAGGTACTTAAACATCTCTATAATATCTCCCCTCTCCCACCTTTCCTCCAAAGTATGCTTATTGAAATCTTTAAGTCTATCCCTATATGCCTTATGATGATGATCATTGACCATTTTAGTAGTCTTCCTCTGAACCAAGTTCATCCTTTTTATGAGGTCTCCAGAATTGCACACAATGGGCTAGATTCACTAGCTTCCATTAGGTTTCCGATCCGTGCAGGCCCGACAAATTTTCAAAACAAAAAAAATTTAAATGAGGGTGATCGGAGGAACGCCCCCCTCCGACTGCACGGATTGCTAGTGTGTGATCTGTAGATGGTCTGTGCATGCATCTAAGAGCCGTCTAGAGCCGCAACTTTTAAAAAAAACTTTTACCAGCCCAGCGAACCCGTGGTTTTAACCTGCTTTACACCCACGAGTTAAAACCACGTGATTGCAGTGCGGGGAAGGGCAGGAGAGTTGGGGCAGCAGGAGAGATTCAGAGCAAGAGCAGGGCGGCAGGCAGGAGAGATTCGGTACAAGAGCAGGGCGGCGAGTCGTGGCAGCAGGCAGGGGAGATTAAGGGCAGCGCACAAGATTGGAGCAGGCAGGAGACGGCAGGAGCTCGGGGCTGAGACAGGGCAGCAGATCGGAGCAGAGAAGCAGGGCAGAGAGCAGGGCGGCAGAAGGCAGGGCAATCGGAAAGGACCTCAGCTAACTGGTCCTCAGCAGTCGCTTCTTGTGTTGATCGGCTGCCCTGTCGGTTTTCAAGATTTCTGTAGTGAATCATGTCCCTGCCTACCTTGCATGCCGTTCCCCTCATTTGTATGCATGGATCGAAATCGGATCGGAGGAGAGGTAAGTAAATTGGGCCGGAGTAAAATCAGGTCGCAAAGGGAATGCAAACCGATCGCTAAATGATCGGTTTGCTTAGTGAATCTAGCCCAATATTCTAAAAGAGGTCTAACTAGAGTCTTATACAATGGCATCCCACTTAACACCTCCTTTGCATTTGCACCCCAGAGAAGATAGAGACACTGTTTATAGAATAGTGACATATGTACGTTAAGTACGCAAGTGCTAATGAGCACCAATTAGTGCTTGTTGACACCAATTGCTACAGTTTACAATTTATTAAACTTGATATGCTACTCTAGCAATATTTATCATCGCTCATTTGCCAATCTAAGTGCCAATTAATTATGTTATGCGTATAAATAGTCCTATTCTATAACTGTGTGCACAATTTTATATCTAACGCTGGCCGGCAAGGTAAATGCTCTGACAATCATCAAATGCATTTACCTTGCTGGTCTGAGGTAGAAATCTCTACCACGGCTTTGTAAAAGGAGCTCTAAGTTTTGTAAACATAGAATTTAGGAGAAAATGTTAGCATTGCTTTAATATATCTCACACTGACTGATGTCAGATACTGATTGATAATATGATAGATTGTCTTTCAGAAAGGTACTTTAAATAAATAGGAGAAATATACCAAAATTACTGTATATTCTAACAATAAACACTGGAACAAAGATTAATGAGTTAGTGCTAACCATCAGGTAATATATCTGTGTGTACATGTATAGGGGCATAATAAAAAAAAATGTCTAAGTCTGTTTTCGTCCAAGTCGCAAGTCGTCCAAAGTAAAAAAACAGCTTATGACACATTTTCGAAAAATACATCCAAATTATTCTACTTTTCGAAAATCGTCTGACTTTATGTCCTGCCAATCTGATCCTCCAAGCTGCTAAATCGTCCATCTTTATACCACATTTTTGTCCAACTTTTCATCCAAGGCAAAAACGCCTAGAAACGTGGGAGGAATCTACAAAGTGATGGACTGGACAACCGGACATGGTACCTAAATAGTGGGGTACCTTACAGGGCACTGCTGTGTACTTCACAAAAAGGGTGCCATGTCTTCATCTCATTACTGCTCCCTTATAGATAATAGTGAGCCCGCAAAACCACCTCCAAAATCCCCTAGACCCACCTCTCTATCACCCCTATAGCCCTTATGGCTGCAGAAGCCACTTATAGGGCAGTACAAAAGGGTTTAGGGGTTTTTTTTTTTAGGGGAGTGAAAAATGTTTAACCAGCAATTCAGTGATTATAGTGGCTTATGGGCATGGGTACTCCTATCCATGGGTCCCTAACCCACCCCCAAGATGACTTAAGTCACCTCTATGCAGGTCGACTAGGCTTTCCTATGCCGGGCTGCCAGGTGATGATCTGGAGAATGAAGTTTAAAGGTGTGATTATGATTTTTATGGGGTTGGGGGGTGTAGGTGATCACTGGGGTAGTGTGTGGGGTCTGTAGTTTGTGTCTGTAGTGCTTATCTGGTGACTTTTAAATGGTCTAAGTCACAACGTCCAAGTTCCGTCTATGCTGTGCTGTATAACTTTCGGTTATACATGCAGTACGACTAAGTCTAAGCCTGCCCATGTCCCGCTCAAATCCCGCCCTCAACACTCCTCCTGAAACTGACCTATACATTTAATTATGCTATCCCAGCTATACCTGCTTTTTCAAGTTCAAGTTTAATTTATTTGATATACCGCAAATATAAAATCAAGGTTAAAATAAATATCCTAAATATTCTAAAATGAACATTTATTTTGTGCAGGTATTTTAGAAGACATATATGTGATTTGAATGGACAAATACTGGCAGTAGCATGTGTATCTCAGGTACGTGTATAAAACCCAATTTTAGGAAATGGGATTTATTTACGTATGTAAAGATTATAGACTTGGTACATAATTAAGAGCATTTAGACATGTAGTTTTCAAAATGGCAGACAAACCATCTAAGCATCAGTGCTTACACATCCATGTTCTGATGAACTTATGGTAAACTGTCCTTTAATACTTCCAACAACAAGAAAAATTCACCTACAAATGGATGGTGGCATAAAACATAAGACTTGATATGGCTGTGTTTCAGCAAAGATACTTGTGTCGTCATTTAATCCAATAATTATATCACTAAGCTTTAGTAATTAGAGTCTAAAAATATTAGTGCAGATCAATACAGCACTAAAGAGTGCTGGAGTGTGTGAACTGTGTGCAATAGTTTCCATCAAACACTAATGAAATTGACGGACACGGGCTGATGAGGACCAGTCAGCATGGTTTTAGCAAAAGCAGATCGTGCTTGACGAACTTGCTGCACTTCTTTGAAGGAGTAAACAGACAGATAAACAAGGGTGACCCGGTCGACATTGTATATCTGGATTTTCAGAAGGCGTTTAACAAGGTTCCGCATGAACGACTACCTCAGAAAATTGCGAGCCACGGGATCGAGGGTGAAATACTCACGTGGATTGAAAACTGGCTGGAGCATAGGAAACAGAGAGTGGGGGTAAATGGACAATATTTGTACTGGAAGAGCGTCACCAGTAGGGTGCCACAGGGCTCGGTGCTTGGACCCATGCTCTTCAACATCTTTATAAATGATCTGGACATTGGTACGACGAATGAGGTGATTAAATTTGTGGATTATACGAAGTTATTAAGAGTAGTGAAGACAAAGGGAGATTGTGAAGATCTGTAACGTGACATAATCAGGCTCGAGGAATGGGCATCGACATGGCAGATGAAGTTCAACGTGGATAAGTGTAAAGTGATGCATGTAGGTAACAAAAATGCATGAATACAGGATGTTCGGGGCGGTACTTGGAGAGACCTCCCAGGAAAGAGACTTGGGAGTTATGATCGACAAGTCGATGAAGCCATCCACGCAATGTGTGGCGGCGGTGAAAAGGGCAAACAGAATGCTAGGAATAATAAAGAAGGAGATCTCGAACAGATTGGAGAAGGTTATCATGCCGCTGTATCGGGCCATGGTGCGTCCTCACCTGGAGTACTGCGTCCAGCACTGGTCGCCGTACATGAAGAAGGACACGGTACTACTCAAAAGGGTCCAGAGAAGAGCAACTAAGAAGGTTAAGGGGCTGGAGGAGTTGCCATACAGTGAAAGATTAGAGAAACTGGGCCTTTTCTCCCTCAAACAGAGGAGACTGAGAGGGGACATGATCGAAACATTCAAGGTACTGAAGGGAATAGACTTAGTAGATAAGGACAGGTTGTTCACCTCTCCAAAGTAGGGAGAACGAGAGGGCACTCTCTAAAATTGAAAGGGGATAGATTCCATACAAACGTAAGGAAGTTAGGAAGTTCTTCTTCACCGAGAGAGTGGTAGAAAACTGGAATGCTCTTCCGGAGTCTGTCATAGGGAAAAACACCCTCCAGGAATTCAAGACAAAGTTAGACAAGTTCCTGCTGAACCGGAACGTGCTCAGGTAGGGCTAGTCTCAGTTAGGGCGCTGGTTTTTGACCAGAGGGCCGCCGCGTGAGTGGACTGCTGGGCACAATGGATCACTGGTCTGACCCAGCAGCGGCAATTCTTATGTTCTTATATTACCTTCATTCAAATGAGGTCCTCAAACTGAATCTGAGTCACAATGTAGGGATCTAAGTTTTGGTTTCACTATTATTTATGCTGTGTACTTGGCCCTCAGAACAAGCTCTGTAATTAAAATAAGTTGTTCTGTGGAGATATAAGGGGACCATCAAAAAAATATATATATATACACAGGAATTAGAAAGAACAAAATAATCTCATAAATTACCCTTCTCACAAACTTTAAGAATAAATAATGCCTTATCAGAATCAATCGGGAGTGTTGTTCTGCAGCAAAAAACCTCTTGGCAAGAGATTTTTTTGCTGCAGAACAACACTCCAGATTGATTCTGATAAGGCATTATTTATTCTTAAAGTTTGTGAGAAGGATATTTTGTGAGATATAAGGGTACCCCATTAGAGCACACTAAGGACTCCTTTTACTAAGCTGCGTTAGGGCTTAAACATGCGGAATAACGCACACTACAATGCTGCACGCACTAGACGCTAATGCCAGCATTGAGCTGGCATTAGTTCTAGCCACGTAGCAAGGGGTTAGCGTGCGCTAATAATAATAATAACAATTTATATACCGCAGGACCGTGAAGTTCTATGCGATTTATAATGATTAAATATGTTACAGATTGAGTGGAATAAACAAAGTACAGACTTAGTGATTAACAGTTCTAGAGATTGTTTGTTGAGGACTAAGATTGTATAGGTTGGTTTCCTAAGTATTTCTGGAACAGATGTGTTTTCAGGCGTTTTCCTGAATTCCCTATAAGTAGTAGGCACGAGTAATTGTTCTAGATCTTTACCCCATAGTGCCGCTTGATGTGAGAAAAGATGTTGGTGGTGACTTTTAAATTTACAACCTCTAACCAGTGGAGAAACAAAGTTTGGGTGTGAGCTTCGTCTATGTCTGTTGGTTGTGAAAGAGAAAAGGTCTGTTATATATTTAGGAGCTAAGCCACAAAGTATCTTGAAGCAAAAACAACCAAAGTTGAATTTCACATGTGCCTCCATCGGCAACCAGTGTAGAAGTCGATATGAAGGTGTTACGTGATCAAACTTCTTCAGTCCACAAAGTAGTCTAACCGCTGTATTTTGTACCAGTTGCAATTGTCGCATATTCTTCTGGGGGAGTGCCAAGTAGGCGATGTTACAATAATCGAGTTGACTCAGTATAAGGGATTGTACCAGAATTCGAAATGATGAGACATCGAAGTAAGCTCTGATGGACCAAAGCTTCCAGAGGGTGAGAAAGATTTTTCTAATCAAGGAGTCTACCTGGTCTTTCATGGTCAGGCTCTGGTCCAGTTTTACTCCCAATATCTTCATAGTGGGTTGAACGGGATAACTAAGGTTATTGATGCACATTTATGCTTTAGTGTCAAATGGGTGTGGCAATGCTATGAAAAATTTCTGCTGCGTGCGCTAAAAACACTAGCTCACCTTAGTAAAAGGAGCCCTAAGTGGATCTATGAATTCTCATGGTTTTGCTGGTTTTGTGTAGAAAACAGTATTATTATTGTAACTGATTTTCATATAACCTGCATAGAGAAGGCTATATTTAGCACCCAGCTCTTTGCGAAGTTCTCTTAAGACCAAAAACTCTTTATGCTGAAGATCTTTGGATGTTGCTAGATTTGGAACCACTAATATTTTCTTTCCCTGATAAAGTAATTATGCCTTTTCCTTGGCAGTCAACAAGATTCTCATTGCCTGTGGGAAACGCAGAATTTTATCAGCAATGGATCTGGGGGGTTCTTGCAGTTGGCAATCAGGTGCGATGGAATATGCATGCCCAAACAATCTCAAGGGGGATTTGCAAAGGCACTATCCAAAAGCTATGGCACAAATTTGCTCAGAAAACTGATTATAGCAGTCCAAATATTGTTATATATTTTACAGTTGGACAGATCTTCCATTTCTAACTTGAATTTTTGCACTGTGAACTTTTCTTCTTTCACTTGTGTGGTCTGTTTGAGCCTACTAGTGCAAGCTTCTAAGACATCCATCTGTTCATAGTAAGGGGGTCGGAGGGTGGATCACCTCAGGTGCCATCTTGTGGGCACCGGTGCTCTCCTCCTTCTGCCCCCTAAGTTTTTCTTGAAACATTTGCTGGCAAGCAGTATCTTCTACCTGCTCCTCATACTGGCCTCGGCTCCCCTCTGATGTCACATCCTGGTCGCGAGAGGGGTGCTCAGGCAGCGGGGAAGAGCAGGGGGTGCATGGTACAGTGATGCCAAGCGCCACCACCTTGGGTGCCCACCTCCCTTGCTACGCCACTGCATCTGATATCACAATATTTGAATTTAGAGACTCAGGGGTAAATTCTCTATTACTGCGTTTAACTTAGGCGTGCTTTGGACGTCCGATGTAAGTGAATAATTACGGAGTTAAGGGTCTTAATTAATGTTAATTGGGAAATTAACGACACATAGACGTCCCTATGAGGTAGTTGACGGACTGACGTCTATAGAAAGCATAGTCCCGTCTCCAGCTCTGGACGTGGGCGTTCAGTGGGCGTTCCATGGGCGTGCCAAATGGGGACGCTAGATGAGCGCTACCTGAGCGAGCAACTGCGTCTAAATATCGTGTATTATGTAGACGTAAGAAACCCTGGTCTAACTTGGATTTCAATGCCGTTTCAACTATCGTAATTGCGGCTCTTTGTTAGACGCGAGGCAGACGTCCGCTGTGTTTTTTCATCAATAATTCCAATAGTGAGTTTGAATAGGTAATTTTCATCTTTTCTCTGTCCTAATAAATATAATGACACCATAACAATGGAACACATTATATTGCATGGATAACAAACCACATTTCTGCCCGAACAATAATATAATTTACACATGGCTTTTACAACCCCCTTTTTTTTCTCAACAAACAGCACTGCAATCGGCTCTCTTTTGAAAGCAAAGAAAAAACAGCACACATTATCAGCACTTAAAAAGAGAATAAACAGATACACACCTTAACATTCAGCTTCCCTTATTGCAAAATGGAGGTCTTCAGTTGCACAAAACTGACCTCATTGTGACCTCATCAATCTGCACCTTCAAAGTAGTATGCCACAATTAAAAGATGTGCTGGGTGCAGAACTCACAACCTCTGGATGTTAGGAGCACAGGCTGGCTCCTAACACATAGAGCTACAGCTGCTTCTACTTAGGTCTATCTCACCACCCTTTCATATCATACTTGACTGTGCTGTCTATGCTCATTAGCTATCATATCAGGATGAACTCAAATAAGTTTAAGCAAAGGCATGCCTAAAGATTTGGAAGGTTTTCAAGTAGAAAACAAATATCAAATATGTATTAAAGAATTGTAGCACAAATGACGCTGATCGGTAAGGGCAAAAAAACCACCACTTTTCCAGTATGACGCCTAAACGGAACAGATTACTTACAGTCATATATCCATTAGTACAGTGCTTAGAATGAAGATTAGCGTGTGAGAAAAATGGAGCTTCACCTCACATGCATTCAAGCACACTTGGGAATATGGGTTTGGGGCTCAGTGAAAGCAGCGCTTTTAATCATTGAGCTACCATTCTTTTGTCTTAGCCTACTATGACATTATAGCTAAACTCCTTTTCCCTTAGCACTTCACTAAGATATGATATGACAAGGGAGCCAGAGACATTGGAGCAAAAGTTGCTGTAGCTCAGTGAGGAAAGGCACTCTCTGCCAATCTTCTGGGCTTTGAGGGTTCAAATCCCAGCCTGTATTTTACTTGTGGCATATCTACCTTCCAGGTGCACTTTGATGATGCTTTCCACTTCTTATAGGAGTTGAATATAACATTACTGTACAACTTTGCTGTGTAGCAGAAAAATAAACTTTTCCCCCTTCCATGCTAAGAATTTGAGTTCAACTCATCTTATATTTTTCCTTTTAAACATGGCATACTTTGTTAGTTTTTATCATGGTAAAGTATACATTTCTGAAATGGTGAAGAAACAATAATATACAACTGCAGTGTTTTGTCTCTTAGCAGAATTAACGGCCTATAAGAAGCGGTATAAGCAAATCCAAACTGCTATAAGCACAAGAAAGCATTTCTAGCTCAACACGGTAATGCTCCTGTTCTGAGCTCTGACCTCTGAAACTCCCCAGTTTGACTCCCACTTTTGCTCATTTTAATAAGGTCCTAGTTATTATTATTATTATTATTATTATTATTAACAGACGTAACTGGCAACTATATTAACACTCCCCTCTTATAGATGTCAATATACCAAATCATCATATATAGGCATATCAGATCAAATTTCAACAGTTAAAGAAGCAGAAAGGCATTAGATCACCCGATCCATTTTTGTTTTGTTTTGCCATGTAGATGGATAGATTTTATGCAGCCATCTTTATATAATACAGTACGTAGAAGACAAATCAAACTCTTTTTATTTGTATATGTTTGTGAGTTTTTTTTGCTGAGAATCAATTATGTATGATTTTATTATAACCCATCTAGGTGTTAGGTGGGTAAGAATTTTTTTTTAAAAAAATAACTTTTCAGCACCCTCTCATGTGTATTTATATATAAATACATACACATTTATTTTATATAATATTTATTACTCACAACCAGCCAACAATTCTGAGCGAGTTACAATCCAACATACATAAGTAAAACAGTGTCGTAAATCACAAAAATACATCAAAACAAAACAAAACATTTCATAAACTATAACAAACAATTGTTGGGAGACAGCAGACTTGAGAGAGACTTGGGTGTGCTGGTGGATGCATCACTGAAGCCATCTGCACAGTGCGCAGCAGCCTCGAAAAAAGCCAACAGGATGCTTGGCATCATAAAGAAGGGCATAACAACCAGAACACGGGAAGTCATCATGCCATTGTATCGAGCGATGGTGCGATGGAATACTGCGTTCAGTATTGGTCGCCGCACCTCAAGAAGGACATGGCGGTACTTGAGAGAGTCAAAAAGGAGAGCAACGAAAATGGTAAAAGGGCTGGAACACTGCCCATACGACGAGAGGTTGGATAGGCTGGGGCTCTTCTCTCTGGAAAAAAGGAGGCTCAGGGGAGATATGATAGAGACCTTCAAGATCATGAGGGGCATAGAGAGGGTAGATAGGGACAGATTCTTCAGACTGAAGGGGACAGCAAATACGAGGGGGCATTCGGAGAAACTGAAGGGAGATAGGTTCAAAACAAACGCAAGGAAGTTTTTTTTCACCCAAAGGGTCGTGGACACTTGGAATGCACTACCGGAGGAAGTGATCAGGCAGAGTACGGTACAGGGATTGGACGGATTCCTGAAGGATAAAGGGATCATGGGATACTGAGGGAGGAGCTGGGATGAAACACAAGTATAGAAAGCTAACCAGGTAATGAGTATAGAAACCAAACCAGGTCGTGCATGTGCAAGACCGGAGGGTTAGGACTTCGATAGGAAGACAGGACTTAAATGAGAAACCAAGGTGGCAAGGGAGCCCCTTCTGGTGATACAGACAGGTCGTGACCTGTTTGGGCCGCCGCGGGAGCGGACTGCTGGGTGGGATGGACCTGTGGTCTGACCCGGCGGAGGCACTGCTTATGTTCTTATGTTCTTATGTTCAATATTCTTCATAACTCAGTCATTTACCAAAACAAACATACACAACACAATAAAGAAGATTCACTTAAATAATTCCCATTCAATCATTTACCAAAACATTTCTGGAAAAGCAAAGTTTTAACGAATTTCCTGAACCAAAGTAAACTGGTGGCATTCCACAACATTACACACTGCATAGTTCAGGGGTGTCCAATGTCGGTCCTCGAGGGCCGCAATCCAGTCGGGTTTTCAGGATTTCCCCAATGAATATGCATGAGATCTATTAGCATACAATGAAAGCAGTGCATGCAAATAGACCTCATGTATATTCATTGGGGAAATCCTGAAAACCCGACTGGACTGCGGCCCTCGAGGACCGACATTGGACACCCCTGGCATAGTTAATAAAGCATGCCGAATGCCAACTAACTTTATCTGTTTAATAAATGGAACCTCAAAAATGATCTTCTCTTCAGTTCGTAAAGCGCGACGAGGATGATATATCTGCGGAAGAGAGCTAAGTAGAGCTGGACATTTGTCCTTCAACAGCTTAAAGATTATACAAACCGTTATAAAGTCTACACGATAAGCAATAGGCAGCCAATGAAGATCACACAAGATACATGCAATGTGGTCAAACTTGGATGCTCCCACAATCTCACGGGCTGCCACATTTTGAGCCAACTGTAATGCTTGAATCATGTACTTTGGCAGGTTCAAATAAAGAGAGGGTGCTGAAAAGTTCTTAGCCCAACCAAAAAAAAGAATGGATATGGTTCAATCAATCATCTGAAACAATGTCAAAACCTTTTTTTAGCTACCCTAGCAAAATAATGCTCAGAATTTAGGAGGTATATATGAGGTATAAGTATATACAAGGGGCCACTGAAAAGTTCTCAGCCCAACCAACAAAGTTGGGGCCGTCTCCATTGAGTACTTTACAGTACACTTAGTCCAACGATTTTCCACTTTTTTCGTTCTGTGTTTTTCCAATAGAATGCACGTATCCTCAATTTTTACAGCTGCACTTGGAGCATAACCATTATACAATTACCCCAATGTGTGATTTATTATCAGTCAGATAAACAACTGCAGCTGGTTCATACAAGGACACTGCCGCATTCAGAGCACTAGCAGTCACCATGCGGTGTCTGCAGGTCTAAAGAAAAACTGAAAATAGGTCGGTGCGTATACTGTATCTCAGAAGAAAACACTTTCATTTCTTTTCTCTTCCTCCTTCCACCTTGACATGCTCTTTCTGAGGATAGCAGTCCTCACTAATTGGAAAAATAATAAGGGGCTTTTTGTCTCTGAGCCCTGGGATTAACTGCTGTCAACAGAAAGGGTTCAAAAGTTGTTTTCTGCTGTAAAACATAACTGCTGCTGAGAAATGAACAATGGGCATGCATTGTGCAACAACAGCGCAGTCTGATACTGACAAATAATAGAGAGACAAATGAGAGTGATGATAAAATCAAATATGGAACTGTTTTATTTTGCAGACATTAGGAACTTTCACCTCAGCCAATTTCATGCTTAGTTAAAAACGAATCAATCACATGTTTGCTATTAATAACCAACATATTACTTATGTAACCAAGGTTAGGGGTTAGCAAGGCTTTTATAAGTTCTTGTCACTTTGTCAGCCTAAACAGACGTCATTGTGGGAGGTTAACACTTTCATCCTCTCTTATTCCACTAACTAGACAAAGATCAAACTGCTCTGGAGCTGGCATAGACCACCAGAAAAGGATTAAATCTTTCATTATGATATGGGGGTTAGATGACAAAATAATGGCATGTAATTATTTAATTGTGGATTGTATGCATGTGGATTAAAGAGACGGAGGGAAAATATGCAAGAAAGAGAATTTAAGTAGGAAAATTCACATAGGCACATAGGCAGAGATAGTTGAAGAAGGAAGGACAAAAATACATTTTAAAGTCCCTTAAAGATGGTTCTTTCTATGTTGCACTTTTTTTTAGACCTGTTGGCACATTTTTACACTGAGAGGGTATGGAAGAAAACTATAAGTAAAAGGACTGTTATTACAAACTAGATCCCTGCTGTCAAACAGAGTTTGGGTTTCTTCAGCACACTCTGGATTCATGCCCTAAACAATCTCTTCAGTAGGGTGTTTGGATCAAGCAAAAAGGCTTTTGAAAGGCTTTCTACACCAGAAGGAATATTGATGTCTGAACTATAAAATGTCAAAATCCTGCACCTGACCTTGAAAAAACTTCAGTGTTCTCCCTCTTTTCAGAGATTCTTATTTTACTATATAGACTAGAGCATCTATTAATTAAACAATGGTAATATGTCCTTTGCATGAACTGATTATATTTGAATCTTTCCCCAGAGATATACTGTATCAAGTACTACTACTACTACTACTACTACTACTACTTATCACTTATATAGTGCCGAAAGGTGTACGCAGCGCTGTACATTTTGACATTTATAGACAGTCCCTGCTATACAATCTAACTTGGACAGACAACATGACATATAGCGTTGGGGATGCAGAACCCAAGGTGAAAGGAGTTAGGAGTTGAAAGAACTCTCAAAGAGGTGGGCTTTTAATTGGGCCTTGAACACTGTCAGAGATGGAGCCCACCATAGGGATTCAGGCAGCTTGTTCCAAGGGATTCGGAAGTGGCCCATAGGAGGGGCCTTAGGCACTTGGGCCAACCGGAGTCATTGGCCTCCTTCCCAGTACATTCTGGGATGCACTGGGAGTGGCCTAATATTACGATTGGCCAGATACCTCCTATGGAGGTGCCTTGGGTGTCTGGGCAAATCGGAGCCTTATGCCCCTCTCTGGTGCATCCCAGAATGCATCAGAAAGGGAAAGGCATGCCCTTTTGGAAAAGGTGGGCCTATCGGCAGGAGGGAGTGGGCATCCTTCTTGCCAGTCATCTCCTAAAAGTATGGGGGTGGGTCAGCAGTTGTCAGGGGGGATTTTGAGGTGTGAGGGAGTGTCAGGGTGTGTTGGAAAATATTTGGTGAGTGTTGGGTGGGTGTTGGATTGTGTTGTGGAGTGTCGGGTGAGTGTCAAAGTGTGTTAGGATGTGTTGGGGAGTATTTGGGAATGTTGGGGAGGTGTTGAGGAGATGTTGAGGTGGGTATTGGGAAATGTCATGTGAATGTCGGTGGGTGTTGGAGAGTATCAGGTGACTGTTGAGAAATGTCGGAGAATGTCGGGTGGGTGTTGGGAAATGTCCGGGGTTTGAGGGATGTATGGGGCCGGCAGCAACAGGGAGTAGGCATCCCTCCTGCCAATTGGATGGGTGTCGTGAGTGCAAGGTGTTCCTGTCTCTTGGAATGTTAGATTCACACAGAGCCACAACTGTGCATGAGTAACCTTGAGTCATATCACAAGTTTAATTCATATTTTATAAAATTGTTTCATGGATTACAAAACGGTGAACAATAAAAACAATTGTTAAATGGGGAGACAAACAATTTGGGGGGAAGACAGACATACATTCCACAAGAGGGATATGCGGGGAGGAAATACAATTTAGTATAGGAAAAAGAACAAAAAAGGATAAAACAATAGGAGTTATATTAGATCAGACTTGTTTTAAACACACGTGCAACTTTCTTTCATACTCAGGTAGATAAATTATTGAACACCCTTCATAGACTACTACACCATACACTTCCTTGAAGCAGCACTTTCTGAAATATCTAGGCAGCTATTAAAGTGCTGCCCCTCCAAGAACCATGCTGATTGTTTTGTGAAATTTTGTACCATGTTTTATGCTTGAGAAATAATAAACATTGCAGCAAATGGGATAATGCATTGGTTTAGATCATACCAGTAAAAAACAGAAATGATTTTAATGTGAAAGCAGGTTTGAGACTTCCACTGAGAATATTTCTGCCATGAACATGAAATTAGTCATTCTCTGGTTTGTGGCTGAAGTTAGAGAAAAGCCATGGTATTCAGTGAAATACTATTGCCCAGTACAGATAGATTTTACATTGGTTTTGAATAAATTCATCTAATTAACCAAAACACCTATATTATTTACATTTAATTTAATAGATGAGCACTGACCTACTTGTCAGCCAAGGCTTTACCTTCATCCAAAAGGGAGTAAGTCAAATCTTAGGTGTCTAACACAAGGAATAGCAACAAAATATTCAGCACAGGAATAAAATTAAATGCCCAGTTTATTTAAACCTGATCCAAGTGAACCAAGAAATACATTAAACAGAATAGGAAATAAAGGGTATCTCTGAGGTAATCCACAAATGGAAGAAACAATTGTGCCCATTTTTGTCTTATATGATCTATTGCAGTGGTTCTTAAAGCTGTCCTGCAGGACCCTCAGCCAGTTGAGTTTTCAAGATATCCCTAATTAATATGCATGAGGCAGATTTGCATGTCTGTCACCTCTATTATATGCAAATCTGCCTCAAACATATTCATTAGGGATATCTTGAAAACTTGACTGGCTGGGGATTAAATAATCCTCAAACTAATTTGAAACTGTACCATAGATCCCCGCAGTACTCAGTCCTAATAAAAAAAATCATGATTTAATATGTCAAAAGTTGCTAATAAATCTAACTGTGCCAATAGAAAATAGTTCTGATATCATTCATCAAAGGTACCTAAAATAATTTTGTTACTATAGGAAGTTCTGAAGCCAGATTGTATACAATGTGAAATACAATACAATAATAATACGTTTTTTATTTGTATTCTACCAATACCTCTTCGAAGTTCACAGAGGTTCATAAAAAATGAAATATCTAATATAAGGTTCTTGGAAAACACCCCTAACTGTCCATTTGGCTCACAATCTGACTAGAACACCTATGAACAATTGTATTACTTACTAAGGATATAAAAAGAAGACCAAATAAATTCATAATTACTGTATTTTTCGCTCTATAAGATGCACCTGACCATAAGACGCACCTACCTGTAGAGGAGGAAAAACCAAGAAAAAAAATTCTGAACCAAATGGTGTACCCTTTCTCACCACCCTGCCCTGAACCCCCTCTAGTGGTCTAGTGGCAGGCCAGGACAAGGCATAAGGCAGGCAGACAGGCAGGGTTCCCCCCTCCTTTTTTTAAATTCCAGCAGTCCAGCACTGTATCAGCAGGAGCTTTCCGTGCTCCTGCCCCTCCCACGCTGGACGGAAGAGTGGCACACAAGGCAGGTGCAAGCTTTACGCGCTCTTGCCTGGTCCCGCACCACTCCCTGAATGGCTGCTGTCAGTTCTCTCGAGTCCCCTTAAGATTTAAGATGGCACTCCAAATATGAAATTGGTTATGGTTTAAATTTATTTAATTTATTGCCCTTCCTTAGGCAACAAGACAGTGGTTAACAAAATAAAATAACAAATTAAAATGATGATTAAAACTAAGGAAAATGAACTCCAAAAATTAAATTTATTTATTTAAAAACTTAATATACCACCTGGAATCAGAGCGGTTTCCAAATAAACGTAAATAGATCGAAAACAAAAATAATACAAATCATTCTTCAAAATAATATCAACACATATGAAAACAAAATCTACAAATTCTTCAATAACGTATTAAAATGTTACAAACATGCCCAAACAATGTTAGGAAAGACAGATCATAAGTATGCGTCTAAAAAACCTTGGTTTTCAACAATTTCTTAAAGCTGTAATGGTTTGCTCATAATCTTAATTGCCTGGTAAGCTTGTTCCAGTATGATATTACAGCAACGGAAAACATTTGAAGTTGAGGAGAAAACAAAAACAGAAGAGAGGACTTGGAACATAAAACATAAAATCCACTGCACTTTTGGCAGGCTTATCTTCTACAGGCTTACAGAAATTATAAAATTTACACAATCCTGCCCTTAGGCTATTTGGGTGCTGATGGAAGATTTCATCATGTAACACCGTTATTTATTTCTTATCACTGGCTTCCTATATGTTTTAGGATACAGTTTAAGATTTTATTATTTGTTCACAAATTTTTAATTCCACAGAGTTATTACCATTAAGTAAATTGGTTTCATCTTATGTTCCCTGCAGATCATTGCGATCTAGTGGTAGACATCTTCTTGCTATTCCTGAACCTAGTTCTGCTCATTTGATAAGAACATGTAAGAAATCTTTTCTCTTTTCAAGCTCCATTGCTTTGGAATGCACCCCCTGTATATCTACAGGAGGAATGTTCCATAATTCATTTTTGTAAACAATTCAAAACATACTTATTTCAGTTGGCATTTTTTAGCTCTTAAAATTTATGTGTGGAGTTTTTTTTCTTCTTGATAATGAATTATTTTAGAGATATTTGTGAGGGGCCTTTCATATTTTGTAGTTCCTTTCTAAAATGTTTATTTAAATTTTGTAATTGTAAACTTCTTTGATTGCTTTTGTATATTAGCGGTATATCAAATGAAATAAATCTGTAATCAGACTTTGTCATTAGTACACCCTCACAGAGCCAGAACCAACCACAAAAAGGTGTCTTCAAAAGGGTTCTGAATTTAAGATAAACTGGTTTCAAGTGAACTGGACTTGGAAGAGAGTTTCGTAATGAGGGAGAAATACAGAAAAAAAGCACTGTTTCTGGTAAGATCATAATGAACTGAGTTAACTTGGGCATATGAAGGCGTTGCTCATTTAGGGAGCACAAAGCTCTTTAGATACAGTGTGACCCTCCCCCCCCCCACCTGAAAGATGCTCCCACTATGAAAACAGTGTGAAGGATTTTTCAGGTGGTTACTGAAGTTTCAATCTGTGGCTAGCACAGACTGAAGGGATGGCATTGGAGACCCTTTTTCTCTGGAGGGAGGGGGGAGGCTATAAATGAAAAGGAGGGTGTATGATCCAGGCTTTTGGTTGTTCCTTCTCCCATCAAAGCCCAAGACCAAGGGAGACTCTCAGAGCATTTTGGGAGGGAACTGGACATTCTAGTGTAAATAGAAAAGATTACAAAGAACATAAGAATTGCCGCTGTTGGGTCAGACCAGTGATCCATCGTGCCCAGCAGTCCACTCACGCAGCGGCCTTTGGTCAAAGACCAGTGCCCTAAATGAGACTAGCCCTACCTGCGTACGTTCTGGTTCAGCAGGAACTTGTCTAACTTTGTCTTGAATCCCTAGAGGGTGTTTTCTCCTGTGACAGATTCCTGAAGAGCGTTCCAGTTTTCTACCACTCTGAGTGAAGAAGAACTTTCTTACATTCGTACGGAATCTATCCCCTTTCAATTTTAGAGAGTGCCCTCTTGTTCTCCCTACTTTGGAGAGGGTGAACAACCTGTCCTTATCTACTAAGTCTATTCCCTTCAGTACCTTGAATGTTTTGATCATATCCCCTCTCAATCTCCTCTGTTCGAGGGAGAAAAGGCCCAGTTTCTCTAATCTTTCACTATACGGCAACTCCTCCAGTCCCTTAACCATCTTAGTCGCCCTTTTCTGGACCCTTTCAAGTATCATCATAGGATATGACGGGGAAAATCTGAGGATATTATCTCTCTGTTCACTGAGCATCTGTAAAAAGTTCAAAGACTGGTTTAATCAACTTTAAATACAGTTCCTGTTTGGTTCACTCATACCTTGGACTGAGCTGTTGTTCCATCCCAAGAGAGAAAGCAAGAGGTTCGAGCGGAGTGAGTGAAGACCCCCAGAGTTGTCCATCCTTCAGCCTACCAGATTTATCCGACCACAGCCTATGCCCAGCTCAAGTGTGAGTCAGTGAGGGACTGTAACTACCCTCCTGTTGCTACTGCAAATAAGATATTGATTTCTCTTTTTTTTGTGAGCCCTGGTGTCAGGCGAGTAACCCCCTCTGACCTGATGAGCTGGACGGATAGCCCTGTGCTGAATGGCGAGGGTGGGAAACCAGGGCTACAAAAGTAAACATGAATGAGGGATGATAGGTAAGCCATAATATTACAATGGATTGATTAAAGGTCAAGATTAAAACCTTAAATTGGATCTAAAATGAAGCCGTCCTAGAGGGTTTTAGCATGGGCCAGCGCTAAATACTCTGACTCTCATAGAATTCCAATGAGAGACGGCTTGATAAAAGAGGGGAATGTTTGATAAATAATGGGGTAATTCTATCAAAACGAGAATGGTAAAGAAGTCCGATGGCTGTGTTCTGAATGGTCTGCGATCCTCAAAGCTGAATTTGAGGAAGTCCTGAGAAAACACTATTACAGTAATCCAGTTGACTAGCAAGAATAACTTTGGCATTTTAGCTAAGATTGGAAGACTAGGAATAAGCAGAAAGTTTGACTTTTGTTCCCCGTCTGCCTTTTTAAATTTTTTCTATGGAAGAATATTGGTTCACAGATCCCCAGTATCTCCAGAATGAGGCAGTGACTGCATTCTGCTTCCCTTCACTGACCACAGCTCTACTTCCTGCAGAGGCCTCAATAATGCCCCCCTCCCCCCCACACACACACGCACACTTTTATTGCTGGTGCCCCCTCGTCTATTTGACAGGCTTGACCTCATCTTGCCTCCGTCAGCAGTCAGTACTAGGAAAAAAAAGGTCTCCTGTTGTTGTTTCTCCACCTCAGGAATGCCTGTTATTTAAAAAATATATTCCTGCAGCTGCAGACCCAGTTGGGGAGCACCCAGCTTTTGTTAAACAAAAAAGAGTCTCCCACTGCTAGGTTTGAACGGCCATCTCAGGCATTTCTTTTAACCTTGTCCATTAAAGCAACGGTGGGAACTCAAGTCCAAGTTTGTTTAAAAAAACTGTCATTGGGCCTAAAGACAAGTCTTTCTTGTTTTCCGTGTTCCCTCTTTTTTCTTTTCATCTTTTGCTCCCACTCGCTATGTTTGCACTTGCCCAGCCTTCCTTCTCACATAAGTCAATGTTTCTGCTTCTCATTCACCTTTCCTTCTCCCATTCAATAATTCAATTGCAAACTATAATAAGATAGATAGGATAGATACACAAATTACTGTTACTATAGGGTGAGGAAAAAAAAATAACCCCTAGAGTTTTTTGCCATTTTCTCAACAACTGCTTTGAATTTAAGTGAGAAATTTGATGTACTTATTTAGTCATAGTAATTACATATTACTATTAAACAACATTTAATTATCGTAAGCTATGCTGATGCTACTGACATTTCTGTATTACTACCTAGCAATTTTTGTGTGTTAAAATTAAGCTAAAACACAAAATAATCATACTCAAATGATATATTAACAATATGTCAGAATTTCTCAGTCCAGTGGTATACCAAGGGTGGGGCAGTGGAGGTGGTCTTCCCCGGGTGCAGGGAGTAGGGGGATGTGTAAAACGGCGGCAGGGCCATAGTCCTCATGTGCGCGGACGTTGACTCTGCTGGCCTCCGCCCCCTTTGATGTCAATTTCCTATTCTGGAATAGGAGACGGCAGAGCCAGAGGCCGAATGTATGTGGACTGTGGACTGCAGACCGTGGTCCCACGACGCTCAATGCACCCCCTACTGCCTGGAAGAATGGGGTGCTCCTCCCCAGGTAACCAACAAGTCAGGTATACCATTGTCGCAGTCACTGTGAATTCTCAAAGTGTTCACTCCCAGCTTTAACACAGGCCCTCAGTTGCTTTGGGAAGTTCTTAACAGCCTTGTTGATTGGTCCCTGTGGCAGGCTGTTCCACAACATCTGTAGTGCTTCCTTGAGTTCAGAGATTTTTTGCAGCTTTGGATGGAACTTGTGATAGGCCTCCGACATTGCTCTCCAAACAAAAGTCTACATCATTGTGATGTCATTAATAATAAACTGTTACCTCATTATTTTTCAAACAATGGTATTGTTACAGTGAAAGCATTTTTGAACGTGTAAAAGTCACTGGCTAGTGAAGTTAAAAAGTCTGTAACTTTGCCTTGTTTAAAGATAATCTTATTCCACTTAGCACATACATGTAGATAGTAAAAACAAATAGTGCAGTTAAATTTCATGTTAAAATCCCAAGTGGTTGCTGAGAAAACATCCAAAAATCTCCTGGGGGGTTATATTTATTTATTAAAAAATTTATATACTGCATACAACTATGAGGTTTGCATATTATATACATAATAACTTGTGCTCCCTATGATCTCCTTACATGTAACAGACGTAACTGGCAACTATATTAACACTCCCCTCTTATAGATGTCAATATACCAAATCATCATATATAAGCATATCAGATCAAATTTCAACAGTTAAAGAAGCAGAAAGGCATTAGATCACCCGATCCATTTTTGTTTTGTTTTGCCATGTAGATGGATAGATTTTATGCAGCCATCTTTATATAATACAGTACGTAGAAGACAAATCAGAGGCACATATTAATTTATAATACATTTGAAAATAAAGGTTGCTGAGGGGCATAGTTATCCACATGGGCTACCATTAAGACATAATTTTATCACTAACTCTTGCTATTTTAGCAAAGGTCTTATTTAAAGCAATGAGACCCAGTGGCCATTTTATTAAAGAGTGTTAAGCACTGAGAACTGAATTTTAAATACGGAGCCCAAAAAATCAATGCTGAAAAAAAGCACTATTCTAAAAGCCCCACTTAAAGTTAGGCGGGGTTCATAGAATAGTGGTTATGGCCTGGAACTGCGTTTAAATTTAGGCACAGCCATTGGCACCAAGAAAACTTGGTGCACACATGTCCATCTAAATTTAGGCTTCAAGGCTCGTGTTCTGTACTTACTCATGTAACTAAAAGGAATACCCCCTGATTCACCCGTGGCCCACCAATTTCCGTGTCCCCCTTTTTGGACCATGCCTAAAATTTAGGCACAGATCTCACACCTAAATTTACGCGTTACCCTTAATTCTCCAGTCATGGTACATGGGCTTGTCCTGCCACTGGGGCTTGCGCGTATCTGAGAAGCTGAAAGCTATGCCGTCGGTAATTTCACTACTGGCAGGATCTCCCAAGGCAGACAGGTTTCAGCGGAGATTTCAGGCTAATGATGTACCACCCAGCTGGGCAGCAGCAAATGGGCAATGTTGGAAGCAGAGGTTCGCATTTGATGCAACAATATCAAATTCATACTGCGCAGAAGAAAGGCTCGGCAATCTACTTCTGTATTCTGCCACAAAAACTTGATATCCATCAAGTCGCTAGGACTCGAACACGAGTCGATGGCACCTAACAATCCTTAATTGATTCTAATCAATGACAATAATTGCTTTTTAAAATACCAATTATTTGGTACTAATTATCTTGTTATTTGATTAAATTGTGCACAAATTGGGTATGCAACCAAAATTGCATACAGAATTTTTGGCACTTTTTATAGAATTAAGGGGTTAATATGCAGTTAGTGCATGCAAACAGGCTACCACCAAATGTGTTAAAGCTTTTTGTAATAATTTGCCTGTTTGTGCATGTTAACTCATGCAGAGCCTATTTTTAAAAAATTGTTTTAGTAAACGGCATTCCCGCATTAACCATTTAGTGCATTTTAATTAGTATGCTTTGACTGGATAATGCAAAGTTCATGCAGGAGCACTTAGCACCTCCGAAATAGGAAGTAGTTAGTCCTTCCAGACTTAATTCTTTGCAATTACCATATACTATATATTAAACAGGTACTACTATATTAGGAATCTCAAAGTCCCTCCTTGAGGGCCGCAATCCAGTCGGGTTTTCAGGATTTCTCCAATGAATATGCATTGAAAGCAGTGCATGCACATAGATCGCATGCATATTCATTGGGGAAATCCTGAAAACCCGACTGGATTGCAGCCCTCATGGAGGGACTTTAAGACCCCTGCACTATATAATACACATGGTCAGTAGCCTTTTCTTCCTATTTGTCCATGATTCAGAATGAATAGCTACACCAGTGGCTCATATCTGGTGGTAAAGACTTAGACCCCCTTTTATCAAACCACGGAAGAGCTTTTTATCACTGGATGGCGAGGTAAATGCTCCGAAAGGCAAACGCAAGCAAAGAAATCCAACGAAACTCCAATAATATGTCAAACAACAAACAAAAAGGAAAACTGCAGAGATGATGTACAAAATGTCAAGTCTTTAATCTGAATCAATAAACCGTTTGCATTTAAAAAAATGTAGTTCACTTTGGGCTAGAAACCAAGACCTGACAGGGTCCATGTTTCAAAAAACACTTCTTCCTCAGGGTTCCTATTATGAGAATATAATATAATAATCAACAGATGTGTCTGTGATATCAAGGTTAGTGAATTTATTTATTTATTCAATTTTCTATACCGTTCTCCTAAGGGAGCTCAGAACGGTTTATATGAATTTATTCATGTACTCAAGCATTTTTCCCTATCTATCCTGGCAGGCTCACAATCTATCTAATATACCTGGGACAATGGGGGGATTAAGTGACTTGCCCAGGGTCAAAAGGAGCAGCGTGGGTTTGGACCCACAACCTCAGGGTGCTGAGGCTGTAACTTTAACCACTGCGCCACACTCTCCCCCTTATTATCTGTGAGGTAAATGCTCCGACACGCATAGGAATTGCATGAGCATTGGAGCATTTACCTCGCTGTCCCATGGTAAAAAGCTCTACTGCTGTTTGATAAAAGGGGCCCTTAGCCACATACGGTTATTGTAACATGATGCTCAGTGTCCATATGGCAAAGACTTTTACTGGGTTGAGCAAATAAAGAAGAAAAAAAATAGGTTATATTTAGCTTGGAAAATTAATGGAGTCCATTTAAAAGATCAGGGTCATGGTAGTTAATGTAGGCCCTGCAATTAAAGGGAAAGCAGCAGGATTAGAAAATGATGCCTTTAATTGTTTGTGATGACAGCAAAATATTTGTACAGATTCATTTTGTGACGGCGTATGATCATTCTAACCTAGACTTAATGCTCAGAAAAAAGTATCCTGGCAGAAAACCAAACACTTACTACAGATTTTCTTCGGCCATTGGTCAGTGAAGAAAGCAATCACTCCTCCTCCCTAAATATTTTATGGAGGCAGACTTTAGACAGTAGTGCTCTGAAAGAACTGGGGGCTGGTACAGAGACCTGCGTTATCTAGAGTCAGGCAGAGCTGACTGGAAAGTCAGGAGGAGTCCTAGTGAACAGTTTAAACTGTTGTTAATGCTTTGTAATCACGACGGATAAACATGCTCTCCATTACCTTCACACATGGTTTATGTTCTTCAGCTCATTCATGAAAATTTCCTTTTTCATTATGAATGGTCAAAGCAATTTGATAAAAATGCAAAACCTCCTGCAGCTCCAACCAGCTATGATGGATTATACATAATCTGCGTTTGATTGTAAAATACAAATGTGTTTTAGCATTCTAGTTGGTTTTTTTTAATTCCAAATGGGCTTGCCATGCACCACACTAGGGCATCTGGCATAAGCAAATAAAGAGAACAAAAATGTTCAAAGGATATTTTTCTTCTTACATCATTCAAACTTCTTTTCTTTTTCTTTAAAGCTGAAAAGCCTTCTCCTTTTTTTCTTGACCTTCAACCTCTGCTAGGGATATGAAATCATAGGATTTATTCACAATAACCCGGAGATGTTTCCCATTGTAGCCCCTATCATGTCACATAGGATATAGCCATACTCCAAGGGCCTCTTCTATCAAACTGCACTAGCAGTTTTTAGCACAGAGAGCCGCGCTGAATGGCCTGCAATGCTCCCGATGCTTATAAGAACTCTGTGAGTGTCGGGAGCAGCGAAGGCCATTCAGCGCGGCTCACCACACTACAAACTGCTAATACAGTTTGATAGAAGAGGCCCCAAATTTTGTTTATATATGCAGTACTCCGCCCAATATTCAGTGCTATTTAGCCAACCAGGAATGGCTCTTGACTAGCTAACTAATGCTAAACTGACTAACTGTTAATATTCCCTCTGAATATCCCTGTCAGTGGCTAGCCCGGTCAGCAGCTATGTCATGTGACATAGTTGGTCAGTGCCAATATTTATTGGCTGACTGGCTAAGTTTAGAGACCAGATAGACCCCCCACACATACACACACTAAATGGACTATTTTTGGCCAGGTACGGCGCTGGCATTGAATTTACAGATTTGCTACTGACCATGGGACGTAGACGGCTGCCTTCTGCAGACTGAAAATCAGCCCTAATGTGTTTAATAAAAACAAGACTATAAAACTTGTTTTCTACATGAATTTATCAAAACTTGAGCAATGTCCATAAAATTTGGGATATATCACCCTCAAATTCGATAATCAACAGGGTTCAGGACTGGACTGATAGGCCGCCACAAGTCCAGTGAAGTGAAATCCGGAATTATTCTCTGCAGCAGCTGGATGTTACAAGCATCATGAGCAGGTGCACTGATCTTACTGAAACATGTAAATATCGCCCGTAACACGCCAAACGGCCAGTAGCTGTTGCTGTGATAGTAAAACTTCACGATAGTACACACAATTAATCTTTGCACCTGGATCAATGAAGAAAAGCTCTACGCATCCCATTTTGGACAGTCTAATGCAGACTATGACTGATTTGATGAATGTCGAGTAAATATACCACTTAGACTATAAGTGGTATATAAATGCATAAATAAATAAAATAAAATATACAGAAGCCGATTGGCAGCAATATTGCACTTCTTCATTGCGGTCTATGGGGCTCATTTTCAAGCACAAAGTGGCACTTGGATGTTTTATTTATTTATTTGTTTTCTAGCCTATTGTCCCCAAGGAGCTCAGAATGTGTTACAGGTAATCACCAAAACACCCAAGTGCCAAATCTTGAAACAGACATTTTAGACGTTTCTTACGTCATTTTCCCTCCAGTACGTCTACATCTTAAGGGGGCGTGTTAGAGCCTTATTTTGGTGGGATTAAGGCAGCTTTAGGACTTGGATGTCTTGAAGACGTCCAGGGCTTCATTTAGACATTCAGAGTTAGACCTGTTTTAAAAGCACACAAGGGCCAAAACAGTGCCCAAAACGACCAGATGACCACTGGAAAGATTAAGGCATGACCCTCTTACTCCACCAGTGGTCACTGACTCCCTTCCACCACCCAAAGGAGTAAAACAGTACAAACCAGCCTCTATGAAAGCTGAAGATATTATGGGAAATCCTAGTAAGAGCAGCAAACGGGTGTCTGGAGGAGCCTGGTGGACGGTGTTGTGAACTATAGAAAAGGGGATCCAGGCCCATATTCCACCTGTCCACTACATTTATGGTGGAAAGAGTGAGGCCACCAAAACTCACCCAAAATATACTGTACTGCCATACAGGCGACACCTGCAGCCATAAGGTATATTGGGGTGGTAAACAGGTGGGTATAGTGGGTTTTGGAAGGCTCATCATACACTAAAAGGGGGTTATAGTGAAATGTATATTTAGAACCCTTTCTGTGAAGTTTACAGCAGTGCATCCTAAGGTGTCCCACTGTTCTGTTAGCAAATCTGTGTGGCCAGTCCATTAAATGCTGGCCCCTCCCACATCCAAGTGGGCTTGTTTTGGACGTTTGCATTTAGCTATTTTGATTTTTGAAAACTGCCAAAAAAGATAGATGTCCTAATGGATAGAACATCTAGGCAAGTTATTTTTGGAAAAAAAAATAAAATAGATGTCTTGCAGTTTCAAAAATGATAATTTTCCCAACCTGACATTTGGACGTCCTTGCAGAAATGTCCAAAGTCAGACTTAGCAAAAATATTCACCAGAGTATTCCACAGACAAACAGGCGAAACCAGCAACAAAAGACAAAAACTGTGGAATCAATGATCTTGATACACTAGTTTATTAAAAGTCTTCACACTAAATGGTGCAGATCAATAAAGAAATCCAATAATGCACAGTGAAAATGTTGTGGTGCGGACACGGTACAATCCGTGTTTCAGTCACAAAGATCTTTCTCTGGGGTCCTATGGGAGTATATGGAAAGCAGGGTATGTACGTGAGAAATAAAGAAAGACAAAGAGAAACAAATGTGATATTGTGTGAATAAGGAGCCAATGGAGAGCTCACCGTGAATATAAAAAAATGATAGTGAGGCTAAAAACTGAAGTACCGCAGTGATTGAGTGACAAGATTACGGACATGCAGCTTCATAACTGCCCTCCATAGCCTGGTCCCAGTCCCAACACACAATTATGCATGATGGGTAATAATTTACATTCAATTCTATGAATTCGACAAGAAGCCAATGTAATTCTATGGTATTGCTGTCTCTCGTATCTTTGCATTTTAATTTTCTTAGCAGTTATATTTTGAATCAACTACAATCTAGCATGAGATTGTAATCTGCAATCTTTAAAAAGATCCAAATAAACCATGAACTATGTATATCAGAAGGGGGGGGGGGGCTGTCGGAGTCAGTGGCTGGACATGCGCTGCTGGCTGCCTCAAGTTTGAAATATGAATTGAGCATATGCGGGAGGTTGTAGGTGTTGGTACCTGAAAGTATGTTGCTGCCTGCCCTGGGTTTTAAACAGTTCAGTGGTGATTCAGGTGGCAGGACTTTATGATCCCTGCCAGCTACACTGACCATGTGCTGTGTTAGGTGGGCCTGAACCAACTCGGACCCACTCGGGGCTACACCACTTCAACAGGTTTTTCAACTGAACGCATGAGTTATTTGGCTTAAGGGGGATTTTCCTTGATAAAGCCCTGTATGGGCGAAACATAGTTCTATGTTGGAGTGCCTGCCCCCACCCGCGTAGACTAAGATGAGTATTTATCTTACTGAAAATATTGAAAATAGAGATAATATATATAAAGAAATATAACTTTGGGACCGATGACGAACTCGGGTGCCAATATTCTGTACGAAAAAAAGTTTAACACATACAGAAGGTACTACTGAGGTCCATGCAAATCTTCTCTATGAAGAATATAAGTTTATATCCATAAGGACCGAGTTTACATTGATTTACTTGAGCAGTGGGTCTTTGGATTACTAATTTTGAGCGAATTGAGTTGCTATATACTAATGATCTTTGTCACATTTTGTAGCATTGCCTGATCCAAAGTACAATAGCAATGTCAGGCTTTAAATTTTGGAAAAAAAAAAACTCTTAGCACGCATGCACACTTTAATCTCCGTGCCTCTGTGCGTCGTGCTTCCGTGCCGCTCATGCGCAGTACAATAATTTACCTGCTGCTGATCACCTGTGCTTGCCTTCTGCCCCAATCTCCAAAGCCGGTTGGCTTCCTGCTACACTGCCGGGATGCCTCTTCTTTTCACCCCCCGGACCATCAACGGCAGCAGCCGTGGTTTCATCAAGCATCCGCGGGGCCTTTGCTAGGCCAGCCCACTTGGATGTGAGGCCGGCCAGCCTAGCAAAAACCATGAGGCTTTCTGGGCTAGCGGATGCTGGACAGGGGGAGCAGGGAAGGGAGAAGGAGTACTACTGGACAGGGGGGGTAGGTAAAAGGAAGGGAGAAGAGCTACTGCTGGACAGGGGGAGCAGGGAAGGGGTGCTGCTGGACAGGGGGGAGGTAAAAGGAAGAGAGAAGGGCTACTGCTAGACAGGGACAGCAGGAAGCAAAGAAAGAAATAAAGAAAGGCCTCAGCACCCCATTGTGCTAAAGTTTACACATCTATTTTAGCACCTGTTAATGTAACGGGCTTTAACACTAGTATATATATATATATATATATATATATGTTATGTATGCATATCTGCAGCTACCAGCTCTGTGGATATTTAGCTCTGTTCTTCAGGGACTGACTGCTTCATATAATATTTTGTACTTGTCTACATTTCTTAGAATAGAAATCTCAATAAAAAACAAATAATTAGTTCAGGCCAACGTTTATTAGGTGGCAGCCTTGCTTTTCTGGGAAATATAATTTTATATTAGTCAATTTGTTATTAACAGACGTGGGACTAGAATAAGAAGCAGTTCTCCATCTGTGTGACACTTTATTTATTTATGTGGTTTTATATCCCGTCTTCCCAAGAGAGCTCAGAACGGGTTACAAGTTTAAATACATAATAAATCCTGGTAAAATATAACATGGCAAACATGGCACAATGTGACACAGCATGACAATCATTGCGCGACAAACATAGGATGGCAGCTTAGCATGGCAGACTTAGTCATATATACAAGTATAGTATGAAAAGCATAGTATTACAAGCACTAGTCTTTAGCCCGTTACATTAATGGGTGCTAGAATAGATGTGGTTGCTGTCTTTCTTTTTTTCTCGCTCCTTGGCCGCTGTATGTCTGTCTGTCTGTCTCTCTGGCCCCATGTCTGTTTGTCATTCTTTCTGTCTGTGTCTCTCCCTGGCCCCTTGTCTGTCTTTCTTTCTGTCTGTCTGTCTCTCTCCCTAGCTCCCTGCTTATCTCTCTCTGGCCCCCGAGCAAACCAAGATTGCTGCATTCCCCACACACCCCTCCCCCCAAAGCAGCTCCCTTTCCCTCTCCCCTCTACTTTTTTCTGTCTGTCTCTCTCTCTCTGGCCCCCCGAGCAAACCAAGATTGCTGCCTGCCCTCCAGCACACCCCTCCCCCAAAGCAGCCCCTTTTCTTTCTCCCTCTTCACTTCCCTGTGCAGCAGTAGCAGCCGGACGCCTCGCAGAACCTCGAAGGACACCCTCCTGCCGTTGCTCTCACCACCAGCCAGACAAGTAAGCTCTTCCCCAACATTCCGTTGGAAAAATCAATATGCTTGCTTTTAAATATCATCAGAAGTAGGAGATCAACTGCTTTTACACCTAAGCAGCACCAAGACCAGCCGCCACTATCGAGAGCCTTTGTCCCAATCCAGCCAGACGTGTGTGCTCTTCACCATACAATTTGTTGGAGAGATCAATCTGCCTGCTTTTAAATATCAGCAGCATTGGGAAAACAACTGCTTTTACACCTAAGCAGCAGCGGGTACATCCGCAACCACCAAGAGCCCACAGACCCGATCCTGCCAGGAGCGTGAACTCCTCCCCCTGCAGTCCATTGGAGAGACTGCAATATCAGCAGCAGCAGTGGAGATCAACTGCTTTTACATCTAAGCAGCAATGAGACCAGCCACAACCACCGAGAGCACTCAGACCCGATCCTACCAAGAGTGTGAACTCTTCCCCCCCTGCAATCCGCTAAGAAGATCGACTGTCGGCTCCGGGCGGCTTTCCCGCAGAGGAGAGAATCCTGCATTCACCGTGGACCTCATCTGGGGCAGCCTCCTTGGAGCGGCTGGGACACGGGCAGTGTGTCTGGGAGGGAATGCATGGATGGGAGAACATCGCAGGGGAGGAGACATAGGCATCCTGGGACTGTCGGCCAGAAGAAGCCCTTTCTGGATACGTCAATCGCTCCTCCTAAACTTACTTGCTCCACTTCATCACTGACGCTGACCCATTCTGCTTCTATTCCTTTCTCTCCTCTCTTCTACCTTCCAAAGTATTTAGATAGATCAATGCTGTCTTTTTAAAATGTTTATTTTATTTTTATTTTTCCTCTAACTCTACTTTTCACTTCACTATTACCCTCCAAGTACTTTAGTTAGATTGTGAGCCTTCGGGACAGTAAGGGAATTTTCCAAGTACCTTTCTTATTTCTAATCTTAATGTATATTTTCTGTAAACCGCTTAGAACCTAACGGATGTAGCGGTATATAAGAAATAAATTACATTACAAATTACATTACATTACATTACATTACATTACATTACCACCAAACGCGCCACAAGCCACATGCACTGCAAGCCGCCGCGCATCACAAATTGAGCACGGCACGGAAGCACAAATCACGGCGGCAGGGCTCATGCCATTTCAACTGCGCATGTGCGGGTAAGGGTTTTATTATAGAGGATGGCAAACATAGCATCAAGTTTCAAGTTTATTCATATATTTGATTAAACGCTTATCTTAGGATACTAAGCGTTGTACAATGATAATAAAAACTTTTATAGACAAACAAATAAGTCAGACAGTTTTCTTACTTAACTATTAAGACATTAGTGGTACAGTGGGAGGGGAGGGAGGGGAGAACTACAATATTTATCGAGAAAAGATACATAAAAGGAAAGTACATTAGGGTAGGGAAAAGTTAACAAATTTGCTGGACTAAGTCAAATATTCAATTATAGGCATCTTTAAAAAGAAAACATTTTAGATTGCTTTTGAACTTTTGTATGTTTTGTTCGGATCTTATATATATAGGAAGAGAATTCCAAATCATAGGCGCAGTTACCGAGAAGATTATGGTATGGCGAGTACCTATTATCCTTAGAGATGGGACACTAAGAGTATGTTGAGAAGTGGATCTAAGAGCTCTAGGTGGGTCATATGGGATTAGAAGTCTGTCAATGAATACTGGGGGGGGTGTTTGTATTGTTTTGAAAGTTAAAAGGGCGATTTTATATGTTATCCTATGTATGACTGGTAACCAATGAGCTTTTCGTAGTAGTGGAGTAACATGATCATATTTTTTAGAACCAGATATGAGCTTAATGGCGGTGTCTTGGATTAGTTGTAAACATGGCAGACACCATGTATAATACAATGTCAAGTATAATCACCATGTATAATACAATATATTTATATAAACAAAGCATGGCAAACATAGTATTATATATCCTGTTTCACCGAAAATAAGACCTATCCCAAAAATATGCCCTAGCATGATTTTTAAAAATGCTCCTAATATAAGCCCTACCCTCAAAATAAGCCCTAGTTAAGATTGACCCCTGAAGCCCCCTCCCCCCATGAATGTCCCCATCACTCCCTGACTAGATCCTTGATACTAGTGCTGCCTGATTTGCTGAAAAAATCAGACTCGTCAATTCAGCAACCCCAACCCCTGCTGCTTTATGAGGCCATGGAGCAGAGGTATGTCAGTCTCATGGTAGGAGGGTTGGTGGGGTTCTGCTGCACAAGGAACTGTGAGGGAGGGATAGAAAGATGCTGCACAAAGGGATGGGTGAGAGGGGATGAAAGAGGAAGAACTCGGGTGGAGGAGAGGAAGGGAGCGATGATTGTTGTACATAAAAAAATAAGACATCCTTAAAAATAAGACCTAGCATGTTTTTTGGACCCAAAATTAATATGACACCGTCTTATTTTCGGGGAAACACGGTATATACAAATGTAGTGTGGCAAACACTGTTAGTGTGATATGCTAATTGTCAAAAAATCTTCAGAGGCAGGAAACAATTATATACTGAGTTCAAAGAGATAGTGAGTTAAAAAAACACACACACAAAAAAAGAAAACCAGCAGGCTGCTTGAACTGAGGTAGAAGAGCCTGAGAAAAGACTATAGAGTTATGGTGTTAGTAGAATGAAAAAAAAAAAAAAGAGATAGAAGCAGAATAAGATGATTTAGTAGTCAAACATTGGGAAGAATAAAGATTGTGGAATATAGAGAACTTCCAGAACCTTTAGGAGAAGAAGAGAATGTGAAGACTGTGGAGGGGGAAAGACATTATCCAGGCAGACCTGCCATTCTGTTTTGGTTACCTTTGTTTACAATACAGATTTCTCCTCCAGTGAATTAGACAAGCGCAAAATGCCATTAAAGTCTTGGCTGCTCAGGCTACTCCCAGATTCCTGGTTGTTCTCTCTTTCAGTCATCTCTACATCTCGCATTCAAATAGGTAAGTCAATTTATCTTTTCCCTTTCTTGCTTTCTTGCAACTATTTATCTGGCATTACATACAAGGGGGTACTGAAAAGTTCTCAACCCAACCAAGCAACTTCCTAAATTCTGAGTATTATTTTGCCACTGTAGCTGAAAAGAGTGTTATCTTATTTTGTTAAGTGCTAATTTGCAGAAATGGAATTCTATGTTTTGACATTATTTCAGATCTTTGATTGAACCATATCCCTGTCTTGCTTGGACTGAGAACTTTTCCACAACCCCTCATATAGGGCCTAGTATTGAAGGTTTTCATGCTAAAATCTTTGTAAGTATTCTGGCATACAGTATTCCCTTCCCCTAATGCTTTCCTTTTGTTTGTTCCTTGTATCTCTCCCCATCATTGAACTTCAGTTCTGGTATGTTATCTTGGATTTCAGTTGTATTGTTTAATGCAAATTTCCTACCTAACCGGTTGTTAGTAATTTTTAATTTAAAATCCAACATAGTACTGGAAGACTGGATGGTAGCCAATATGAGGTGATCTGTGAAATGATAGACCAGTGAGTCTGCTATCGGTGTCAGGCAAAATGGTAGAGACTAAATTATAGAGCATACAGTATGCATAAGCATGGATTAATGAGACAAAGCTAACATGAATTTAAGCCAAGGGAAATCTTCTCTCACCAATCTACATTTATTTGAAGGGGTGAATAAATATGGATACAGGTGAGCCGGTTAATATTGTACATTTGGATTTTCAAAAGCATTTGATAAAGTATCTCATTGAAATTAGAAAGTCATGGGATAGCAAGTAATGTCATATCAAAGATTAAGAATTGTTTAAATGAGAGAAAACAGAAAAGGATAAATGATCAATATTCTCAATGGAGAAGGGTAAATAGTGGGGTTCCCCAGGGGTCTGTGCTGGAACTACTGCTTTTAAACATATTTATCAATGATCTAGACATGGGAATAACTAGAGAAATAATTAAGGCCCCCTTTTACAAAGGCCCTCATTTACTAAGGTGTACTAACTGATTAGCGCACGCTAATCGAATTAGTACGCGCTAAATGCTAACACGGGCATGTTAGTCTATGGACGCGTTAGTGCATAACACGTGCTAATTCGATTAGCGCGTGCTAATCGGTTAGCGCACCTTAATAAAAGAGGGGAAAAGTGTTTTGTGTGGGTTGGTGCAGTAAATGCCCTAAAGCCCATAGGGCTTTAAAGGGCTTCGGGGCTCTTGCTGCATGGTATTTGCTAGTGCCACTTTTTAAAAGGGAGCCTAAATTTGCTGATTACACAAAATTGTTAAATCGCAAGAGGCCCTTGAGAGATTGTGAGACTGGGCATCAAAATGGCAGATGACGTTTAATGTGAGCAAGTGCAAAGTGATGCATGTGGGAAAGAGGAACCTGGACTACAGCTATGTGATGCAGAGTTCCACGTTAGGAGTCACTGCCCAGGAAAAGGATCTAAGGATCCCATTCCAAAACTGAATGTCTCTCTAGCGTGTCCCCTCAACAAGTTCTCCCCCTAAAGTGATCCTGATTTGGCATCTGTTACACACTAGGCTGAAAATGTCAATTTATTAATCAGAATGATACCAAGATCTTGTCCTTGGGTGGTGATTTCTTCTAAAAATAAAAATAAAAATTGGAGTATCTACAGAGAGAACAAGCAATATCCTAAAGGTGAGACCTAGATTTATTTGTACATTGTTAAACATTCAGCAGTATATTGTACAGTAAAATATTTTTGAAATGTAAATAAATTGATCTATATTAGTAAACTACGCAAATAGCAGTGCTAACATCATGCTGATAACTTATCCATACTAAATAAAGGCCACATATTCTGTTTTATCCAATTTATACAGATGGGTAAATAGCCATATAAATTATATATGGATATCTTATCCATATTTCTTTATGTGGATAGCCCCACCCTCTGTTGAATATCAACCCCCATTAAAATTAGGTTTTAACATATGATTAATATAGCTATGAAAGGGGAAGTAGTAATAGGTGATCTAAAACTACTAAGGGCTCCTTTTACTAAGCTGCACTAGCGGTTTTAGCTCATGCTTAGCGCACACTATATTGCCACACATGCTACACACTAATGCCTCCATAGAGCTGGCGTTAGTATTTTCCGCATAGAACGGGGGTTTGTGCGTGCTAATCTTCAGTGCACGCTAAAAACGCTAGTGCAGCTTAGTAAAAGGAGCCCAAGATGTTGATTGGGACATCTGTTTTGTTTTGTTGTCTAGAACAGTGATTCCCAACCCTGTCCTGGAGGTCCAACAGGTCAATCGGGTTTTCAGGCTAGCCCTAATGAATATGCATGGAGCAGATTTGCATGCCTCTCACTTCTATTATATGCAAATCTTTCTCATGCATATTCATTAGGGCTAGCCTGAAAACCCGATTGGCCTAGTGGTCCTCCAGGACAGGGTTGGGAACCACTGGTCTAGAACATAGTAACATAGTAAATAATGACAGATAAAGACTTGCGTGGTCCATCCACTCGGCATTACAGTGACATTCATTCTCAAGGCAATGCTGAAGCAACCAACTAGTAATTATTCATTTTTATTTGCTAAGTTTCATTATAACATGTCTTTCCCTTCTCCCTCCCACCGAAATAGGTAAGACCTATACTCAGACAATTTAAATGTGGTATAAAATACACATAATTGATCCTTTTTGCCGCATAAGGGACAGAGACCATATAAGTCTGTACAGCATCGGCTACACTGTCCCATACTGCCTCACTGCTGGAGTCACCATCAAAGATAACTCCAACTCCTCCTGATCCATCTTGCCATATATGGGACACAGACCATAGAAGTCCATCTGACATAGTCTTCATTTCCTGCTACTGGGCTTCCATTTAACCACCACTCCTGTGCATCAAAAATTAAGTTAGAGTTTTTGATCTGTTGAATTTTGTGTCGATACTATCCTCTTTCTATTTACAGATCCTTTGTGTCTATCCCATGCCTTGTTGAACTTTGTCACTGGTTTGTCTCCAGTTTGTCTCCACCACCTCTGCTGGGATGGCATTTCAGGCATCAAAATACCAAAAAGAGGGGATCAACCCTCTATATATCTGCTTAAATAAAGGGAGCACCTAATAACATTAATAAAGGAAAGAGACCTCAGTACTGGGGAACCGCAATCAGTCAACTAACAATGTTTTTTCTTAAATATTTGTTTTATTGAACACTAAAATTCTTTATATGGGAAGAGACATAATGATGTACGGGGAAAACTCATTTAGGCCACACTTGGGAGATTGATATGAGTTGTCAGCCCGGGGCAACACTGCTAGTTGACAGATTGCGGTTCCCCAGTACTGAGGTCTCTTTCCTTTATTAATGTTATTAGGTGCCCCCTTTATTTTGAAGTTTATTTTTGCCAATTCTTAGGTTGATTTGTGGGCCCATTTCAGGCATCAACCACCTTCTTCTTGAAGAAGTATTTCCTAATATTACTCCTAAGTTGTAACACCCTGCAACCTCATATTATGTCCTCTAGTTTTAATGCTTCTCTATCTCTGAAATAGATTTGTTTGCAAATTGATACATAACATAACAAAATCAAATTTCTAGATCGCATAACCATGGATTTCAATGCGGTTTACAAAAATTAAACAATAACAAAGGAAGGAGGCAGTAAAGGTATCATCTATATTATATCTCTTCTATCCCTTCTTTCCTCCAGGGTATACATATTCAGGTATTCAAGCCTCTTTTCATATGCCTTTTGGCACAATTCAGATATTATTTTTGCCACCTTCCTCTGAACCACTTCAAGTCTTCTTATATCCTTACAAGACACAGCCCACAAAACTGAACAAAATATTCCAAGTGAAGTCTCACCAATGACTTGTACAGGGGCATCAACGCTTCTCTTTTTCTGCTGGCAATTCCTCTTTCTATGCAACCCAGTGTTACATTGTTTCACAGCCTTGAGATCTTTAGGCACTATCACACCAAAGTCCCTCTCCCTGTCTATGCATATCAGCTTCTCACCCCTAAGCATATATAGCTCCTTTTGATTTTTTTCTCCCCAAGCATTAAATTTCAACTGACAGACATTAGGCCATTCTTCCAACATTTGCAGACCTCTTCTCATATCTTCTATTCCCTCCAGCATGTCTATTCTATTGCAAATTTTTGTGTCATCTGTAAAAAGACACACTTTTCTTTCTAATCCTTCAAAAATATCACTCACAGATATACTGAAAAGAACGGGCCTCAATATCGATCCCTGAGGCACACCAAACTTACCTTTTCTCTGTGCAAATTTCATTCACCACCATTCTTTGTCATCTATATGTCAACCAATTTCTTTTTTTTTAATTTGTTTGTTTAAATGTCTTTACTGAATTTCATAAAATACAATAATTCAACACAACAATTAATGACATTTAAGCCCTTCCCCCCTCCCCCCAATAAAATTGTAAAAGTAGACAAATTGGGAGTACAAACCAGAAAGACAAGTCAATTAGCATATATTCTACAATAGTAATGTAATGTAATGTAATTTATTTCTTATATACCGCTACATCCGTTAGGTTCTAAGCGGTTTACAGAAAATATACATTAAGATTAGAAATAAGAAAGGTACTTGAAAAATTCCCTTACTGTCCCGAAGGCTCACAATCTAACTAAAGTACCTGGAGGGTAATAGAGAAGTGAAAAGTAGAGTTAGAGGAAAAATAAAAATAAAATAAACATTTTAACAAGACAGCATTGATCTAAATACTTTGGAAGGTAGAAGAGAGGAGAGAAAGGAATAGAAGCAGAAGGGGGAGCCGTTGAACAGTAGAATTCTGGAGAAATTTAAATGATAGAAATAGAACAAAACAAAGACAAAAGGCAAAACAATAGATAAGATTAAAGATAAATCATAAACTGGAAAGAAAAATAAAATAAAACTTTGTCTTCAATCCACGGTTTCAGCGTCAGTGATGAAGTGGAGCAAGTAAGTTTAGGAGGAGCGATTGACGTTTCCAGAAAGGGCTTCTTCAGGGAAGAGACTTGGCAGACAGTCCCAGGATGCCTATGTCTCCTCCCCTGCGATGTTCTCCCATCCATGCATTCCCTCCCAGACACACTGCCCGTACCCCAGCCGCTCCAAGGAGGCTGCCCCAGATGAGGCCCACGGTGAATGCAGGATTCTCTCCTCTGCGGGAAAGCCGCCCGGAGCCGACAGTCGATCTTCTTAGCGGATTGCATGGGGGGAAGAGTTCACACTCTTGGTAGGATCGGGTCTGTGTGCTCTCGGTGGTTGTGGCTGGTCTCGTTGCTGCTTAGGTGTAAAAGCAGTTGATCTCCACTGCTGCTGATATTTAAAAGCAGGCAGATTGATCTCTCCAATGGACTGCAGGGGGAGGAGTTCACACTCCTGGCAGGATCGGGTCTGTGGGCTCTTGGTGGTTGCGGTAGGTCTCGCTGCTGCTTGTATGTAAAAGCAGTTGTTTTTCTACTGCTGCTGATATTTAAAGCAGGTAGATTGATCTCTTAAACGGGATATAGGGGGAGGAGCTCACATGCCTGGTTGGATCGGGGCAAGGGCTCCTATTATAGGCTGCTTAGGTGTAAAAGCAGTTGATCTCCTACTTCTGATAATATTTAAAAGCAAGCATATTGATTTTTCCAACGGAATGCTGGGGGAAGAGCTTACTTGTTTGGCTGGATCAGGGCAAAGGGCTCTCGGTAGTGGTGGCTGGTCCTGTTGCTGCTTAGGTGTAAAAAACAGTTGATCTTCCTAGTGGACTGCAGGGGGAGGTGGAGCTCACACTCTTGGCTGGATCGGGTCTGTGTGCTCTTGGTAGTTGCAGATAGTTCCGCTGCTGCTGAGGTGTAAAAGCAGTTGATTTCCCACTGTTGCTGATATTTAAAAGCTGGTAGATTGATCTCTCCAATGGACTGCAGAGGGAGGAGCTCACATGCCTGGCTGGATCGGGGCAAAGGGCTCTTGGTAGTGGTGGCTGGTCCTGCTGCTGCTTAGGTGTAAAAGCAGTTGATTTTGCTAGCGAACTGCAGGGAGGGTGGAGCTCATATTTTTGCAGGACCGGGACTGTGGGTTTTTGGTGGGTTGGTCCCGTTGCTGCTTAGGTGTAAAAGCAATTGATCTCCCACTGCTGCTGATATTTAAAAGCAGGCAGATTGTCCAGGGAGAGGAGCTCTGCACTCAAACTGCCATCCTCCTCGCCTCCAAGTTCCGGAATCTAATAGTCATCTAAGAAAGCCCAAAACCTCTTAAAATATTGAACTGAACAAAGCATAACAACAGCTACTTCTTCATATTTAAGCATAATTCAAACTCCTGCCCACCATGCAGGAAAAGAAAGAAATGTACTATTTTTCCATTCTGATAAAACATGCTGAATTGCTAGACCCATAAGAATATCAAATAATTTGGCCTTATATCAACCAATTTCTAATCCAGGTCACCACTTTGGGTCCTAACTTCAACCTTCTAAGTTTATTGATGAGCATCCTATGAGAAACCATGTCAAAGGCTTTGCTGAAATCCAGGTAGAAGTAGGAGGATCCTGGATTCTCTAAAGGGAGAACTGTTCCATCAGCTGGTGATGGAACCCATGCAGGATGGGGCCATACTGTGCTTAGTGCTTGCAGACGTGGAGTGGGTGATCATCTAGCATGGATGGCATGGTTCAATATTAGCACAAGCATGGAGAGAGTTCTTTCAAAAGTGAAGGCTCTAGACTTCAAAAAATCTTTATTGCGATGGGAAAACACCTCAAGGGAGAATTAGCTGGATGAGAACAAGATCTGGGAGAAGTACAAAGAAGTGTGAAAAACTGAAAGGAGCTATTTTAAAGGCAAAACCCTTTTTGGAAGGAAATAAAGAAATAAAAGTACGAGGAAAAGAAGGTTAGAACATAAGAACACAAGAGTTGCCATTCTGGGACAGACTGAAGGTTTACCAAGCTCAGTATCCTGTTTCTAACAGTAGTTAATCCAGGTCACAGATACCTGGCAAGATCTCAAAGAGTAAAACAGATGCATGTGTACACATTTTTTTTAAATAGAGAACAAGATGTGTCCATATTTATATCATTACATATTTTATGAATTTTCCACAATATAAATAAAATGCAATAATGTTGTACTCATCTGAAACAGCTCTGTTCAGAGTCTTCATTATCTTTAAAACCTAGCACCAATGTACCCTTGAGTCCATAACTACTGTGACTGGTGAATCGAACAATTAATTTTTACACAGCAGTACATTACCCCAACAATATACATCTAGCTGATTTAGCGCACATTAAATATTAGTGCGCACTAAATGCTAACGCACCCATTATATTCTATGGATGCATTAGCATTTAGTATGTGCTATTTAGCACGTGCTAAATCAGTTAGCACACTTTAGTAAAAGACCCCCATAATTTTTATAATGATTCAGTTTCATTTAATACAAACTGATAGAAGAAATATATTTTCTAATGTTTGTAAGACTTCTAACAGATTTGCTTTGAAAGAAAGTTGTTTTGTTTCTCAAAAATAGTAGTCAAAAAGTTAAGGAAAAAATAGCTTTCATATGCTATTTGAAGTTGCAGAAAGAGGAACATAGGTAAAGGTATCTGGAAATGCTAAGAGAAACTGGTAAAGTGGTTAGGAAAGCAGAGATGGAAACAGAAGAAAAAATAGCTAATATGGTAAAATGGGAAGATGTGCAAAAGTGATGGGTGAAGGGGAGAAATATATAGAATCTGATAAAGATAAGGCAGAATTGCTTAACAAATATTTCTTTTATGTGTTCACAGATGAAGGACAATGGAGAACAATAATAGGAATAGAAGTGTGGTAGACTTCGAGCAATTTTCAGATGACTATGTTTATAAGGAGCTAGCTAAACTAAAGGTGAACAAACCAATGGGGCCAGATGGCATACATCCAAGGATATTGAAGAAACTTTTGGTGGTTCCTCTGCTGACATTTTCATGCCTCTCTAGAGTCGAGGGTGGCATGGAGGACTAGAGAAGGGTGGATGTGGACCCTCTCCATAAAAGCTGAAGGAGCAAGTTGGGAACCACTGGCTTGTTAGCTTGACCTCTGTGGTAAGTAAATTAATGAGAACACTTCTAAAACAGAGAATAGTGAGGTTTCCTAAATCTAATGAATTGCAGGACCCAAGTCAGCATGGTTTTCCTAGAGGCTGGTCTTGTTAGACAACTCTGATTAATTTATTTGGCTGGATGATCATAGAATTCGATTGAGGAAAGCCTATGACACAATTAGATTTAGCAAAGCCTTTGACACAGTTCCACGCACATGACATATAAATAAATGCAGTTCCCTCAGTATGGGCTCTAAAGTGGCTGACTGACTGGTTGATTGAAAAGTGACAGAGGATAGTGGTAAATGGAACTCACTCTGTGGAAAGGGACTCTGCAAGTTGTCTTATTCTTTTAACATTTAGTAAGCAATATTGAGGAAGGACTTTATGGTAACTTATGAGTTTGTCTTGCTGTGGATGATAGCAAAGCTCTGGAATGAGAAGCATAGGATGAAGGTAAAAAAGGACAGACTTGGAGTAACATAAGGAAATACATCTTCACAGAAAAGGATGGTAAATACGCCAGAAAGTTCTCAGCCCAACCAAGAAGAGAATGATGTGGAGCCACACTTTTCTTGACATTTTTCATTGCATTTCACATCATTGAAATGAAAAGTGTCAAGAAGACTGTGGAATAGCTTGTAAATTTCACGGCTCCACATCATTCTCTTCTTGGTTGGGCTGATAACTTTTCAGTGTAGTATGTAGTATGGCCTGCCTGTAGAGGTAGTAGAGTCAAATATAATTTGAATTCCTTAAGACAAATACATAGAATCTTTAAGTGAAAAGAAGGGATAGTAGATGATATAAGTGGGCAGACTGGATAGGCCTTATGGTCTTTGTTTGCCTTCATTTTCTTTGTTTCTCTGTTTTTCACTTTAGAATTTTCTCCTAAACATTTTTTTTTTTATCTGGCAGTTTTCTCCTTCTTATTTGGGTCAATTGAAACCAGGGCTCAGATTTAATTCCACGAACCTTCATTTGCAAAAGCCTGGAGATTTTTCAACTATTTTATAACCCTTTCCAATTTTTTATTATTGTACAAAGAGCTGGACTGAAGGTGGAAAATTAAAATTGAACACAGGTCTCTCTGAATGGCAATGCAGATCACTGAAGATCTGGCCCTTTAATTTAACATATTATTTCGTTACATTGTGGCAGAGAAGGATGATTAAAGTATCTTGAATGTTATTGATATCTATGATTTTTAAAGTTTATGTACTACAATATCTTTGAAATATGTTTATGGTGTGCAATAAGGTATCAGTTCTCTTCAGTATGGATACTTGAATTCTGCATTACCTTAATTAATGTCATAGTAATCCACTGTTTGTGACCTCACAATTGTTTGTTATGTAAATGATGTGATGTCACAAACAAAAGATGTTAACATCAGTAACTGGTGTCCCATAGCTGAAGTAAGATGTTGTTAACATAGAAACATAGAAGATGACGGCAGAAAAGGGCCATAGCCCAACAAGTCTGCCCACTCTATTGACCCACCCCCCTTGATTTTACCTCTTTAGAGAACCCACATGTGTATCCCATTTCTTTTTAAAATCCGGCACACTGCTGGCCTCATTCACTTGAAGTGGAAGTTCATTCCAATGACCAACCACCCTTTTGGTGAAGAAATACTTCCTGGTGTCGCCATGAAATTTCCCACCCTTGATTTTCAGAGGATGCCCTCTTGTGGCCGAGGGCCCTTTAAGAAAGAAGATATCATCTTCCACCTCGATACGGCCCGTGATATATTTAAATGTCTCTATCATGTCTCCTCTCTCTCTACGTTCCTCTAGCGAGTTTAGCTGCAATTTATTCAACCTTTCCTCATATGGGAGATCTTTGAGTCCCGAGACCATCCTGGTGGCCATTCGTTGCACCGACTCAACTCTCAGCACATCTTTTTGCTAATGTGGTCTCCAGAATTGAACACAATATTCCAGATGAGGTCTCACCATGGATCTGTACAACGGCATTATGACATTATGTTGTAGTAAAATGTTCAATTTGTACTTTAAAGATAAATTACTAAGACCTCTATTTACTAAATTGTGCTAAGGTTTTGCAGTTATGACCAGAAACTACAATACATCTATGTTAACTGGGGACTGTGAAAGTGTCCGGGATTCTCTCTAAATAATGATGATATTATACCACCAGGCAGCAGGGGGTGCTAATCAGAGAGAGAAGAAACTACAACCTCCAGGATGCCCTAGGCTCAGCAGCATAGGGCTGAGCTACCTGAGAAGGAGCTGCTGAGTTTTAGCAGTGATGCACAGTATTGACTTCCATGTTTACTGTAAGCTGTAGTTCCCTCCCATTCCATACCTATTACAAACTCCCTTCCTCATTAGCTATTAAACATGACTGTTAATGCACCTTTATTTCTGTGTTAAACAACTAATACAACTTAGTAAAGAGACCCCAAAGTAAATCTGAACTTTAACATAACCCCTTGACAAATTGCATAGAAAGCCATCTAGACCAGTGGTTCCCAACCCTGTCCTGGAGGACCCCCAGGTCAATCGGGTTTTCAGGCTAGCCCTAATGAATATGCATGGAGCAGATTTGCATGCCTGTCACTTTCATTATATACAAATCTTTCTCATGCATATTCATTAGGGCTAGCCTGAAAACCCGATTGGCCTAGTGGTTGTCCAATACAGGGTTGGGAACCACTGATCTAGATGATAAGATCTGAAAATACCGAATTGGAAGGTTTTGAGGAGGAGAATATCCATCTGCCCCTTTATGCCACTTTGTGGATGTTTTTCTCTTTTGAAAATGAGCTCCATAGTCTCAAGAATTGTATACAGTATTCCAAATGAAGCCTCCCCAGAAGCATATAAAAATCTACTATCACCTCCTTATTTCTTGCTAGCAATTCCTCTCCTTATGCATCCAAGCATCCTTGGTTTTTGCTTTTTTGTGTGCTACCTTTTCTATCTGTTTGACCAGCTTCAAGGTCATCAGATGCAATCGTCCACTGATTTGAAATATTTATCTGCTAATACATGCCATTATGGTGTTAAGTACTTCTGATTCTTACTCAGTTTCTGATTCATTATAACATTCATATTCTTTTCTGAAGTATGATATCTAGCCAATCATTTCCATTTTGTTTTAATTAATTTAATTTTTTTCTTTTGAAGTGCAGGCCACTATTTTTCTTTATTAAATTTTATCCTATTCATTTCTGAGCACGTATAATTTATCTAGGTCAATTTGAACTCTTAAACTGTTCTCCAAAGTACTTAACAATCCCTCCCTACATGGTATCATCTGTCAACTGTGTAGATGCAATCTCTATGACATCATTTATGAGAAGTGTGTAGTACCACTTGTAACACTGACCCCCTAGGAACCCCACTTGATTGTCTTCCTGAGTTGACACTGAACATATGTCTGTTTCTGAGTCGTTAAGTATGAATTGAGACAATTGTAAAAAAGAAGGATCACTGTTTAATTTCTATTTCTGAAATCTATATTGTCTGAACAGTCAACTTATTTTTGTCAAGAAAACAGCTGATGGGAGAGGAAGTGACGTCATCGTGGCTGATGGCAGCCTAGAGCGATAGCTCCGCGGACCCCCGGGCTAAATTTGGCGATCTTCGCGCGATCTCGAGTGCCTGCACTGTCTGCCTTCCTCAACTTGTCTGTGAAACTACACTGCTGCGTCTCGATGGCGACGCGGAAAAAACAGACAGATATAAAAACGTTCTCCTCCCCAATCCCGAATGGGCCTCCTAAATCTGGTCCGAAAATGGCGCCCGATCCGACCGCGGCTGCGGAGGGCCCACCTGATGCTGCAACTTTGCCGAATCTGCAACTGGAAATGCGTGGCTGGTTCCAGGAATTAAAAACTGAGATTACAGCAGTTCGAGCTGATATACATGCAGTAGTTGCAGAACTAAAACGAGAGGTGGGTGACCTCGGGAGTCGGGTGGGGGAGACGGAAGCTGTAGTGGAGACACATGGCTCTGAATTAACACAGCTGAGAAACAAAATTGCAGCGCTGGAGGAAAAAGCTGATGTGAGCACCCTAAAACTGGAGGATCTGGAGAACCGCTCCAGACGGTGCAACCTTCGCTTTCGGGGAGTGCCTGACACTGTTTCTGACCCACGATGTATGGAGGTGATTGATCATATATGTATACTGGCACTAGAGACGGCTGGCTTGCCTGTGGAAGTGGGTAAACCATTGCTGGATAGGGCTCACCGCATCCCTGGCCCTCGTGATGTGAACCGTCCTCGTGATGTTGTGGCTTGCTTCCATCGCTATATGGATAAGGAGCATGTGCTTAGGGCGGTGAGGCGCTCGGGGGGTACCGTTAAATGGGAAGAAGCGGACATTGATGTCTATCCTGATATAGCCCCAGCAACCCTGGCCCGCCGTCGCACGTATAGAGACTGCACCCGTATACTGCAGGAGCGCAGTATTCGCTATAGATGGATTTATCCCATCGGACTGGCTTTTACACATGCAGGCAAGACCTACACTGCAATAACGGTGGCGGATGTTCAGGCTCGAATGGTGGAAGCAGGTTTGATGGCAGCTTCAGAATTGGCTCCACTTCCTCAGAGGTCCCCTGTGCCCAAATCAGGAAGAGGGCTGGGATGGCAGAGAGTGGCTAGATCGGCTGCAGCTCGTCGCCCTTTGGAGGCGGCTACAATCTCACCCACTTGAACATTTGTATTAGTGCACTGTGATTCAGACATTTTGTGCTGTGACTGTTTTTTCTTCTCTTTTTTTCTCTTTGCTGAACGGTATATGTCGCGAAGATTGTTTATTGGGCTTGTTCTGGGGGTCCCTTTGTGAACTGTTTCTCTACACTTCCTGTACCATGGTTACCAGGTGCTTTGGTGGCTGGCCCATGGGAGGTATGGTTGGGGGGTTGGGGGGAGGGGGGGGTGTTGGTGCTGGGGAAAGTAGTGACCGAGTGCTTTCTTGTATGATTGTATGGAAGGGTGTTTGTATACTGTTTCTCTTAAGGTTACGATTGCAGGGGTTGGTTGATTTGACTGCTTTGGAACTGATGGTTGATTTGGTAATGATGTGCTTTTTCATTTCTGGTACAAATGGATAAACTCACTTTGCTATCTTATAATGTACATGGATTGAATTCTCCACAAAAACGACGCTTGTTATTTAAAGAAATGAGCCGCCTGAATAGTGCGGTTGGATTTATTCAGGAGACCCATTTTCAATCTCATTATGAGAAATTGCTTACACACCACAACTACCCACACGTTTTTCTTTCATCTAATAAGGTCCGGAAAAAGACCCAGGGGGTGGGCATCTTAATACATAAACGTGTCCAGGTGGTGTTGAGAGAGGTGGTGCGGGATGTTGAGGGCCGCTACATATTGGTCAAGGCTGAGCTGGATGGAACCTTGTATAGTTTGCTGAATGTCTATGCCCCAAACGCTGGTCAGGGGGCCTTCTTTACACTGCTAGAAAGTGTTCTGTTGGATCATGTAGAAGGTACTCTCCTTGTGGGTGGAGATTTTAACCTTACTTGCTATCCTCAGGAGGATAATTCAAATTCTTCCATCCGCTACGCTAGAAGCGACAGAAGAGCTTTGCTGCGCTTCCTGCGTAGGCATGATTTGATAGATGTGTGGCGTTATTTACATCCAGGCACGCGAGACTACACATTTTACTCATCGAAACATAATTCATATACTAGAATTGATATGTGGATGCTACCTCGCATTGTTTTGCCTCGAGTCCTGGCCTCCAGTATTGAGCCCCGGGTGTGGTCAGATCATGCTCCTTTGACTCTGGAGTTACAGATTGGACAGGTTAGAGGCGGCCGTCGCTTGTGGCGTTTGAATGACTCTTTGTTAAAAGATCCCAATACCTTGACTCTTTTAGAGACTGATGTCGAGGAATTTTTTGCATTCAATGACATAGCTGGCATTAATGTTGCAACTCTTTGGGAAAGCTTTAAAGCTACCCTTCGGGGTTGTTGTATCTCGAGGGGGTCGTACAGAAATCAGTGTCGAGTGGCACGCAGATTAGAATTAGTGTCTCGCCTTCGACGTCTAGAGAATGCTCACAAGAGAGCCCCGTCGGTGGCTGGGGGGGTTGCGTTGACGGAGTGCAGGAGAGATCTACAAGAACTTGATTTAGAGGGCATGGCTTGGGCCCTGCAGAGGCGGAAACAACGGTATTTTGAATGGGGTGGTAGGGCAGGTCGCTTGTTAGCTGCACAGATCAAGCAAACTCAAGCACAACATTCCATAACTCGGATTCGTAATGATTCGGGTCAGATTTGTGCGGATGATGGGGACATTCATCAGGCTTTTTTATCCTTCTATCAGACTCTGTACACTCCGGAAATTGAAGCCACAGAGGGGGAGATAGCTGCTTTTCTTTCTAATGTCACCTTGCCTTGTTTGGCGGAAGTTGATGCGGAGTGGCTATCTTCCCCTATACAACCCGCTGAGGTGGTGGCGGCTATACGTCATCTGGCTGCTTCCAAGGCACCGGGTGTTGATGGCTTTTCCCCCCTGTTTTATAAGAAAATGGAGGCCCATATAGTCAATCCTCTGACTAGGTTGTTTAATTCTTTTTTGGAGGGGGATTGTCTGCCGTATTCGTTTCGTCAGGCAGCGGTCTCCCTTCTGCTTAAACCTGGGAAGGACCCCCTCCTTTGTGGATCTTACCGCCCTATCTCATTGTTAGGAGTTGACTATAAGCTGTTTACCCGTATTTTAGCAGTCCGGTTGCAACGTTTTCTGCCTTACCTAGTTCATGGAGATCAATGTGGCTTTATTTCAGGGAGGCAACCTGGTGATAATATCCGAAGAGTGTTAGATCTCATTGGAGTGGCCCATCAAAATTCTGTTCCGGCAGTCCTGTTATCAGTTGACGCTGAAAAAGCCTTTGATAGGGTTTATTGGCCGTTTATGTTAGCGGCCTTGAGGAAAATGGGCATTTCGGGTGCTTTTTTACACTGGGTGACTTTATTATATGCGGCCCCGGAGGCTTGTTTAAGAGTTAATGGAAGATATACTGCTAATTTTCTGATCCATAGAGGAACTAGGCAAGGGTGCCCTTTATCACCACTGATTTTCGCGCTGGTCATGGAACCTTTAGCAGCCTCTATACGTGCGAATGCTGACATTCGGGGAATTGTGGTGGGTGGTGAAGAGCATAAAATTTTATTATATGCTGATGATATTTTGTTTACCTTGTCCCACCCCCTTCGTTCTCTGACGGAGGCGCTTCGTGATTTGACTACATTTGGTGTGGTGGCTGGCTTTAAAATTAACATCGAAAAATCTGAACTGCTTAACGTTTCCCTTCCGGACTTGTTGGTGACGGACTTACGTGCTAGGTTTTCGTTTCGTTGGGCGGCTAAATCCATTAAATACCTTGGTGTGCGTATATCTCGAAGACTTACTGACCTTTTTGAACTGAATTACCCTCCGCTGCTAAGAACTGTATTTGCTGATCTGGACCGATGGGAGGGATTGAGATTGTCTTGGATGGGTAGGATTAGTGCTTTGCGTATGAATGTGTTGCCTCGTTTTTTGTATCTGTTCTCCTGCCTACCTCTCTCAATTCCTAAACGGTTCTTGCTTAGGCTACAAAGGCGGGCCTTTGCATATATCTGGACACGCAAGCCCCCTAGGGTGCGGAGGGAACGTATGTACTGGGACAGATTACATGGGGGAATGGGTGTTCCTGATTTTTCTACATATTACTATGCATCCCAACTGCAGGGGTTGTTTCATTGGGCATATCCCTCCCAGCGCTGGGTCTCACTAGAACAGGCCTTACAACCTACTTACCCTTTGGCAGCAGTGCCCTGGCTGTCTTTTGATATCCTTCGGGATCTGCAGACTGGGACATCTTATGGGATGGAATGTACTTTGCATGCATGGAGCAGGGTTAGACGAGCTTGGTTCCCACGTCAGCGCTATTTTTATGCTACTCCCATTAGATTTGCCCCTGATTTTCTGCCTGCTAAAGATACTGGGATTTTTCGGCGTTGGGAAATGGAGGGTCTTAGGGTCCTAGGTCAGCTGGTGGTGGGTGGACAACTGGTACCCTTTGCTGCCTTACAATCTATGTATGATCTCCCTCCGACTGATTTTTTCGCCTATGTCCAACTTCGAGATTTTATGGTGAAGAGGGTGATCCCGGAGTGGGAAGGGGCAGACTCTGCTTTCTTACAAGTTTTTAGGATGGGATCTGGGGTGGGTCTTATTTCCCGTCTTTATAGGGCCCTTTTGTACACTCGACCACAGGCCCACACATATGAACATCGTTGGGACCTCTTGCTGGGGAGGGCTTTGGATTATCGACAATGGGACTGTCTTTATGGTACACTGCTGAGAGTCTCTTTGGCGTCTCCCTTAGTGGAGCAGGGGTATAAAATGCTATTTCAGTGGTACCTCACGCCAGAAAAGGTGCATCGTTTCTATCACTGTGGGAACGGGCACTGTTGGCGCAATTGTGGGTCTCTGGGCTCCTTTGGGCATGTGTGGTGGGATTGTGTTAAGATTGTACCTTTTTGGAAGATGGTTCAACGACTGCTGATTGATGTGTTACGCTTACCCATCCTATTGCGTATGGAAACATTTTTACTTAACTATCCTTTGGGAAGTTTGGATGTGGATCAGAATCATTTTGTGGCCCTGGTTGCTACGGCAGCCAGACTTTTAGTGGCTACATATTGGAAGCGGGACTCTTTGCCTTCTCGTACTGAACTGTTACATAAGGTTGACCAAGTTTACTTGATGTCCAAATTGACTGCTTTAAATAATGATTCCTGTGGAACGTTTCATCGACAGTGGTCTCGTTATAGCTCCTGGCGAGGTCTACTTTGAAACTTTTCTTAATTTTCTTTTGCATCTTCCTTTGTTTTAGGCTTACAATGTATCACTCGGTGGGGGGGGGGTGGGGGGGTTCTGTTGTTTCCTGTGGGCGATGTATTTTTGCTGTTGGCACACTGCCTGTGTACTGTTTTCATTTTGTTTAATAAAAAAAACTTTTAAACTTAAAAAAAAAAAAAAAAAAAAAAAAAAAAAAGAAAACAGCTGATGGAATATAGGCTAAAGGTGATGGAAAGAGCAGCTAGTGAGTTTTTAGGTTCGCCTTCATTTTGCATAAAACAGTCACACAGGGAGTCTCAATCATAATTTCTAATTTAATTTGGATTTTAAATGCTGAATACTACCAACAAAATCTCAAATATGTTACTAATTCATGGGAAAGACAATTTTCATAAGATATTTTACCCAGGAAAATATTGATTTATTTAGGTAAGGGCACTGTCTGAAAATGGTTAACCATTAGGCATCCTAAAGTATATGTGATCCACAGCACATAGAAATAACAAAATGATAGCATGATAAAGATCATATGGTCTATCCAAGTGAGAGATTAGAGAAACTGGGCCTCTTCTCCCTTGAAAAGAGGAGCCTGAAAGGGGACATGATCGAAACATTCAAGATAATGAAGGGAATAGACTTAGTAGATAAGGACAGGTTGTTCACCCTCTTCAAGGTAGAGAGAATGAGAGGGCACTCTCTAAAGTTAAAAGGGGATAGATTCCGTACAAACGTAAGGAAGCTCTTCTTCACCCAGAGAGTGGTGGAAAGCTGGAATGCTCTTCCTGAGGCTGTTATAGGGAAAAACAACCTCCAGGGATTCAAGACAAAGTTAGACAAGTTCCTGCTAAACTGGAACATACGCAGGTAGGGCTAGTCTCAGTTAGGGCACTGGTCTTTGACCAAGGGGCCGTCGTGTGAGCGGACTGCAGGGCATGACCCAGCAGCAGCAATTCTTATATTGAGTCCTCGTGTAAATCAAGTAAGAAAATGCACTATAAGAGAACCATTCAGTGATAAAATATCTCACAAAAGAAAGAAAAAGCTAAAGAAGATCCATGAATGCATTACTGCAGTTTATGGGGAGCCTGCCCCATCATCCTACAAAGTAAAATTTTGGAGCAAGCATTTTAAGTGGATAGAGAGTCCATTAAAGATGACCCTCACACTGGATGGACTGTGGAAGCAACTTCCACAGAAATGTACAAGAAAATTGAGGATTTAATTTTGTTAGACAGATGAATTAAAGTTTTCTGAATTGTTGAAGAATGGGCATCACAGCAGGTACAGTTTGGAAAATAATTCATGAAAGGTTGGGTATGACCAAGGTTAGTGCAAGATGGGTTCCAAGAATGCTGATGCCATGCCAGAAAGCCATGAGGCTCCAGTGCTATCAGGAGAACTTGGAGATACTCTGTGAAGACCAATTGAATTGTTTTCATCGTTTGGTGACTGGAGATGAGACATGGGTCTATCACAGAGATCCTGAGTCCAAAATGGAGTCAGTGCAGTGGAAGCACAAATCATCCCCCACTCCAAAAATGTTCAAGACAGAAAAATCTGCAGGCAAAATCATGGCAGCTATCTTCTGGAATGATGAAGGACTTTTGATTCTGGAGTTCATTCCACACAAGACAATCATAACCAGGGAAAGTTACGCCAACACAATAATTGTTTTGTGGGAATCAATCGAGGAGAAAAGATGAGGTAAACTCACAGTAGCCATGCTGCTTCTTCACAGCAATATGCCAGTACACACGTCATGACAATCATAGGCTGCCATTTCAGAATGGGTTTCAGGAACTTTCACAATTAGCTAGGCCATTTTCCGCTATTTTATATATTACACCCAATTCACTGAGCCCAGTCACTGCAGTAACAATTTTGAACCTGTGACCCTATACCAGGGTCCCTCCAGTATACTGTAATCAATCTCATCTCATCTAATCTAGGGGTCCTTTTACTAAGGCACCTTAGTAAAAGGACTCCCTAATTCTTAGTCTTATATACCGAATCATCTCCTAAAAATAGGAGCTCGATTCTGTTTACATAATTAGATCACAAAGAAACATCCATTAATATTCACTGGAGCTATAGCCTAAAAAGCGATGAAACGGTGGTTTTTAAGGTTTTGCAAAAGATCTGAAGAGATAAACACGATCTAATTCGAGGAGGTAGTCCATTCCACATCGCAGTTAGTAAGTATGGAAAGGAGTGTGAAATTTTACTAATGGACTTGATTCCTCCTAATGCCCCTAAGTCCAGCCACTAGATATCACAATGGGCTAGGATCCAGGTCTCTGCAGCTTCCTCAGTACTGGTAGTGTCAAAAACCAGACAATCTGACCTGGAAATTAAACCCAACCTCTCCTCATGGCAGTGTGCCAAAATACTGTTAAACCCCCTGAGCTGGTAAAAGAAAAAACCCAGACAGTTTTGGAGATTACAGGACTAACTGTATTTGTTTGCCCTTCACTATTGCCATGCGGTTTACTTTTGACTGCCATCATTTCACTGCTGGAATAAAAGTTGTCTCATTCTGTATCACAGTGTTTATTTCTTTTAGCTCTAAGTGCTCTTTCAAACATCAGAAGTGACATGGAATCCAGGGGTTTGCTGGGAATACTTCTATGACACCAAGGCTATATTTTAAAAGCATAACTTTGTAAACTCTTTTCACACATATCTAGATCTATAACTATAAATCTAAATATGCTTTAGTATAACACAAAAGATTGAAGAAAGAAAACCAGAAGGAAAAATAATTCTTTATCCGTTTTATAATTCATCTAAAACAAAAATATATAAAGAAACAAAACAATAAATTAAAATCAAGAGGTAGGACAGCTGATAGGAATGTGCATACCACACACTTTCTTCACTAAATTCTCATAAAATTCTGAGAAAATGGACTCAAAATCAGATTAATGCACACTATGAATTTAAGTTAAGATCATAAGAATTGTCATACTGGGACAGACTGAAGGTCCATCAAGCTCAATATCCTGTTTCCAACAGTAGCCAACCCAGGTCCCAAGTACCTAGCTAGATCCCAAATAGTAAAACAGATTTTATGCTGCTTATCCTAGGAATAAGCAATAGATTTTCCCAAGCTATCTCAATAATGACCTCTTTTAGGAAATTATCCAAGCTTTTTAAAATCCCGCTAAGCTAACTGATTTCACCACATTCTCCGATTTGAATTAAAGCGGACTATAAACAAACAAATATTTTCTCTGGTTTGTTTTAAATCTGCTACTTAGTAGCTTCATCGCATGCCCCCTAGTCCTAGGTTTTGAGATAAGAGTGAATAAGTGATTCACATCTCTTTCCACTCCACCCGGAATTTTATAGACTTCTATCAAATCACCCCTGAGCCATCTCTTCTCCAAGTTGAAGAGCCTTAGCCACTTTCGCCTCTCCTCATAGGGAAGTCGTCTCAAACCTTTTATCATTTTTGTCACCCTTCTCTGTACCTTTTCTAATTCCATAATTGCATACAGTATTCAAGTTGTGGCCATACCAGTGATACAAGGGCATTATAACATTCTTATCTTTTTTTTTCCATTCCTTTCCTGATAATTCCTAACATTCTATTTGCTTTCTTAGCAGCCACCGCACATTGAGTTGAGGGTTTCAACATATTCTCAACAACGACACCTAGCTTCTGTTCCTGGGCAGTGACTCCTAACAGAACCCAGCATCATGTAGCTATTGTTCGGGTTCCTCTTTCCCACATGCATCACTTTGTACTTGCTCACATTAAATGCCATCTGCTATTTTGACGCCCAGTCTTCTAGTCTCACATGGTCATCTTGCAATTTTTTTACAATCCTCTTGCGATTTAACAAGTTGATTTCTGTGTATAAATTTTTTTTACATGTGAAAGAAACAAATATCCAAAGGTTGATCCAAAAGTCAAATGAAAAAAAAAAAAAAAGTGCTGTACATGCACAGCTTTAAGAGCTAACATATGCCTCATTTGTCATTCAGAGGATCCCTGAATCCTGATCAGGTTTTACACAATGTAGGCTGGCTGGGGTAAGGGATGTTGCAAAGGCTACCTTCACAGTCTTAGGGGAAGGGTATTAAGTGATATAGAAGAGCAATATCTGGTGGTAAATTTAGACCCCCCCCCCCCCCCCCCCCCCGCTTACAGCAATGACTAGAGAGGACTATTTTTTATTTTTAAACTTTATTCATTTTAAAAACCAACATCAAGTGCAACATATTATCAAACAATTGTATATAATAACCAGCACTAAATTCCATCAAAGGAAATAATACATATATATCCCATCCCCCCTACCCACCCATCCTTTCATACAGTATAAAGATAAACAAGACTAATACAAATGATTAAGACCAACTAATTACAATAAAATAATAATTTAAAGGCATATTCCCCCCTCCCCCCACCCCTCCTGGATGTGTATAATCAAAGGGCTAAAACCAATAATCAATCTTCCCCTGACACTAGGAGAGGAATTACTGGGCATAAACAAGCACAAAGGGGGCAGGAATATATTATGGTGAACATATGATGTCCTTATTGGGCACCTTTTTGGCATTTATTTATTATGAAAACAGATCTAGCCTCAAACGTCCAAATTGCGCCCTGGACATATTCTACAATGTTTAATTATTGCTGAAAAACATGCAAATCATAAGCCTGCCCTAGTCCTGCCCAAACCATGCAGTATAAACAAACAGCACAGAAATGCATCTACAAAATGGGTTTCAAAAATAGTGATTTGGAAGGTTTGGTGAGAAAAATGTCCATCTGGTCTTTTATGCCCTCAAATTGGTTTTTTCTTTTTTTATACTGAGCCCCATAATCACCTTGGAATGCAATGAAACTTTCTTTGCTGTCAAAGAAACAATAGGAAAAATTCAGAAATGTTTGGTAAGAAGTCTTAAAGGAAACCAAAGGGAGGAAAACTGCCTTGATGCACGTCTGTTTTAATATATTTTTCAGGGCTTTCTATGAAAGACTATTCTATTACTACTACAGATATGAAACATATGAAAGCCTTGTAGATATGCACAATCTCTGTTTTATCTCCTGATCTCCTATTTGATATTCATTTTCATAAGAACCGTGAGTAAAATACGATACTAGAGGTGGTCAGACTTCAGAAAGGTTTCCTTGGTTAGTTTTCCCATGGACATTCTATTTCCCTTGACTGGGCTTGACAAGTCAAAGAACTGTATATTTGATCTGATCCCTCCTGCATCTTCTGGTGTGCTTATTTATATGGGATATTATTATTTTTTTCCCAAACAGCTGCACCTTGTTATTCTTTGTCCTTACAAAAGTGACAGAAAACAGCTTTTAAAGCAAACTCAGAATCATTTCTAGGATAGTAACCTTGAACCTTGATGATTTAATTTGTCTTGTGCCCATGTAAACAACAGATGCACTAGACAAAGATTTTTTTTGTTAATATATCTTTTACATTCCTTTTGGATAACTACAACAAGGCGTAGAAATATATCTCTATCTATCGGGTATACAACAGGGGTGTTAAACTCAGGCCCAGGGGGTAATTAGATATGCCCAGAATTTGGACCTCTGTTCTTTCCCGCCTTCTTTCTAGCATCCTCCAGCTTCCCGGTCTCACCTTCAAAGCAGCCTGCAGAGGATCACCGGTGCTGTAGCAAACCTAGCAGGCTGCCGTCAACCTCTGCTGTAGTCTTGTATGTAAGATGAGGGGTGGGACCGTGGCAGAGGGAATGTGCTGTGGAAGCCTATGGCAGCCTGCTAGGATCGCTACAGCACTGTTGATCCTCTGCAGGCTGCTTTGAAGGTGAGACTGGGAAGCCGGAGGACGCTAGAAAGAAGTTGCGCCCTGGTGTAAAGAAGGGGGAAAACATGCAGGCCTTTGGGGGGCGGCGGCGGCGGGCCCTGGTGTAGAAGTACACTGATGGAGTGAAGGAGGGGGTTTAAACAGACGTGCATATGTTAGACTGAGGGGGAGGGGAAGAAATAATGGGTCTAAAAACAGAGGAGAGGGAGAGAGATGGTGGACAATGGATATAGGGAGGGAAGGAATACAAAGAGAGAGAGAAGTTGGACACAAGGGCTGGTGTGGAGGGGGGATAGAGATACTGGTTAGGGAAGAGAAAGGGATAGATGGTGGACCCTGGGGTGGTGGAGAAGGAAGGAGAGATGCTGGATGAAAGGGTAGTTGAGAAAAGGAGAGATGGTGGATCTGGGAATGGTGGGATCCATTGCTGAAGCTGCGGGGATGGAGACGAAAAAAAAGGAAAGATGCCAGACCTCCAGGGGAGGGAGGGGGAGGACAGAGATGGAAGATGGATGGTTAGCACAGAGAAAGAAGTAAACGACAAATGGGCAGGAGATCCTGGCAAGCGAGTTATCAGAAGACAACCAGATCCTGGGACCAACATGATTTGAATAATGACCAGATAACAAAAGGTAGAAAAAATAATTTTATTTTCTGTTTTGTGATTGCAATATGTTAGATTTGAAATGTGTATCCTGCCAGAGCTGGTGTTAGACAGCAAGCGTGAACTAGGACCTAAAAGAGAGAGGAAAAGTCTTTTTTATTTATTTTTTACATCACAGAGCTGGTGTGGGGTTGGAGAGGTTATAACTCTATACTTCTACTATGACTAAGGGGTCCTTTTTATTAAGGTGTGCATTTAGCGCGCGCTAAATCGGTTAGCATACCTTAATAAAAGACCCCTAAGTATCTTGATAAAAAAATTGGCCCATGATTTAGCCTATGTTTTAGATTTTGGCCCCTTATGTGATTGAGTTTGACACCTCTGGTATACAACATGATATTCATAATCTTTTCTGCTGAAAAATAAATGCTATCTCAGTCCTTCAGTTAAAATTAGAGAGAGAGTATTTCCTTTATAGAGACTGGTATGACATTTACTGTCATATGATCTTCAGTCTTCAAAAAATGTAATAAATCTGCCATGCAGAAAGTTCAGATAAAAGGAATGATGGATGTAAGAATAAAACTAGCAGCAAGTTTAGTAACTAACATGTCACTAAAGAAATAATTCTGCAAAATCAATGAATTAAGTGATAAGGTGTTTATTGTTGTAAACCCCAGGAAGGAACATGTGATAACAAGAGAATCAGTGAAGCGGTAGCTCAAAGATACAATAGACCTCCCCTGATGCAGCGAATATAAGCGAAACAGGGCCTGTCGGGAGTCTGAGAAGTGTTTCCTCCCATGCTTGGAAATTATAACAGCATTGGGAGAAGAGTGTGGACTGTTTGGATTCGAACCATGCCTGGAGGACAGTAAATTATTGAGATAAGTGTTGCATTTTGGACAATAAATTATAAGATATTTAAGGATTTCTGAACAAATGGAGTTTTTATTGACCTAGGATGTTTTTTCCTATGCAGCTATAAAGTTGTATACGGCTGGCATAGAGGTCATCCAGGTGAAATTTTCCCTGGTAAAAACTGAGGTCTTTTCTCCATTTGCTTAAAGATATTTTTCTTTTTGCTGAACTTATCTCTCTCTATTCCTCTAAGTCAGTGGGATTTTTGGAATACGTTTATGTGGTGATTTATAACATAAGAGATGACATGACTGCTGTGCATTGATGAGCCATGTCCTTTTTGTAGAGTGAGGAACAGATATAACCAGATGATAATGAGAATTAAAAAAAGTTTCTTAGAGAACAACATTGACACTAATCATTTTGTTCCATCTCTTTACAATGTTTTTATCTTTACAACAGGGGGTGGGGGGGGGGGCACAAGACCAGTCCTCAAGGGTCTCAAAAGATCATGTTTTCAGGCAATTTGAATGAAGGTGTGGCCTAGTGTTTAGAGCTGCTACCTCAGCATCCTGAGATTGTTGGTTAATTTTGCGAGACTCGCAGTTTCGAGAAGTTTGTCTGGGATCTCGCAGCAGTCATTTCTTCCCTATGAAGACTGCTGGGTAGGAGCATAAAGGGATTGTTCCTGCCCCCGCCTCACCGCTGGACCACTGAGGACCTAAGATAGATCTGCAGGGGGACCAGGAGATGGCAGGCAAGTTGCACAAAGTCAACAGGGAGGGATTGATGGCAGCTCTGGCTCATCGCACCACTGGACCACCAGGGCAGTACTGGAGGCCTGTGGTGGGTAAAGGATGGGGTTAGCTCAAATATAAACGGAAACCCCTGTTTTTGGACCATTTTTGTAGCCCCTAAATCTCAGTTTATATTTGAGTATATACGGTAATTGAGCTCAGTACACACTGCTTTGACACTGTGGTTAGCAAAGTGTTGGAATGCCCTGCAGTTCCAGATAGTGGCAAGTTACCTTCAGGAAGTGAAAGGGTTTAAAGCCACATACCAGGCCAGAGCTGAGACAAGCCTGGAACCTAAAGAGGCTGGGTTTGAGAGCCCACAGTGAACTGTCCTGTACAGCTTGTTAAGCAAAGATTGGCAAGAGACCACAGTGTTTAAAGTAGCCCAGTAATTGGGGACTGTATGTGAGCTACTGTTTGTGGAACCCAGCTGATTTATTTTGAGACTCTGTTTTGAACTGCTATTTGGGAAGCATCTTGCATTGGCAAGCTAAGGCCCTCCTTTACAAAGCCGCGCTAGCATTTTTAATGCCAGATTCAGCAGTAAGACCTCATACGCACATAGGAATTCTGTGAGCGTCAGCGTTCTTACTGCCGTGGCCGATGCTAAAAACACTAGCACAGATTTGTAAAGGAGGAGATAAGAACATTAATTGTATTTCAGTTTGAAGCTGGTAGTCTAGAAATAAATTTGGTGCAATATGAAAACACCTGAATGACTTTTGTTTTGCTGAATTACCCTGAGTGTGGAGAGAGAATAAAAAGAAGAAAGCTCATACTTATTTGGTGTGAAAGTATTTTTTTTTTTTGAGATATGCAATCATACTTGGCCACTCCAGTACCGCTTGGCTGGTTCAGCATCTTAGGACTATCAGGCTACCTGCTGCCCTTACTCCCCACCACAGAAAAACATTAAGGAGGGAGGGCTGAGAACTTTGATAAGCAATATATGGATGTTTCTGTAATTGCTGTGACTGGTCATAGTCCCAAATTCTGTATGCCTGCCATATTACAAGGGTGTATAAATGCTGAAATTAGATACACATGTATAACATTATTTTGACATCAAGCATGCAGGTTTTGAGCCAAGGCTTTCAATTATTAGCCACCTCAGGTAACATGGTGCAAACCCAGCATAAATAAATACCTAGCTCAGTGGCCCATCCAAATATACACCCCTCACCCTCTCGATACCCCAAAGTGTACCTAATCTATTTCCCCAACACAATAAGGAGCTCCTGAAAGAACCCCTGATCCTCTTCTTCCTACTCATACCTTTAAACTTCACCCCCCCTAACTTTAACCACATCCTCATCGTAATATAAAATGATGCTCCCTAATGGTAGTATCAAAAGAATATTGATAGGGGGCAGAGGTGCCATTTTTGATGACAGTGCCCAAGGAAATCACTGCCATCCAGTCTATACTACCAATAATGTCTGCAGGTGGGAGGTTGCACTTAGTGACGGGATGGAGTTTATAGGAAAGTGGGTGGGAGGGAAGAGATCACAGCCTCTTTCATATGTCAGGGAAGCAGGGGAGGTCGGTGCGCCAGCAAGTAGAGCAGCTGCACTACAGGACTTCCTTTTGAGGTGGTGGTAAGTTCAGCTATGTTATTGGCAGTTGTGATGCCTACTGCTACCATGTTTTCCCCAAAATAAGACCTACCCAAAAAATAAGCCCTAGTTGGATTGACCCCGAAGCCCCTCTCAAATGTCCCAGACACTCTCCAAATCCATCCCTGGATTCACCAGCAACAGTGCTTACACCCCTCCCCCTCCTGCCATGCAGCCGAACTCTGCTGACCCTCCTACCCACTCCCCTATGCAGCATCTTTCCATCTCTCTCTCTCCCATCCGAACCCCAGCAACCCTCCCATCTCGAGAGCAACATACCTCCCTCCAAACAGCAGCGTCGGCAGCACTCTAAACAGGCTGCTTCACAGTCTTCTCCAGTCGGGTCTTTCTCTCTACCACATCACTGATGATATACCAAAGATTAGCGCATGTTATCTTCCACCAGATCTATTTTATTTCTATGGGCCCATGAGCTAATAACATGTGCTAATCTTTACTAAAAAAACAAAACAAACAAAAAATAAAACAACTTATTTATTATAATATGGAATGTTCCATCTGTTCTTTTATTCTAATGAAGTAAAAATAAAGTGGAATAAAAAAGAAGAAATTTCTGTTTTTAAAGAAACTCAAAACTTCACTGGGCTCTAATGTCCTGCATTATTTACCATTCTGTTATCTATTATATTCTGTGTGACACTTAGCAGAGTTCTTTTAATTGCCATAAGATACATACCAAATAATGTTCAAGCCAAGACACGAACAAGCAACGCGTGGGAAGCCAATAAATTTTTTTGTGTCACAGTCTTATGTCAAACTCCATCAAATTTTCCTTTCTTTGATTATAATGTTTGCTCTTGGTCTCTGAAGAGTAATGACATTAATCAATGTCTTTCTGAAAGTGTCAGAGATCTCTTGGTCTTAATGCTTCATTAGTGAAATGATTATTTTGGTTTGCTAATCACTGACATTCCAAATGTTACTTCAGTTCTATAAAATGTGTGTTTGCACATTATTATGCAGAAAATTGGATTCAAAACTGAGCATGTACAGAACCCCCTCCCCCCACCAGATACTGTATTAAATTATTCCATACATACAGTTTTTGATTCACTAGTTTATCACTAAAACTCAAATCATTTAAACTTATCTAGATGTTTAGCAGTGGAAAATATAAGTGCTGCTGCTGAAAATCCCATATATAACTTTTGCTGTTGAATTTTACTACTGAACCTACACAGACCAATATTTAATGGGAACCGTGTATTGACTATCACTTACCCTCTCTTTTGCTAAGGTGCGCTAACTGATTAGTGCACGCTAATCAAATTAGCGTGCATTAAATGCTAACGCGTCCATAGACTAACATGCGCGCATTAGCATTTAGCGCGCATTAAATTGATTAGCACATGCTAATCGGTTAGTGCACCTTAGTAAAAGAGGGCCTTAACCAACTCATTACTCTCTTATCCATAGATTTTCAACAATTATACAGATTACACTACATTACATTGTATTCTGATTTATATTCCGCCAGGGCCCCTTATGAGCTTATGGTGGATAACAATATATTTCTATTACTGGGAACAAGCCCAGTTAAACCTAATGCAATGACAAATATCCAAATATTATCAGGCTGATAAATTCACAAAATGGCCCAGTCCTATCCACTGTGGGCCAGGTTAGGGAAACAGCAGCTACCCTTTTAGGGGCAATGCTACAACTGGGAGTCTTTCACTGACCTAAACCCACCCCAGGAATGGCCAAGTCAAAGTATGTACAATATTTACATCTGCAAACTTGAAGAGAAGCAGAAATATAATTTCAAAATGCAAAGCAAGTCTGATAGAAATATTTCTAGTCTAGAATTACCGTATATACTCAAATATAAGACAATCTGAATATAAGTTGAGGAACCCTTTTTCCCCCAAAAAAGGAGGAAAAAAACTTGAATATAAGTCAGGCGGGGGGGGGGGGGGGGGGAAGGGAGTGTGTGTTATTCATGTGCCATGCACTGTCAGGATCTGTGCCCAGCCCCCTTCACTCCCTGCCAGGCTCTGCACCCAGCCCCTTGCCCTCCCAGGCTCTCCACCCTGTCCCCCCTCCCTCTATGCCCTGCCATGCCTGGCTGTCCACCCTGTCCCTCCCACCTTCCTATCATGTATCACATCTCCCGTCTCTACCAATATCCAGTAGGCCTCATTGACTCTGCCATATGACCTGGTGGTCCAGTAGTAGGCCAGGATAGGAGGGATTCCTGATTCTATATATGGCACCTAAAATAAGTAATCTACAACACACGTGGAAGGGACACATGATGTAGGCACCTACTGTAAATTGTATTTTAAAGAAGATATTCAGCTCCTTAACCTCCTTAGTCATTTAACCCCCATTTTAGAAAACCATAGTACGGTTTTTAGCACTGATTGTGGCGGTAATAACTCCAACGCTCATGGAATTCCTATGAGCGTCGGAGCTGTTACCCCCATGACCAGCACTAAAAACTGCACTATGGTTTTGTAAAAGGGGGGGGGGAGAGGGGTTATTTTGTAAGATTTAGTATTCTATTTGATTTTGTGATGTTATTTGATATTTTTAAGAGCTGTTTATCTGTATGGTTTTGATTTGGTCCTTGTTCGATGTTTTATTTTGTTTTAAACTATATATGGGGGGATGGCATCAGGGAGTTGGCATCCCTCCTGCCATTACCTTAGTTTTGGGACCGATTTTCGACGTGGCTATGGGGCAAATTTTTGGGGGGGTTCGGGGAGGGAGGGGGGTTAGAGGTACTTGTTGGGAGGGGGTTAGTAATTGTAGATATGGCAGGAGGGTGTGGGAACCCTTCTGCCATAATTTTAAAGAGCCCGAAGGTACAGGGAGGGGTGGGCCTGGCCCAGCCGGGCCAATGGCGGTTTCACGATGACAGGAGGGAGTTGGCATCCCTCCTGCCATAGTTGTGGGGACCGGGTGGGCAGCGTCGGGCCCGATGGCAGTGGAGACGGCGGATTTAAAACCATGGGCTTGCTCTGCTAAAAAGCATTGCGAGCTCGTGGTTTTAAAGGGCAAGAGAGTCGGCCAGGATAGAAGCGACTGGTCTTCAGCAGTCACTTCTTTTCTGATCGGCAAGCCCAATCGGTATTAGCTAAAGTGTTTAGTGAATCGCTGCCCTCCCAAATTTGCATGCCATTTCCCTCATTTGCATGCACGGATCGGGAGGAGTTCGCTAAACACTTTAGTGAATTGGGTCAGATGGAAATCTGCTCGCTAAGGGCTCGCAAACTGATTGGTACACAATTGGTTTGCTTTGTGAATTTAGGCCATAATGTGGAATTCAAATTTGGGTTCACTGAGATGCACTAATGGATTTAGCACATGCTAACTTAGTACATGCTAAATATTAAGAAGACCATTTTGTACCTATGGGCTTCATAGCATTTAAAGCACAAATTAAGGGGGAATTCATAAAAGAGTGCTAAGCATGTTAACGCATGCAATCGTATCTGTGCATGTGTTTATGAGCATCTTTTGCACTAACTGCTAAAGACACCATAGGAATATAAAGGGCATCTTTAGTGGTTAGAACATGCTAATGCACTTAGCACCCTTTAATGAATTCCCTCCTAAATCCATTGGTATACCTTAGTAAAAGGAAACATTAGTATGCTAATTGCAGTGTATGTGCATGCTAGCTTGAGCTGTAAGGAAGATGACCTATAGTTATGACTGACTTCTTAATACAAAACATTTTGGAAATTGTGAGTAAAAGCTTTCTTTGATGTCAGCAGTGAACAATGTTTCTGAATTAATCTGTAGATATTTTCAGCACTGTGCACCATGTCTGAACTTTTCACTTCATCCCCGTTTCCTTCTTTGAGTTTGTGGGTATCCATGATTCAGAATGACATATCTGAGGGTAGGGAAGAGAACATTTTGCTTGTTTCTTACCAATTCTTGTACTTCAAACCATATGAGAAATTTAAATTGAAAAATAAGCCATTTAGTAATGCCTCTGGTCATCACCAAGCTTTTTTTCACATAGCTGTTATGAAGTCACAAAATGTTCAGTTTGTTTATAGTTTAATGGTTTTACTATGAGAAGTTTGCAAACAGGGAATGCAGTACAAACAAAGCTAGTATTAGGTTTTATAGAAACCCAAACACCAGAAAACACACTGCAGGGCAAAAGATAAAAAGTTAAACAAATTTAGCAAACTGATAAAATAGAAAATAAAACATATGATTTTTATTTTCAAATTAATTATCTTCCACTTGTGGCATATAACCTGGACCAGTTAATAATGATTTGTCCTTGTTTAGGTGTGTTTTCAGCTGAAACCAAAATTTCATGTTGTGGGTCCATATTGCACCCCCCCAAAAAAAAAAAATAAAAAAAAAGCAGGGGCAGGCTCCACTTAATCCCTCCCTTCTCCCCTTTCTCCCAAACAGGAGCAGTCTCTCTCTATCCCTCTGAACTAAGGTATCCCTCACCCCCACATCCATCCGTAAGCTTCCCAGGCCTACCTTACAATCAGTGATAATCTAGGGATCCATTTGAACATGCAAATTTGCCATGCTGACACCAGCAACATTTGGAATTAGATGAAGAAGTACATGGCATATGAACACTTTGCAAAATCTGTGTGATGTTGGAATAAGAGAGAAGTACTTGTACAAACTTCTATCATCATTATCCTCTTTAAATGCACTTTCACACAATAGGAATCATTTACTTACTCAGCATATGAGGTGATGTTAATGTGTTATTGCAGGGCTCACTGCAATAGCATATGTTATTATCTATCTCATTGTTTGTCAGACAAAAGAATTTTAAGAACTGTTAACTCTCATGAAAAGACTTTTGCATTGTTCACAGCTATATATATATATATCCAATGTAAAAACAAATTGTTTTTACTTTGGTTATCTAACTATGCCACCTCCCCCCCTCCCCCCGGGGATAAGGGTATAAAAAGATTAAGCTGAAAATAGGCGAGGCTTTTGGTTATCCTAATATCCCACCAGAGCCTGTGGTACTGAGGGAGACTCGTGAGATTATGGTCAACCCATGCGGTAAGAGTTTGAGAGAGGTTTGCTAGTAGAGCAAGCAGAAGATTATTTTAGCTTGGCAGGGAAGATAGGGTGGCCTGGGACAGAGGAGAGAGAGTGAGACCCGGAGTGGCTTACTGAGTGTCAGTACAGAGGGACCCTTCACCCGAGGGTTGATACTAGGAGGAGACAGAGACTGTTTTTGTGGATTCCTACCTCCATGGGGTAAAAGAAGAGTGAGCGACTTCACTAAATGAGGAGACTCAGTGGATTGTTTTAGCTTGGTGGGAAGATAATGTAGTCACGGGCCGAGGAGAAAGGGTGGGACCTAGAGTAGCTCAGATCAGTGGAAACAAAACAATTTGTATGAACAGGTTGAGAACACAATGAAGTCATAATTGGATTTACCTTATTGTTTATTTATTTTATTTAAAATATTTGGTAACCGCCTGAGACCTAGGTGGTTTACATACATATACTCATAATCAGTTAAAACAATAAATCAGACATTACAGACGTTAAATGGCCATTTTTTCCATTGGAGGAGGGTAAATAGTGGGGTGCCACAGGGATCTGTACTGAGACCGGTGCTATTCAACTTATTTATAAATGATCTGGAAATTGGAACTGTGAGTGAGGTGATTAAATTTGCAGATGACACTAAACTGTTCAAAATTGTTAAAACACATGTGGACTGTGAAAAACTGCAGAAAGACCTTAGGAAATTGAAAGACTGGGCATCCAAATGGCAGATGAAATTTAATGTGGACAAATGCAAAGTGATGCACATTTGGAAGAATAATCCAAATCATAGTTACTGGAAACTAGGGTCTACCTTGGGGGTCAGCACTAAAGAAAAAGACCTGGGTGTCATCATGGAGAATATGCCGAAACCTTCTGCCCAATGTGCGGAAGCAGCCAAGAAAGCAAACAAGATGCTAGGAATTATTAGAAAAGGTATGGTAAACATGACTAAGAATGTTATAATGCGTCTGTATCACTCAATAGTGTGACCTCACCTCATTCTGTCTCTCTCCCTGGACCCCTGCCTATTTCTCTCTGGCCCCCCGAACAAACCAAGATTAGTGCCTGCCGCCCATCACACCCCTGCCCCCAAAGCAGCCCCTTTTCCCTCTCCCCCTCCATTTCTTTCTGTCTCTCTGTCTCTCTTTCTCTCTCCCTGGCCCCCTGACTATCTCTCTCTGGCCCCCCGAGCAAACCAAGATTTCTGCCTACCCCCAAGCATACCCCTGCCCCCAAAGCAGCCCCTTTTCCCTCTCCTCCTCCACTTCTTTCTGTCTGTCTCTCTGTCTTGCTCCCTGGCCCCCTGCCTATTTCTCTCTGGCCCCCTGAGCAAACCAAGATTGCTGCCTGCCCCCAGCATACCCCTTTCCCCAAAGTAGCCCCTCTCCCCTCCACTTCTTTCTGTCTGTCTCTCTGTCTCTCTCCCTGGCCCCCTGCCTATCTCTCTCTGGCCCCCTGAGCAAACCAAGATTGCTGCCTGCCCCCCAGCACACCCCTGCCCCCCAAAGCAGCCCCTTTTCCCTCTCCCCCTCCACTTCTTTCTGTCTGTCTCTCTCCCTGGCCCCTTGCCTATCTCTGACCCCCCCGAACAAACTAAGATTGCTCTCTGCCCCCCAAGCACACCCCTCCCCCAAAGCAGCCCCTTTCCCTCTCCCCCTCCACTTCCCTGTGCATAATTAGCAGCCTTACGCCTCACAGCACCCGCACCCTGTCGGCTTTGTCCAGGCCAAAGGACACCGTCCTGCTGTTTCTCTCGCCGCTGTTCAAATTGCCACACGCACCGCAAGCCGACGCACGCCGCACGCGACGCAAGCTGGCACACACACTGCAAGCCGACGCACATGATGAAAATCAAACACGGCCATGGAGTCACACATCACGCTATCAGGGATCACGATGTTGTAAGTATGCATGCACGCTTAGGGTTTTATTATAGAGGATAACAAGTTTTACCTCATGCAAAGTTATTATTTCTTTAATAAGCCATTAACTATTTTTTTCTGCGGCCCTCCAAGTATCTACAAATCCAAACTGTGGCCTTGCAAAGGGTTTGAGTTTGAGACCAATGTGGCTTTTATTTTGTTCTCTGGCCTCTTTTAGATGTTTCCCAAGACCACTAACCTGCAAGTTTGCAGACCAGTGCTGCCAGGGAGTAAAAATAATACCAGTTCATAAAAGGCATTTTCCCCATGTGCAAGAATCCTTGCAGAACCTTCACTAGCCCAGTATGCTTCTGTATTCAGGAGCATGCTAGCTTAGTGTAGAGAGAATAAGTTTACCGTTCTGTTACAGCATCCTCTGCAAGGACGAGTACAGCAGTTCTGTCATTATATAAACCAGAGACCTCTAGGATTTGTGTGGTGGTAGATTATGTAATTGATTAGAAGTGATTGTGTGTGAAGCGGTACTTTAAGATTTAGCCTTTGAGCCTATTAATTTATGTTCAATGTGATGCCTTCCTTGAATTTTGATTTTACGTCCACTGTGAAGTGAATTTAAAAGCCAGAGGTCTGCCTTCTGTTTAATTAAGAAGTAGAGCAGCAGCTTCACCCTCAGATCTAAAGAGACACAAAAAGAGAACCTTTACGTAGGAACTAGACTACTGGAGAAGGTATTTTATGTAAGATATTGCCTGTTTGTAAAATTCAAATTCTGTATGGAAGACGATCTCTATAAAAAGAGACTGTAATGTATTCATCCAGAAGGAAAAGGTTTATCTAGTAACCAGAAACTCCTACCTTCCCAAGAGAAGTTGTAGAGAAGGGAAACGTTTATCCAGTAACCAGAAACCTTGCCTTCTGAAGAGACTATTAATTTATGCAGAAGGGAAAAGGCTTGCTGAGCAACAGGGAATCTCCTAACTTTCCAAAAGACTGATATTTAATCAAAGAGATCACAGACACAGATATAGGTCAGGTGTGGCATACTATGGTGTCTAATTAATGCTGTACAACCTCAGAACAGAAGGTTTACCTCAAAGAAGAGTTTGGTTTGTATTTATCTTCAGTAAGGGAAACTCCATATTTGTCTCTAGTGTTTGAAAGGTCCTCTATGTCAGTGCTTTGAAGGGAAATCCATACCACCCCAGAGAGAACCTGCTCCTTTGTATAATCATATATGTACAGAGAAAAGAGGGGAGAGGAACGGGAACAAACATATGTTCTGTGGAGGTCCTGTGAAAAAAAATGTTCCCCCCCCCCTTGTGCACTAGGAGCAGGATTCTGCAAACGGCGCCTAAAGATAGGTGCTAAAATAATGCATGCTACGCTAATATTCTTGCCTAAAAAAATCAGAGCTATCTAGTGTGGTGTTAAGTGCAATTCTATAAAAGTTATGGGCATTGTATAGAATCATGCTTAGCACCTCCTAAGCCCACTATGAACTGTAAAGCATCCCAATATTTAGGTGCACCCTCTTTATGCCAAGGTTTTCTTGGCCTAAATGCATATGTCTAAGTTGTGCACACAGCAGTGCCTAACTCAAAAACAGGCCCATGATCTGCTCCTAACCATGCCCACATTTAACTATGCGCTTTACGCAAGGCGCATATCACTTTGTGTTATGCACCTACCAAGATGTGCGCCGATCGATTAACTCCAATTAATGTCAATTAACAGGTGTTAATTGCCAATTGTTAGCGCCAATGAAACCTTTTATTTAAGCTATACACATATGTCAGCTAAGCGCGCTGAAGTATGTGCATAATTTTAGGCACCATATATACAATTCAAATCAGCACATATCTCAAGCATGAGCATTTACGTCTGCCAAAGTTGGTGTAGGGGCCTGCATTCAGCTGATGGCATTTAGGTACCCAAATGCAGGTACAGTCAAACCTCAGTTTGCGAGTAGCGTGGTTTGCGAGTGTTTTGCAAGACGAGCAATACACTCCAGCAAATTTTAACTTGCAAAACGAGCGTTGTCTCAATAAACGTGCGCATATGTGCATGTTACATATAAGCACGGACAACATCGATGAGCACTCTGTGCGCACGTATGTGCTCGTTTAGCGGGACGGCGCTCATCTCGAATATAACATCCCGCACTTCAAACGTGTACAGTTTATATGCAAAATATATAGTTCCATCGGGCACCTTGCACATCACACATGCCTGTTTTGTAGGAAAGATCGCAGCTCAGAGTCAGACACCAAGATAGTGAGATGCTAGCAAGGATGGCTTGTAGCAGAGCTCTGTTCATTGCAGTGTGGAAAAAATGTACAGTCAAACCTTTTGGGTTGTGGAATGAATCGTCGGAGTTTCCATTTTTCCTATTGGGAAATTTGCTTTGATATACGAATGCTTTGGATTACAAGCATGCTTCTGGAATGAATTATGCTCATAAACCAAAGTACCATTGTATTCTAGAACATTGAACCCAATTTATGGGAATGCCCCTGAGCCATTCATGCTGCTCCCATGACCTTTGGAATTGCACACTATGAAATTTAGGCACCTATGGGGGGGGGGTGTAAATGGTTTTACATTGACTTTACTACTTTTGAAGCCAATACTTTTATTTTTAACTTAAGTATCAGCAATCCAATCCAATCCAAACCTTAGTCTTATATACCGAGTCATCCTGACTATGGGGCTCAATTCAGTTCACACAAAGTTTTTGAAAGGACAAGGAAAGCGAATAATTTATGACAAGGAAGTCATCAATTGCAATCACTTATTTATCATTTAAAGATTTCAGAAATAGTCTTTAAAGTTTTCTGAAAAATTATCAGAGAAGGAGTCTAATTTCTGTAGGAAGGTCATTCCAAATTTTTACAAAGGAAAATGCCAAAGAATGATGAATCCTATCTAAAGCTTTAATTCCCCTAATGAAAGGGAAGGCTAATTTTAAATTTGTGAATTCACCAAGAGGATAAAGGCTGTTGAGAGTTGAACGAAAAATTAATCAATGGGAAGAAAATCCCTTATAGAATTTTGAATATAACACTGGCATATTTGAATTGGACTCTCCAATAAACTGACGTCGTTAGGAGAAGAGTTTGAACAATATGCCGATGATGTTTTATTCTTCTTTCCAGTACACAAGTGTGTGGGGCAGGGGGAAAAGCGATCTGCAATACAGTACTCCCCCGATATTTGTGGGGGGTTACGTTCCAGGAACCCCCGCAAATCTTGAAAAACCGCGAATACAGTTTTTCATGGGGGAGTCTAGAGAGGGCATTGGGAGAGGCAGGAGAGAGCAGCCAGAGCACCGGCGAGTGAAGGAAATCACTAGCTGTATGCTCCGACCACCTCTTCCTGTACTAAAGTCGGGCCTTACCAATCAGGAGCTGCGTGTCAAAGCAGCTCCTGATTGGTGAGGCCCGACTTTATTTTTTTATTTTTTTTTATAATTCTTTATTGATTTTTAAACAAGAACAGTGTTATGTAAATAAAAGAACAGTATATTATTGCATTTAGTCATAACACTAATATCTATATAGATAACAGAACTATCATTCAATAATTACATTATTTTGCATATAGTAATAACATAAGAACTAAGTAAATAATATAAAATGAAACCAAGTTACCTAAAATATCATTATCAATATTTCTTCCCAACCCCCCAACCCCCCACCCTCCCTGGATGTGTAAAGATAAATAAACCAAGAAAAAAGTAAGACAAAATACAGTATTATATTTGTACAAATGTAGTCAATGGGCACCAAATTTTGTTGAATAGTCCACTAAGTCCCCTACACTCTGCATTAATTCATTCATTAATGTATATAGTACACACATTCACCCACCAGAAAGTATAATTTATTCTATCATGATTCTTCCAATTACTTGTAATCAATTGAATGGCTATACCTATAAGAATTAAAAATAGATGACTTTTATTCTTATCTAAAGTGGGTTTAACATGTAAAATTGTTCCACAAATTATAGCCTCATATGTTAATGGAATATTTGAATCTAAAACTAGATTAATTTGTCCCCATATGGATTTCCAAAATATTAATATAAGTGGACAAAAATACAACAGATGATCCAGTCCCTATGTCAATATGACAATGCCAGCATCTATTAGACTTAGAACTATCTATTTTATGTAATCTAACTGGGGTCCAGAAAATTCTATGTAACAAAAATAACCATGTTTGTCTCATAGATGCTGACACTGTACATCTTAATCTCCAATTCCAAATTCGTGGCCAACGAGACACAGAAATATACTGTTTGATCTCGAAGCTCCAAATGTCTCTAAGACTATTTTTTGGCTTTTTATTTATTAATCCAGAAATCAATTTGTACCACTGAGCAGCCTGATGTCCTATTAAATCAGTTTGGTAGCAAAGGATTTGCAGGCTAAAATAAGTTTTAAAATTTTTCCATTCAGGAAACCCACTCTGAATAGCCTGCTTCAACTGCAACCACCTATATTGCTGAGATTTTAAAAGTCCAAATGACTGTTGCAGTTGTAAAAAACTAAGCAGATTTCCATTCGACAAAACATCATCTAATGTCCGAATATTTGCCTGCAACCAATTTTTCCAAGCAATCCCAGCACCGCCTATTTGAATCTTGGAGTTTAGCCATAAGGACTGTAAAGTAGACTTTATTATGGGAACATCTGTTAACTTATCAATAAATTTAATTGTTTTTCAAGTGTCCAATAAAATCACATTATTCTTAGCGTACCAAGGCCCGACTTTAGTATAGGAAGAGGCGGTTGGAGCATACAGCGAGTGATTTCCTTCACTTGCCAGCGCTCGGGCTGCCCTCTCCTGCCTCTCCAGTTGTCCTCTCCTGGTCAGCGGTTCATGGTTGGAAAATACCGCAAATGACCGGGACCGGGACCGCAAACCGCTGACCATGAATTTACGGGGGAGCACTGTACTCTTTAAATGGTTATATGTCAAAGATAGAAGAATGGATGAGTGGTCATGGCCTATGTTTAAATTTAGGAAAAGCAGAGGTAATGTTTGTAGGGAGAACTGGGGAAGAGATGTGGCCTGGATCCTTATGTGTGCTAGAGGTGACAGTTTGGGAGTTGTTTTGGACCCAGGTTTAATCATGAAATTACAGATTTTTAAGACTGTAAAGGCATGTTCTGAAGTCAACTTCATATGCTTCATCACCTTAAACCATTGATCTCGACCTATAATTTTAGAACTGTTGGACAAGGGATGGTTTTGTTAAGGTTGGACTATTGCAACGTACTCTGCCTTGGGATTTCCAAGACAAGAGGAAGAGCGTTACAATTGATACAAAATGCTGTGGCTAGGATAATTTTGAGTGTAGATAAAATGACACATATAACACCAATTTTGAAGAAATTACACTGGTTACCAGTTTTATTTCGAGTACAACACAAGGTTATTTCTGTGATCCATCAAACTATCATCAAACACAGTGGTATTTTCAACAAGTCATTGCGAATTATAAACCAGGCAGATCTTTACGTTCTGAAAATAAAAATGTATTAACCTCAAGGAAGCAAGGTTATTGTGTAGACACCACATTCTGTATTGCTGATGTTAAGATGTGGAATGTTTTGGTGAATCAATTGTGACAATGTATTTGATCGGTTTCAACACAAGAAACAGCTAAAAATCCAATTGTTTGTCACCGCATTCTTATGACTTATTAGGGTTTTTTTTTAGAAAAGAGTTCTTCCCCATTGATTTTAAGATTTTAGTTTGTCATAATTATTATGTTTATTTTAGCTCATGTAAACCATTTTGTTCTTAAGCGGTGTAGAAAAATTTTAAATAAATAAATATATATTTTTAAAAAGTAACAACCCATCCCTGTTTCTTATGCTTTAAGGGCCAGATTCGATAAACAGCGCCTACGTTGTAGGTGCTGCTTTGTGCGGTTGTCCATCAACCACTAGGCACCACTTGTAGAATCATGCCGAGTGGCACCTAAGTGGACATAGGCATTGCTAGGCTCTTTTGAGGTAGGCGCTGGTCAGTGGCGTGTGGTCAGAGCTTTCAGGGGATTCAGTGAATCCCTAGCTCTATTGCCCTGCTATTTTCTTGTTGTTTACTTTTTGCTTGATGCAGTTTGATTTGTTCAGCAGGCAGCCTGTCTCAGAACAATATTTTAAAAACTACAAACTGCAAAATACAGCCGCACTACGGGGGTTAGCGCGTCGGACATTTCATCATGCGCTAACCCCCGCGGCAGCCTAAAATCCTAATGCCTCGTCAATGGAGGCGTTAGGTACTAGCGCAGCAGGCAGTTTAACGTGCGGTATTCCGCACGTTAAACCGCTACCGCGCCTTTGTAAAAGGACCCCTAAGGAGTCCTATTACTAAGGCGCACTAGCTGATTTAGCGCGCGCTAAATGCTTACGCGTCCATTATATTCTATGTACGCGTTAGTATTTAGCACACACTGAATCGGCTAGCGTGCCTTAGTAAAAGAGGGGGTAATTTTCAGATTGAGGAAGAGTGATAGGATTACACCTTATCTATAGGAGCTTCACTGGTTATCAGTTGAAGCTAAGATCTATTATAAATTTTATTGTATATTGTTTAAAACTCGCTATGGGGGCACTCTAGATTATATACCACAACTTTATAAGTTCTCAACTGAGACAGCTTTTAATATAAGGCAAAACCATCCTTTTCATTTTCCTGAAATTAAAAATATAAAATATACCAGAATTTATACTTCAACCTGGGCTTATCAAGCGGCTAACTATGGAAAACTCTGACTAGTCAAATTATTCAGCAAATTAACTTGAAGAGTTTTAAAAACAGATCTGAAGACCTATCCTTTTGAGGAATTGGTACTTAAGAAGTTATAACCAATTCACAACTTTTGTATTAACTTGTTTGTTTTATGTAAACTGCTGTGAATGTCTTTCAGGTGTATAAATAAAGATTGTATTGTATTGCAAACAACAACAACAATAGGGCTCCAGGGCTGGGGATTCACTCAGCCTCTTGAAGGCCCTGGCAGTATTGATCTGAATTTGATTGGTTGAGTAGCTTTTGCCTGCTGCTTTCTCAACTATTCAAATTTAGAGCAGTGCCCTGAGGGCCCCTGAAAGCCCTGACTACACACCACTGATGCTGGTACATTAGGAGGTTGATTGACAACCACGTGAAGTGGCATATACTTTTCAGGTAGGTGTCGTTAGGCATCAGTGGATGCCTCAACTTAGCCATTGCTAGGCATCTTAAGAGTTCCATGCAGAACTTAATTGGTAATTATATATATATTTTTTTTGATAGGCTGAAAACTAGCACAGTCAATTACAATGCCAATTTTTTTTTTTTTTTAAGTTAGACATCAGATTCTGAAGTTAGGCATCACTAAGTGTCATTGATTAGGGTGCCTAATGGTGCCTAACATTTGCATCTTTTATAGAATTTGGGCCTAAATTCAAAGCAAACTTTTGATGCCTTTTGTTGCAAAAGATCTATATTTTGTCCCAAAGTACAAACTAGAAGAAAATTTCAAACACGAATCAGCAAATTTGCTTCCTTTATCAAAAGTATTCATTGTTTCAAAAGAATCCTTACTATTTAATCTGCTAGTCTCCTAAATTATCACAAACTTCATATTCCTTCTCTGCCTCCCTTTAGTGCAAGGTTTAGATTACATTGTGGTTCTGAAATGGCCTGTGGGAAAACTAAACAAAATAATCTACAGCTGAAATTCCAACTGCAGAGAATTCTAAGGATCCAACAGGAAACAAAGTTAAACAAGGCAACTTGTAGTTTATTTCAGATATCACTGAACTTTATCCATTCCTGTATATCATCCCAGACATTATCAGCATGAAAAGGAGCATTAATGACACTTTTTCAGGCTGAATATTAACCCAGCGGTCATTCTAAAAGCCTGTGGTTGAAATGTGCATCTTATAGGCTGAAAAATGAATATGTATTATGGAACACTGTGGATAGCAGTTACCACATTCAGCAGTCACATCCAAGGCAAGGCCTGGATCCAGCTTCAATTAAGCAATAATTTGCTTATACTTCAAATCGCTTAATTGTTAATAGTTGAAGAAATATTACAGGCTGCTTCATGTCTACTGGAATGATGCATATCACATGCACAGAGGGGAAATATTTGCCAGAAATATTTAAGGAAGTTAATGTTCGCTAAATCTTTGAATTGGAATATGACTACAAAGAGCTACTACATTTAAATATTTAAATGAAGGCTCAAAGCTCCAACAACAAGTAGCGAAGCTACTATAACATGGTTCTTTTAAAAGAATCCCAAAGAAAATAACAGAGTAGAAAAACTCCATTCCATTGAGAAAAAACCTGTTCTAAATAAAACTGATACACTTTGAGGGCCATTTTCTATATGACATCTAAATGTTTTCTGGAAGACATAAAAATCCTGTACCAAAAATATACAATTCAAAACTGCAAAACATTTATCATGCTTTTTTTAAAAAAAAAAAACAACTGGATATGTTTGTGCTCAGTGAGTCTATATTTTTGAATCATTTTTGAAAAAAAAATCTCCAAATTAAAAGCGCATAGAACAAGCAATAAGGATGTAGGAGGGGGACAGTGTTTTTAGTACACTGGCCACACAGATATCCCAGCAGAGCAGTGAACTTTACATACAAGGTCCCAGATACACATCTAACCATAACTCCCTTAAGGAGTATGGTAAACCCTCCAAAACTCACCTAAAAACCTACTGGACCCAAATACACAATCCTTATTCCTCCATAAGTGTAGTAGTTAGAGTGGAATATGGGCCTGAGTCACCATCTCTATAATTGACTGTACTGTCCACCCAGGGAACTCGCTTGCTGCACTGCTAGGGCTATCCATAACATCTGAAGATGTCATAAAGGCTGGTATGTACTGTTTCATTCACATCTTTGAGGGATGGGAGAGGGTCAGTGACCACTGGAGGAGTATGGGGAAGTCATGTTTACATCCCTCCAGTGATTATCAGGTCAGATTGGGCCTATTTTTGGCACTTATTCATTGTTATTTATTTAAAAAATATATTTGCCATTTAAAACTAAACGGTTAAAACAGGTCTAGCCCTAGACGTCCAAACTGTGCCCTGGATGTATTCTTAAATGTTTGATTATGGCAGAAAGATGTCCAAGTCATAAACCTGACCTAGTCAGGATATAGAAAGGGTAGACAGGGACAGATTTTTCAGATTATGGGGAACCACAAGTACAAGGGGGCACTCGGAGAAATTAAAAGGGGACAGGTTTAGAACAAATGCCAGAAAGTTCTTTTTCACCCAGAGAGTGGTGGATACATGGAATGCGCTTCAGGAGGCTGTGATAGGCCGGAGCACGTTACAAGGCTTCAAAGAAGGTTTGGATAGGTTCCTAGAGGATAAAGGAATCGAGGGGTACAGATAGGAGTAGAGGTAGTTTTAGGGATAGTCTGGGACCACTGCTCAGGCAATGGGCCTGATGGGCCACCGCGGGAGCGGACCGCTGGGCGAGATGGACCTCTGGTCTGCCTCAGCGGAGGCAACTTCTTATGTTCTTATGTTCTTAGTCCCATCCACGGACATATGAGATAATCAGTTCACCTTTCATATCCTTCCAGGTCCATGTTTCGGCTTCGAAAGGAAAGCCTGCTTCCTTAAGATTAGATAGATATACACATTTTTTTGTCTGTATTTGTAAAGTGTATATGTATTTTTTAGATTTACATCTACACCCCTGAAGCAGGCTTCCCTTTTGAAGCCAAAACACGGACTGTGTCAGGTCTGGAAGGATATGAAAGATGAACTGATTATCTCATATATGTTGTATCTTAATAGATAATTGTATTTAATAAACTCAATTTTATCTCAGGCTGATGCATAGAGTTCCTTCCCCACTTTTTCTAAGCATTATATTTGTCATGGGGTTGTTTGCCTTGTTTTTTGGGGGGACTGCACTAGTCCCATCCACACCATGCTTCTAACATGCCCCCTTGAGATTTAGATGAACTATTGATCAACCTTAAATCCCTATGGGCATCGGAGTAATTACCTCAGCAGCTGCCACTACTGTGATTTTGTAAAAGGAGCCCTTAGTTTGAAATCCTCAAGAAGACTTAGATCTCAACTCTCTCCTTAACCATTGCCACAAAAATGGTGAGCTTTTCCTACTTCTTGCTTATTAACCAACGTAGGATGCATACGACAAAATATTAAGGGCTCCTTTTACTAAACGGTGCTAGAGGTTTTTAGCACAGGCCAGTGAGGTAAATGCTCTGAGCTCATAAAATTCATATGAGTGTCAGAGCATTTACCTCGCCGGCCTGTGTTAAAAACCTTTAGCATCATTTAATAAAACCAAGCCTAACTTTGTTAAATTGAGATTTAAAATGTATGCTCCAATTCATTATTGTCTGTACCAGAAATATTTGAGCCATGAAATCTGAATATTTGACATTATTATTTTTATTCTAATTTAATTTAATAAAAAAAGAAATCAGCCTGCAGAGGGAATGAAACGCTGTTGCAAGAGAATAGGGTCATTGGCAGCACTGAAAAAGCAAAATGAACTATAATCTGTAATGTTAGTCAATAATCCTGCTTAATTTTTAAAAACTGCAGGGATTCCCTATGGTCTAGAGATCTGAATTTTGAAGCTACTTCTATTGCTGTCTTGCCCTTAGTGCTAACTTGTAACTACTGATTACAGGAGATCTCTGAAACTTTTAAGTTTAGCAGGCAAACAAACTTGGGACAAAGCCATTCCTGCCTGGATGTCCTGCCATCATCTGAAACTATGTTCAACAACCTTATAAGGAACTGTTTAAAGTCTTATTCCTGGTATTGTCACCATATAACATAAATCCAATATCAAATTCCAAGCTTCCAACCTTTAGAATATTCTTTCTATGTTACTCATTTAAATCCTTAACTGATGTTGCTACTTCTGTTTTAGCCATAGACCTCAGAAACACCCCTCCTCCATCCCATAAAGGTTATGATCTCATAACGGGGAGATTCATGTGTAACCTCCTCATCGGTGAAGGCTTAAATTTTTAATGGCTGATGCTCAATAATTTTATATTTATTTTGAACACTTTTTATACTTTAAAACGACTCTTCAAAAGTGTTGCTGTACTTAGGCTGGTGGACCCGACATGTTTCGCTGCCGCTTGGTCAGGCAAGAGTGGATCCCTGACGAAGCGGCACCAATCCAGCCAGCTAAATTAACCGTTCCCCTTATCCATGACCTCCTATTTATCTGTTTAGATTGTTAGCTCTTTCGAACAGGGACTGTTTTCTTCTTTGTGGCTTGGTACAGGTCTACGTACATCTGGTAGTACTATAAAAATAATTAATAGTAGTAGTAGCACCAAGAGTCAAATAAAAAGAATGCATATGCTTTTGCTTCAAAACTTACCTTAGAAAGTACCAAGTAGATGTGGAGAGGCATTTTCAATATGACGTCTAAATCTGAGTTTAGATGTTATGGCAAAAAGGTTCAAAAAATCCAGTAGAGAAAATAAACCATTTCAAACCAGAAACAGGTCTTTTTTTTTTTTTTTCAAAAAATGACCATTTTGAGATATGCTTGTCATCAGAGTGTTTATCTTTTTGAATCCATTAAAAATAAAAAAAATAAAGTCATAAGAACATAAGAAGTTGCCTCCGCTGGGTCAGACCAGGGGTCCATCGTGCCCAGCAGTCCGCTCCCGCGGCGGCCCATCAGGTTATGACCTGTAAGTGATCCTTTGTCTAAAACCTTTCAATCCCCATTTTTCTTCTATCTAAACCCTTCCATAATCCTATCTCTACCTATCTCTATCCCTCAATCCCCTTATCCTTCAGGAACTTGTCCAATCCCTCTTTGAATCCCCTTAATGCACTCTTACCTATCACATCCTCCGGAAGCGCATTCCAGGTGTCTACCACCCTCTGAGTGGTCCAATGAAAAACGCAGGAAAAAAAATAGTGGGAGACAGACATCCCAGTGGGCACCCTAGGGAGGCACAATAGTGAACTTCACATACAAAGTCTCAGGCACATATCTCACCATAACCCCCTTACATTGTATTGTGAGCCCTCCAAAACTCACCCATAACCTAACTGTATATCATACGAATAGACCTTATGCTTACAGATGTCAGTTATATGTCAGTTAAGTAGGTTTTGGGTGGGTTTTGGCGGGTTCAAACTGTTCTAGAGTGGGATATAGGCCTGGGTCCCCTTTACTGCAGTCCACTCCACTGGCCACCAGACTTCTCCAGAGACCTATTTGCTGCTGTAATAGGACTGGCCATAATATTTGAAGCTGTCATACAGGCAGGTATGTACTGTTTCATTCACATCTTTAGGGGGTGGAATGAGGGTCCACTGGGGGAGTGTGTGTGGGGGTCATGCCTTCATCCCTCCAGTGGTCATCTGATCAGTCGGTCTACCTTTTTGGCATGTATTCATGGTGTGGCCGGGCCCGTCCCCGAGTAGGTGGGAAACTACGGCCCGGACCACAAGTAAGATTTTTAGTACGCCTTTTATATGGTAGTGAAAGGAAGACCCGGATACCGGATTCCTTGGAAAATAGTACCAGGTTTATTACAGTCCCAAAGTATACAGAAAAGAAAACATAAGCAAAAAGAAAAACATTCACCTTGGTTGGTTACAGTCCTTTAGGTGCCTCCTGCACCCTATGATATTCCAGTTCAGGTGTTTTAATGAGGAGCTGGATTGCACCTCCTTATCAACAGCAAAAATTATTATAACATCAAAATATTATCAGTTCAGTGCCTTCCTTGGCTTGTATCCCCACTGGGATTTATTGATCTCTCTGGAGCTTTAACACCTTTTGACTTCTCTAGCTGAGCACGGCTTGCTTCAAGCCTTTCCCCCTCTCAGCTCTCTTTATCTGCTTAACACGTTGTTCTCACCTCATTAGCTTTGCCAGCACTGCTCTGGCTGTCGGGTGAAACACATACAATGAGGGAACGTTCTTCAGGAGCTTAGCTGAGGACTCTCACATATTGTATTCCCCCAGGTCCATGTCCTCTTCGCTCATATCACTACTCAGGACACTGCACATTTCCCATTCACCCTCATGGGAACCTTGGCTCAAAGTTTCCTTTCTTTTCTCAGGTTGTGCTGCCCATCCCCCTCTCTGCAAGTCTGCCAAAATACCTGCAGCCTTTCCCTGGGGATAATTTCTCAGCCCTTTTCTCTGGGGTTTAAGTTGCCAGTCACTGTACCTCCCAAGTGCTGTGCCACCTTTCCTTAGGTGCTGGCTTCCTGCCATACGCTCATGCTGGGATTCAGGCACCCTCTGTGACCTGGAAACTCCTGGAGTAGTTTGGCTGCTCTCATCAGAGACAGCTGTGTCCTCATTCTCTCTCTTCCTCCAGCTCTCCTGCTCCTCCCTCTCTTGCTTCCTTCTCCCCTGCTTTCTCTCGTCTGTAAACTGACTCTGCCTATAAGGCAATCTCCTGGGTCTGACTCCACCCCTCTCTATATTGGTCTCAGGTTTCTCCCTGACCTCTGGAAAGGAGTGATATGGGAAATTAGTGGTTTTCAGAGTCTTCCTTAATTGGCTCTTCAGCTGTGCTGGAACCTGCCTGGGCTTGCATTCTTTTGGCTGAGCCAGCTGTCCTGGCTCCATGCCGGGTTTTACAGAGCCCTGTGCTGCATTCTGGGGAGTTTTAGCAGTAGTTTTCACTGTGACAGGAGCTTCCCTGTCACAATGGTTAAAACTGGTCTAGCCTCTAACATCCACACTGTGCACTTGGCGTTTCTAAAATGTTTGATTATTGCAGAAAAACATCCAAATCATAAGCCTGCCCTGGTCTCGTCCAGTCCATGCCTCCAACACACTCCCTTCAGATTTAGACACACTGTAGACCAGTGTTTTTCAACCGCTGTTCCGCGGCACACTAGTGTGCCGCGAGATGTTGCCTGGTGTGCCGCAGGGCCGCCATCAGGGCAGTACTACCAGTCCTGCATTCAGGGGCCCGGAGCTGACAGGGGGGCCCGAGGCAGGGGCGCCAGTAGCTCGCCAAGGCAAAGTGAGTCGATCACCCAGGACTCACTTTGTCTTGGCGATCTAATCTATCGAGCCGATAAGTCTTCTTCTCCCCGACGTCAATTCTGCAGTCGGAGAGGAAGTTCAGGCCAGCCAGTCGCTGCCTGGCTGGGCGGAACTTCCTCTCCGATTGCAGAATTGACGTCAGGGAGAGCATGCGTCGGCGTCGGCTTTGGGGCCTGTTATCCATTGGTGGGTCCTGTTCCCCAATGCCAGCGGCAGTGGCAGTGGCTTGGGGAACGGCAGGGAGAAAGAAAGAAAGGGGGCAGGCAGGGAAACAGAAGGAAAGAAGAGAAACAGAAAAAAAGAAAGAAAGGTCAGGGAGAGAGGAAGAAAAAGTTGGGGGAGGGAATGAGGTGTGGAGGAGAGAAAGCATACAGGCTGATAGAAGGGAAGAAAGATTGGATGCACAGTCAGAAGAAGAAAGTGCAACCTGAAATCACCAGACAAGGTAGGAAAAATGATTTTATTTTAAATTTAGCAAAGTGGAGGAAGTATTACCACAGTTTTCAAAGGAATTTGCCCAAATAACTTAATAGTTAACTGGGTAAATTCCCAGAGATGAAAACTTCCCTTCACTTACTATGCACAGTTCTGAATTTATATCTGCTGTCTATATTTTACAATATGGTCACCTTTTACTAAACCGCAATAGTGGTTTTTAGCGCAGGGAGCCTATGAGCGTCAAGAGCAGCACTGGGCATTCAGCGCAGCTCCCTGCGGTAAAAACTGCTATTGTGGTTTAATAAAAAGGATGGAGGGTATATTTGTCTATTTTTGTATGCTATAAAAACCAAATACAGAGAGAGACTGAGAGCTGTTGACGAAGAGCTACGTGTGTGTCTTTCTTCGATTCCAGCCAGAATATCAGCTTTGTGTTCAGCCAAACAGGCCCAGGTTTCGCACTGAATAAAGTATTTTATAATTTTTCACTATTCTGTTTACTTAATATTTCATAATAAAGTAATTATAAAATACTTTCTTTGTGTTTATTTGATTCCTATTCAAGAGAATTACTTTATATATAGTCAATATAGGCACAGAGTTAAATTTTTTAACATTTTCTAATGGTGATGTGCCTCGTGATTTTTTTCATGAAAAAGTGTGCCTTTGCCCAAAAAAGGTTGAAAAACATTGCTGTAGACAACCACCACCTAGAAAATGGGTTTTGAAAATAGAGAATTGGAAAGTTTTGGTGTTAAAAAACATCCATCTGCCCCCTGTGCCATTTTTTTGGATTTTTTTCAAAAATGAACACCATGGCATCTCATTTTTTTCCAGCCTTAACCCAGCCTCTCTTTGATCATCCATTGCAATATCAATGTGGAAAATATCAGAGACCACTACTACTACTACTAATCACGTATATAGCGCTGAAAGGCGTAAGCAGCACTGTACATTTTGACATTTATAGACAGTCCCTGCTTGGAAGAGCTTACAATCTAACTTGGACAGACATGACATATAGCAGGGGTAGGGAACTCCGGTCCTCAAGAGCCGTATTCCAGTTGGGTTTTCCCCAATGAATGTGCATGAGATCTATGTGCATGCACTGCTTTCAATGCATATTCATTGGGGAAATCCTGAAAACCCGACTGGAATACGGCTGTCGAGGACCGGAGTTCCCTACCCCTGACATATAGGGTTGGGGATGCAGAACCCAAGGTAAAAGGAGTTAGGAGTTGAAAGCACTTTTAACTGGGCCTTGAACGCTGACAGAGACGGAGCCCATACGTCACAGCAAGGCAGAAGGAACGGAGTCCGGAGTTGGCAGTTGAAGAGAAGGGCACAGATAGGAGGGACTGATCAGCTGAGTGCAGCTCACAGAGAGGGGGGATCATAGTGAAGAGATAGTGAGGAGCAGCTGAGTGAGTGCATTTGTAGGTCAGTAAGAGTAATTATTTACAGGCCTGCTGCAAACAGAAGTTGAATACATATTAAAGGATGCATAGAGCAAGGGAAAAACTAAAGGACATCATTGGGTCATTGCATATAGGATCCCAGAGGTGGGAGGAAATAAAGTACAATTTGCTGATAGGGAAATAAGGGACTTAGTGTGAGCACATGTGAATCATCCACATGTCTCTATAAGCGTTTTAATCAGGAGCATATTTCATAGCTACTCATGACATTAATCTTACACTAATTGTATCGAACTCTTTTAAATGATAAATTGTCCCTAGGTGCATTCTATCATCACCTGCATAAGCTTAGAGTACAAAACTCTTTTTGTTCATATTTCCTCTATCATAAGGATGGAAAGGGAATAAGTGATTTGGCAAACTGCCAAGATATTCTTTTTCCCAGACTTTTCCTGTTGTCTACTGCATTCTACTATGGAAACAGAGCTTAAAATAAAAGTTTTAGAATGGGATGATAACCAAGATTGCAAATTAGGAAGATTGACTGAAACATAAACCATACTCTTGTGACGTCCTATTTTGCATAGGGTCTCCGTGTGGGAAAACAGACATTCAGGTTGGGAAATTCATATTTCCCAAGTATTTTACAAAGGGCTCTGAGCAAACATGGAACCTTTTGTAAAACTATAAGGATGCCAACAAATACCCATGTATTTGCTGGCCTGTACAATGGGAGCTTCAATTGTTAAAAAATAAAAGCAGCTTCCACTTATAATTAGCAGCATGTATACGTTTTTGATATGGGCAGAGGAGAGAGGAAAGGAGGCGAGAGAAGGTACAGTTTTGTTTTGTTTTTTTAATACTTAGGTGAATCCTGGCCCAATTTTCATCCAGGGCCTGCATAAGATGAGTGGGCGAATTTAGGACAGCTTTTGATGCACGTTTGTGATGTTCTGGCTTGTTCTGAGTTGGATGTCCTTTCTAAAATGCTGTTCCACATGGCTAGAATACAGCAGTCATATGCATACTTGCCACTTAAATCTAAGGCCCTCTTTTATTAAACTGCGCTAAGGATTTTAGCGTGCATTTATCGCGCGCTAAATCAACGTGCAAGCTAAACCCTAACGCATCCATAGGATAACATACACGTATTAGCGTTTAGCGCATGTTTAGCCCGCGCTAATATTTAGCGTGCACTAAAAAGCATAGCGCACCTTAGTAAAAAAAGGGGGTAAGTGGATCCCAGTGGCATAGCTACGGTGAGTGGCGCCCTTCCTCTGTCCTCTTCTCTGCCCCCATTCCTTCCCACCCACCCGCCTCCCAACCCCCGCTGCGCATGCCCCTTCCTTCCCCTGTACCTTTTCAATTTTCCAGGTGGGAGCAACATCATGAACTTGCTGTCCGTGTCGTGTCAGCTATCCCTCTGATGTCACTTCTTAGGTGCGGGGCCCGGAAGTGACACCGGAGAGAGGTGACACCGACGCAGGCAGCAAGTTCATAATGCTGCTTGTGCAGGGACAATTAAAGAGGCACAAGGGAAGGAAAGGGGCGCACGCACTCCGCAATGGGGTCGGTAAGGAGTGGGAGGCGCGGAGAGGAGGACAGGTGCCAGTACCCCTACCAAGACCACGCCCGGGGTGGATCATTTCCCCTTACTATGCCACTTTCGGCTCCTTAAAGAATTGCCCCTTAACTGCACTGTAACTAAAACTTTATTGCACTTTAGTAAAAGGAGCCCTACATTTCCTAAGATAATTATGCACTGCCATGTTGAAAGATATTGGATCTCACAAATCCAAGAAGGTTATGCAGAGAATAAGAATAAACTGAAAAACTATGAAAGACTGGAAGTAAATGTGCTAAGAAGCAAGAAGTAATCTTATGACTCCAGCCTAACAAGCATTACTTGTGCCTGGCAACCTTCACAGCTACTTTTAATTGTAAAGAAAATGTTTTACAAAACAATTTTGAAATCAGAAACAACTTTGAAGGGGTTAGATTACAAAAAATACATATGACAACCTTTTCTATTAAAGTTACAGTATAAGCTTCTAAAATGAGAAGTGACAGATATTGAACAAGACTCTGGCCAGTGTCCTGAAGAATCTGGTTTCCATATGAATAAATTGGATTAATAAATCTTATTAATTTTATTAACTCGATGTCCGAATCCTCTGTCTTTGTAATCCTATAACTTTAATCAATTGTAATCACAAAATTTTACCATAACTGCTATGTCTGTTATAATTCTTATTGTAAGCCGCATTGAATCCATATAGAAAATTGAGAGATATAAGAGATTGTATGGTATCAAATCCTCCACATAACTTCCAGTACAGCATTCATTCATCGCCAGATCTAGAAAAGCATTTACCCTTGCTGAATGATTACTTCATTGACTCCTCCCCTTCCCTTTACAAAACCATGATAGGGATTTTTAGTGCAGGCTGGTGTGCTGAATGCTCTGCGCTGCTCCCGACGCTCATAGGAACTCTGTGAGTGTCGGGAGCAGCGCAAAGCATTCAGCGTGCTGACCTGCTCTAAAAACTGCTATTGCAGTTTTGTAAAAGGGGAGGGGGAGTGTTATTTTGTAAAATTTTAATGCAATGTGACCTGTAAACATGCTACTGATTATTCAGCAAAACATGTGAAAGACTATGGGAGGAATTTTATAATGGCACCTCCATTTAGGTGTGATGATGCCTCACACTGAGTGCCAATTCTATAAAGGCATCTGCGCACCAAGATACTGTGTATATTAACCTGAATTGGTACCCATAGATCATATAGTAACATTGTAGATGATGGCAGATAAAGACCTTTACGGTCCATCCAGTCTGCCTCCAAAACTGAACGCAATACTTCAACACTTGTACAGAGACGTCAACACCAGGTCAATGGCAGGTATAAATAGGATCACTTAAGTGCACCTTGCAAAATCATAATTTATAGTTTTCTATAAATTATGTGCACAGGTTGGAGACACATCCATAGAAACCCCCCCCCCCCACCCACCCCCAGTCTTCCACCGACATATGTGACCACAGTGATGTGCTATAGCACTAAGGCATAAACTTGTAGAACAGTGCCTAGTACACTTCATTTAGGTACATTAGATTGGTAGAATACAGGAATTCATTGTTTAGGGTTGCTGGTCCATCATTGTGGGATACTCTACCGTTAGATTTACATTTAAGTGAATCACTTTCATTTTGAAAACATCTAAAAAGCATTTTTATTCCAACAGACCTACACATGAAATTTCGAGGTTGCAGTCATTTATGTTAACCTGTGTTTAGTTCTGTTAAGTATTACAAGGTGAGAAGGGATAACCCTAAAAATCCTATATTGCAATGAATTTTCAACTAAGAAGTTATGCTACTAAATTTGTCTGAAATCAGGGCACAAATTTAGGAGATTAACCTTGTTAGGTGCCATTGACTCGCGTTCCAGTCCTAGCAATTTGATAAATTACAGAACTAAAAAGAAATCGGTTTTGTGTTGGTCCGGTAAGGTCCTCCAGCGTCATCCCCATGGTTGTTTTCAACATGTTTAGCTATCTGGTTTCAAGTTGCTCTCTTCACTTGGTTCCTTCGATCTTTCCAAACATGATGTCCTTTTCCAGTGATCTTTCTTCTGACGGTATGACCAAAATAAGACAGTCATAACTTCATCATTTGGATTTCCAATGACATAGCCAGTTTGATCTCTTTAAAATTTAGGAGGCTAATTTAGAAGCATAAATCTATGTGCTCATCATTTTCTAATATCAGGCTCATTGCATCTTGTGAAGCTGATACATTTCTCGGCATTCCAGATTGGCTTCCTGTTGTATGGGTTGGCTAGAATTTGAGGAACTAGAGAGGCAGCTCATTCCTTCTGTCTCCAAGACATGCCCAACCATTAGGCAAAACAGGTGCTCATCTAGGGCAGAAGCTTTTTGAGAGCAACCATCAGCACATACTGTAATATTTTTATAAGATTTTTATGTGATGATCTTGATTTAACAAAATCATGGTGGGGGAGATAGGGCTGTAGGCTAGGAGTCTGTAATTAATTGATAGGAATGTAAGTATAACCCTCTGGTGTAGATGTGGGCTAGGTGGCTATCTACTCACTGCTTGAGATGATGAAAAGAAGGGCACACAAAGAATTAAACACCTAATGTATAGCTCTATAAAAATAAAAATAGTCTACCAGTTGTTGACTTGAATCAGAACAAACTTTACTTGTGTTTTCAATTGATGAAGCCTATTATAGGTAGCCAATTTGGTGGGGACTAGTACTGTGGAACTAAATTGATGAAGCCAATTGATGAAGTCTATTATAGGTAGCCAATTTATTTACAGCAATCCTCCTCCTTCTCTCCAGTACAGAAAAATTACTTTTTAAAAATGTTAAGTAATGTTTCCTCAGCTACAGTTCATGTTGATGACATTTCACAGCAGTGAGATGTTAGAGATCTACAGTCTGCTATGGCTGTCTGGAATGCAAAGCTCATAATTAGAAATTCCCTCTGCCTGAGATGTACACCGATCCCCACAGCAGAGGTGGAGAGCGCCTCTAGGCCAATTCTATAAAAGATACCTAAATGTAGGCACCGATATCAACACGCCTAGCCAATCTAGGCACCTAACTTAATTGGTACCGTTAATTGAAAAATGCTATTAAATCACCTTTAATTAGAAGGACCTATCATTTTGAACTAGGCATCTACTCCAAGGTGCCTACCAGAAAGTAAGCGTGGTTAGGGGTGGATTGTGGGCAGATCTTGGGCATGTTTTGACTTAGGCACCAGGCATAAGTAGAGTGCACCTAAGGTTTCAATGCCTACCAGCACCTAAGACCTCTTTAGGCACCGCTAAGTATGATTCTATAAATGGCGCCTAACTTGTGATATTAAGCGTGTTTATAGAATCAGGGCCTAAGTACCTACTCATTTACCCCTTAGTCCCACTCAAAATCCACTCGCTGGCTATGCTACTGCATAGTGGTATTAAGTGCTTTGAAGTATCTACTATTTGAACAGCTAATGTATGATACTGATCACCACATTAAGGCGCAGTTCCTGCCCCATTCCTTCTCTGCGCCAATGACATTTTCTGTGTTAGCTGTTCAATGTGGGAATTAGTGAATGCTAAAAGTTAAAGGGCTATGCAAACAAACTCTTAAATACATCTAATTTTATAAAAAAAAAAAAAATTTGTCTGGCAAAACTATGCATGGCATTACAATGAAAGCCATTTGGAGAATATAGCTGCTTTTTACAATCAGCTATCGCTACTGTGGTCATTGAAGCAGCACAAGCAATGTTCAACAGATGACTGATATTTAGAGTTATTATTTCACTCCCAAACTCATTCTGCAGGCCTAGCAGAATCTGAGATAATCTTGTGTAAAAAGTGCAGGTCAGTATGCACTCTAATTCTGATATATTATACTAGGAAATCACTAAGGTTAGTAACAAAATTACAGTACAGGAATGAAAGAAAGAGTTTCCAGCAATAAGGAAATGCATTTCTTTTACTTATACAAACCAAGTTTAATGAGCGTCTGAATAAATATTATATGATCTGATATATATCTTCAAACTGCCTAATTTCTTCTGTTGGAATTATCCACAGGGCACATGAAATCAGAGCAACCCAAGCCTCGCTAGTAATTTCTTCACCTGTGAACTTCCCATTTCATTATTATTCCCAACAGCTCTGGATTCTCTCAGACAATAGTTCTGCATATCCTTGATACTTCTTCCTTTGACTCTACTCAATGGGGACACTCCAAACACTCATGTAAAGAGGGAAATCATAACCCTGATATTACAGGAATTAAGTGTGGCTCAACTGAAGTCAAATACTCCGCATATACAGATGATGTTCTCTTATACACTACTCCTGCTTCCTTGTTACCCTTGATGTCAACTATTGAGAATTATGCGCAGGAATCTGGCTATAAACTTAATACTTCCAAAACTGAACTTATGCCCTTAAATAAATTTACCCTGAAATCAGATGTTGCTGCTTTTAATTTTCAGTGGTCGCCTCATAATTTAAAATACCTTGGTGTTCAATTTGGAAACTCTATAGATCAAACGATTGAACTAAACATATCCCACATATTGAAATTGATCCAGTCGCTCATACTTCAATGGTCGCCTCTAAATCTAACCTGGTGGGGGAGATTGGAAGCCATTAAAATGACCCTCACACCCAAGTTTACTTACACTTTAAGCATGCTTCCGTTCTTACTGCCGGATTCCTTTTACGGCACTGTCTCAGTTTCTTTGGAAAAAAAGCACTCCGAGGATTGCCTTGAAGAAACTGAAGAATAGTAAAGCGGATGGAGGAGTGAATTTCCAGGACTTATACGACTATCATTGTGCCTTCCTCATGAGGCAAGCTGTTCGTTGGTTACTTCATGATGTTTCGCCTGATCTCAATACTATTTGGTGTCAGTTTGAAGAAGAGAAATATGGCCTTTTCTCCTTGCCTTCACTACCTTTTCTTAAAATGGACAAGTCAACATGTGCTAATGATTATATATTCACCTCTATGAAACGTGTCGTTCACAACATTGAAAGTTCATTGCAAGTTCCTTTGCTGTCAACTCTTCATGCGCCCTTGTGGCACAATCCAGATATTAAAATACAGAATACTTCTATTGCTTGGAAGTGCTGGCAGCAAGCAGGGATATGGAGAATTCATCAATTATTGGATGGAGATGAGTGGATTCCTTTTTACATCTCAAGTTTTCAAGTTTTATTAGGATTTTATATACCGCCTATCAAGGTTATCTAAGCGGTTTTTACAATCAGGTACTCAAGCATTTTCCCTATCTGTCCCGGTGGGCTCACAATCTATCTAACGTACATCTCCACTATTTGTTTGTGTATGATTGATTTGTGGGGGTGATTCTCCTGTTTTGTTTGTGCAAAATTTGGGTGCAACCACTTCACCATTTCTCCAGCTGGTGTAAATGTTGGTTCCCCAAATCAGCAAATGGACACATAAATGCATTTATTCTATAAAGTGTTTGCAGAAATAGTCAGAATCCTCTTGATGTACCCATGTCCCTCCCATATTAACACCATCTTTGAATAGGGATATGTCAGTTACGCACACAACTGCTAATTAGTGTCAATTAGTACTTGTTAATATTAATTAAAGGGGATGGGTGGGGGTCAGTGACCACAGAGGGAGTGTGGGGGGTTCATTACTTAATCCCTCCAGTGGTCATCTGGTCAGTTTGAGTATCTATTTAACACATATGCTTATAAAATAGGTCTAGCTCCGGATGTCTAAGTTCCATCCAGGACATCTTAAGAACATAAGAAGTGCCTCTGTTGGGTCAGACCAGAGGTCCATCATACCCAGCAGTCCACTCACGCAGGGGCCCACCAGGTTTAGGACCTGTATAGTAACCTTCTATCTATACCCCTTTATCCCCTATTCCTTCAGAAAATTGTCCAAACTCTTCTTGAACTACAATGCCGTACCTTGTCTTATCACGGCCTCTGGAAGTGCATTCCAGGTGTCCACCACCTGTTGGGTGAAGAAGAATTTCCTAGCATTGGTTCTGAATCTGTCCCCTCTTAATTTTTCTGAATGGCCTCTCGTTCTTGTAGTTTTCGAAAGGGTAGGGAATGATTATCACCGCAAGATGTTCAACTCTAAGCATGTCTTAAACCTGCCCATAACACACCTCCAAAATGCCCCCCTTGAATTTTGAATGCACTGCTACTGAAATACTTAGAAAGATGTCCAGAAAGTCGGTTTTGAAAATTGGCACTTGGATATCCTAGCAATTAGGACATCCAAGTGTCAGTTTATGCTGTCTTTTAGATGTTTGTATTTTTTGAAAATAAACCCCATAAGAGCCACCCCTTTGTAGAGATTGCAAAATGGCCAGTTCCATTAATATGTGGAAGCTGACCTTCTGGTTGCCTTATCTCAAGAAAGATATAGCGGAACTGGAAAAGGTTCAAAGAAGAGCGAGCAAGATGATAAAGGGGGTGGAACTCTTCTCGTATGAGGAAAGACTAAAAAGGTTAAGGCGCTTCAACTTGGAAAAGAGACAACTGGGGGAGACAAATGACTGAAGTCTACAAAATCCTGAGTGGTGTAATGGATCAATTTTTTACTCTGTCAAAAATTACAAAGACTAAGGGACACTCGATGAAGTTACAGGGAGATACTTTTAATACCAATAGGAGGAAATATTTTTTTCACTCAGAGAATAGTTAAGCTCTGGAATTCATTGCCAAAGTTTGTAGTAAGAATGGTGAGAAGATGGCTGCGGACCTTCTCATAGACTGACCTTACAACAACCCAATTGCTGTATATAATTTAGATTTATTAGCAATAGACAAAAATCAGCTTTTCGTGGAACAACAAAGTACAGAACATTGAGCCAATGGATACATACCGAGTGGCCACCTCGTGTTTATGGATCCATCCTAAAGTTTAAGACAGCCGGTATGTCACTTATATACTTTTAGTCCAGTAGCCTAGCCTGGTTATAGATTATATACTCACTTTCTATTGGGTTGACACATTCATCATATCTGCATTTTTATTTCAGAGCCATATTGAAGCATGATGTAACCTAGTGCCAAAATCTGACTCCTCTCTATTTCCCTGACAGTGCATTCTTAATACCAAGGTCAATAATTTCTGAGAGTAGGCCCCTCCCTTCCTGAGCTTCATTGTTCTTTAATAAATAGTTTAGATAACTTTTGGTAGGACATCTTATCTTGCAGTAATGGTGCCTGGGCTTATCTTCTTGTTCTTGTTTTGGGTCGTCATCTTCTGGAAAGTCCTAAAGTATCCAAGGCTGTTAGTCCACAGATAACCAATGTTGTAATAGTCAGCAAATGCTTGCCAGCCTTCTGAGGCAAAGATGAATACAGAGCATATTATTTTTTGTTGATAGGAAAAGATATAATTGTCCAGAAACTAGAATTCAATAGCACAATGTCTCTCTTCAAAATATAACTTTTGGGGGTCTCATAGAGGTCTTCACCTAAATTTTCATGAAGGTCTTACTCCTGATTCTTCCTCATTCCCCTCTTGAAGCTTAAGGAGGTTTCACCCCTCCAGATCAAAGTGTAGATAAGGTTTGTTGTTGTTGCCATGAAGTCGGCCTCATCCAGGAACAGGAGAGGAGGAAGACCCATTACTCATGAATTAAGCTTAGTAAGATTAAGAAGACAATTGTTGCTACCACCTCCAGTCTAATAAGATACCAGCTTCAATAGGACTCATGAAATCAGAATAGGAACTAAACGTGCATATAAGGTAAGATACAAAAATGAATTAAAATCTAATAGTAATGCAGAGTGAATAATTGAATGAGTAACATACTACAATTGAGTATCCTTACATGGACCAGTTGTAGACTCCAATGCTGGCAAAGAGTGTGCAATAATACATCTCTGAGGACACTTAGCAAGATAATCAATATAAAATATATAAGCAGAGAAGAGTTGACAGGTGACCTGTTATGGTGTAGATTTTATGAACCAGACACAACAAGGAAGACAGCAAGGGACATATAGTAAAACAAGGCAGATAATGCCAAGGAAAATAAGGATAGGACGAAGGGCTCCAATATCTGGGAACCAGGAACTGAACCATCCTGGTTTTATCTCAGACCAATTTTGTACTGAAACACGGACAACTTCTTTCATTCTATCAGTGATGTCCTTAACAACTTGACCTACCTCATCTATATGAAGGCAACAATTTGACAAGTTGAATTTACCACACACTCCTCCTTCAGAGGCCAAGAGGTAATCAAGGGCTAACTGATTCTGATAGATGGCATTACGAAGCTGATCATTCTGTTTAGCTAATACATTAAGAGCCAATGAGGTTGCATTTGTGATGATTTCAACTACAGCTTGTAATCTAATTATTCTATTGAGAATGTAAATAGGGGTTCTTTATCAGTACATGTCATCCTGAGCCCACGTAGCAGGGCCAAAGTACTTAATAATTTGTTCAGGAGGCCAATCATCATCTTTCCAGTCTCCTTTCTGCAATCCCTGTCTAAAATTCACCTCCCACTTATTTCTGTTTCTGGATGTGTACATTTTGAATCCTAGTGCTCCTCCATGATCAAGAGGAAGTAAGAAGAAGCTAGGTTGGATTACTCCAAAGGTACATGAACCCACCCAATCTTTAGGGAGCCATGTATATGCTTGGTTATCACATATCCAATGGAGCTGGTTTTAAGAAAGGTTTGGACAATTTCCATAGTCTGTTATTGAGACAGACATAGGGGAAGCCACTGCTTTCCCCAGATCGGTAGCATGAAAAGTTTCTACCTTTGGGGCTTTTGCCAGGTACCTGGATTGTCCACCATGAAGACGGGCTACAGGGCTAAATGGACCATTGACCTGACCCAGTAAGGCTATTCTTATGTTCTTATGTTTCCACATGTGGCCAAATTATTGCTTCCTCTGTATGTATCAGTAAAATACACATGTATTTGACAGCATCCTTCTACATATTGTATAAAAGGCTCCATATTTGGCTTAGACTTTTGTAAAATACTAGCAGAATTAATTGTGATAGTTCTGACTTGGATGTTTCAATTCCTTCTATGAAATCCTATGCAAATTGGGCCTTCACACCTCTCACCTGATGTCAGCAAGATCTGGAATTCAGCAGTGAACTCATGCCAAGCATACGTGGTCTGTGATGTCAGTGCAAATGAAGAGTAAGACATTTGCAAAACACACTCTGAGTTCAGCCCTCCACAGCCTCATTTGATTGCTCTGAGAAATGCTGTTTGCATCTCACAGGACGAAACATATTACATCCACAAACCACAAAAGCTGTAGCAAGCTGCAGGATGTCAGGAATTTCTGGCAGGTAGGTCAGCAAGCATTAAAAAGTAGCAAGCACCTTTATTAATAAGTACACAATCTTGATTCTGCATTCTTTCATCACTACATCAGCTGCATTGCATGCATACTGGAAAGGCTACCTTCATGTATTACGCTCACGCAGACAGGATCCACTCAGTACTATGCACCCCAGAATACATTTTACACCTACTCGTATTGCTTTTAGCAGGGGGTGTATAGTGCTACGTACAAAGGCAACTATCGTATGCACCAACCAATTGCAACACATATCGCCAACCTGAAGGCTTTTTATATAAATGATAAGTAGCAGCAACAGCACATTTCCTCTTCATGCCCATCCCTCATGTCTGCTATTTACAAACCCCAAAGTGCACAACATGCCTTAAAGCTGTGCCTAACCATCATAAACAGTCTTGGCCTCTTTATGTTCCAGAAAGGTGTCAATCTATCAGCAGCAAAGGATACACTATAAAAAAATTCACATAACAATGTTGATTTATTTATCTGTTTTATTTGGATCAATTAACTGCGTTAATGAAGAGATTCACCCAAGGCGGTATACAGCGGGTACAGTTTAACTCACCTAATTAAGGTAAAAATGGCTAAATCGAACGCTGCAGCTACCGGGATGAAAGACTGCCCTTCCAAATTCCTGCATATTGTCACCGTTGACTGACATTGGAATGAGAAGTACTCCTGAAAAGTCTTCCTCCCAGCTCCAGTAAGTCTTGCATGTCTTATTGTCTGTCTTTCTGCATGAAAAGTGCATTAATCACATAAGAAAGTAACATTTTTACTATGTTCAATGTGCTCTTTGAATCTCGGCGAATCTTGATGCCGGATTAAAAGATTGGCTAGTGTGTGGAACCAGCTAGCTCCTTGTTTTTTTGATGCTTTGTAGCTAGTCTTGCTCCTGTTAACCACCTGTTCATTGTCTGAGGGGTGGGGAGGGCATGTTCTTTCATGTATGTTAAAAGTAGAGAATGACATGGTGACAAAATTCATCACCGTTCCCGTCCCCGCGGATAACCGCGGGAAATAATCCCATGTCATTTTTTAGTATCTATTTCAGCCTCGGTCCTTCTACACCAGCATTCTTCAAAGCAAAGCTTGAGGGTCAGTGGTTGTGGCCATTCATACTCTGATTCTTCCCTCTCTCCTTAAAGAATGACATGAAGATTGTTTACCGCGGTTATCCGCGGGGACGGTAACGGTGATGAATTTTGTCACCGTGTCATTCTCTAGTTAAAAGGCATTAGAGGGAATAAGGGTTCTCCATTGCCTGTTCAAGTACCTGAGGAGGCTGAAGAATAAACAGTGGCTGGTACAACTGGTATTTTTCCTATATAATGCTCTTTCTGTCCATCATGGAATCTACTATATACATGTGTGTCTATGATTTATCTTGTGATTGTTGAATGCGTCATTCTGGAATCTGTGTGTGCATAGTGACATTTGTTTCTTTATAGTGTGCTGTGAAGAGTCTTCAGTTGTCTATACAGTACAAGCAAGTGCAGTTTTCTGGTTTGGCAGAAATGCAACTGTCATGCTGTTATACAAACATTGGAACTAACTCCTTTCATTCATGCAGACGACATATAAATTCTGGCAACTTTCAGTTTTTGTAATGTATAAGAACTGTCAGCACTCAGTTCTAAACTATAATCTCTCAGCGGCTGAAGGTTTTTACAGCTAAATTTAAATAAAACAAAACTATTCTCTAAAGGCTGGAAATAAACGTTATTGGAATCTCTTAATCTAACAGGTACACAAACTCTCCCATAAGTGATATCACAAAAGTACTGGGAGCTATCATTGACGCTGAACTAAACTTCTATCCACATATGTCATCTGCTATTGCCAAATGTATCTTTAAATTAGGACAAGTTGCTCCATTTGTAATTTGCTTAAAGCCAAAGCACTTCAAATTTTCATACTTTGATAATTACACACCTTGATGACTGTAGTGCTTTGTTTAAAGGCCTCTGTTCATGTAAAATCAGATGCTTACAACGGATGCAAAACATTTTGGATGAACTAAATATTGGCATTAAAAAAATTGAGAGAAAACAAAACAAAAAAAAACCCCAAAAAACTCTGTGGAGTGACGATGTTCCTAAATGGACTTTATTTGAAAGTGTCAAATTTCCAAAGGTACACTGAAATCATCCACATAAAATAATTCCATCCACATAAAAGTAAATCATCCACATAAGAGCCTTAAAGGACCTAGTCCGCTAGTGATACAGGACCCAACACGGTCCGCGTTTTGACAAAAAGTCTTCTTCAGGGTCCCTGGGGGTCCTATAAAGGTGAGTACGTGGGAAACCATTGTGTGGTGAGCCGGAAGTGAGACACTGCTTGCATTTGACCATGTTACACTGCTTTTAAAGTCAAACATTGATTGCCCATTAAAACCTATATCATACTTCTATATAAAATAGTACAAAAGCTTACAGTTATGGATTGCTCTCTTTCTTTTATCTTTCTCATAATCTCCATTCTTCCCATCAAAATCTTTTGGTCAGTCCATCATTTCACCATGTAGCTCAAAATTTCTGACAGTCATGTTTAAGTTTATGTCTATTAAAAACTCGATATACCACTTAACTTTAACAGAACAATGCAGTTTAATCTTTAAAATACATAGAAAATAAAATAAAAATATGAAACGGAACACCACTAAATTTGACAGGAAGACCTAAGGCATACATACAAGTAAAAGACGTTGGGAGCAACAAAGAGCATTCAGCGCACTGGACTGCGCTAAAAACCGCTTCCCCAGTTTTGTAAAAGGGAGGTAAATAAATAAAATTTGTTATATTCAGGATGTTCTAATTATTTTGTCTATGTGAATCTGTAGAATACTTTTTTTGCATTTTGATAGAGGAAGAATAAATAGGCACATGGGATCTCTTAGGGAGAGGAGGATAATGGATGTTGTGGATGGGCAGACTGGATGGGCCATTTGCCCTCTATCTGCCATCATGTTTCTATGTTTTTATGATATAATGATATATTATTACTGTGTAAAGTAAAAATAAACTTTTGACCATGAAACTGAAATTATATTCTTGTTCCTTCAATTGCAGGAAAGCTGGGAAGTGACACAGTCTTCAGAGACAAGGAGCTGGCAGCAGTCCTAGCTTAGGATACATGTTGATAATATCACTGGTCCACTTCACCAAGACTAGGACAATAGCTAGACTATAATCACCCTGGCTTGCTGAGTGAGCTACACCTTGATTTCCAGCTTGCAGCAGAGAGCAGTGCATACTAAGGATAAGGCTAAAAATAATATTGCACATTTCTAATTTACATAAGGAATTCCCTCAGTCTGGAGCAATGCAGAAGTGAACAAATGTGATAAGCAGAACACCAAAGATTCCTGGCATCTACTGTATAGCCTGATCTCTGTGGGCTCAACTTTGCCAGATTCATACAGCACTTAAACAAGCTGCATATGAAGCCACAGTTAAAAGTCTGAGAATGTTTCCCATATGATAAAAATTGTATTTTAGTAGTATTCAGCAGGTACTTCACAAAATATTCAGGCCATTTAGCCATTTCTTTGCACTTTCTTTGAACAGACTTCTACAGGTTAGTTTCCCCAGAAACTTTCTGCCTGCCTTATGCAGTCTGGTCAATTATATTACTCTTACAAGAAAGGGGTAATCCACTTCAGTTGTTCAAATATGCTCTGTTCAAGTATGTAGAAGGTAATTTTGCAATAAAGGAAAGCCCAGAACCTGATGGGATAGGGATATACAGTATCTAGCTAAAAAAAGCACTAAACCAGCACCAGATTTTCTCATTTCATGGTGGCACAGCAGGGGAATGACTGCAGCAAAGGGCCCATGAACACTTGGGTAAAAATAGATTAGCTTTGGCCATAACTTCCACAGTGAGTTGGTACAAATTATCTCAAACCATTTCCAATAGAAAAACGCATTTAGCAGGCTTCTGTGTTGGCTCATGTGAAGTATTCTTCCATTTTAAATGAAAATTCCAGAAGTTGTAACTAATGGTTTTTCATGAATACCATATAATTTATAAATTTAACTGACTTAAGCTGAGATTGTATGTGTGTTTTTAAATGTTATAAATCGTTATGAAAAATTTCAAGGATGCTTGCCAATCCACATTAAAGGAACTCATCCATTTGCTTTAACTGTCTGGATTATGGGACATAAGCTACAGTCTGTAGCTCCCACAAGTGGTAAAGTAAACCTGAATCATTACCCTATGTATTTATATTTATTTATGTAAAATATTTTTTATCCTGTAATATCCAACTATTTTAGGCAGGTTACAATTGCATCATGCACAATAATCTTATTAACATTAAAACATACAAGAGAAAATAAAAATACACATCATGCTAACTAAAATAAAACATGCAACCTTATCAAACTTCAAAAACTTGCACAAAAATAGGCCTTTAAACATTTTCTGAACTGCACAACATATGTAAGTTGTCTAATTTCAACAGTAATGAATATTCATTACTGCTGATATAAATTTAAAAAATAATAATCCCCATGTGGTTTGAGGATATAATAAGCACCCAGTATGTTTTTGGATATCTTTTATTTCTTGAGTAAATCAAGGAAAACTTTGTTGTTCACCTGCAATTACATCACTTTTTTTTCCAGAGATAAATTTAAAAAAAGATTTGACATTGATTTGTGAACATTTCTTAAGAAACAACTGAATATTTCATGGGTGTCCTAATTTTTTCACATGACTGTAAGTGGCCAAACAAGTAGAAAAGGCAACAGTAAAAGCTAGAAGGATGTTTGGGTACACAAGGAGAGAAATGTCCAGTAGCAAGAATGCCCCTGAATAAGACTGGTGAGACCTCATTTAGAAAATTGTATACAATTCTGGAGACCACACCTTTAAAAAGATATAAACAGGATGGAGTCAGTCTAGAAGAAAGCTACTAAAATGGTTAATGGTCTAAGTCATAAGGCTTATAGGGACAGGCTTAAAGATATGTATATTTTGGAGGAAAAGCGGGAGAGGGGAGATATGATAGAGATGTTTAAATATCTATTTGGCATATATACACAAGAAGTGAGTTTCTTTCAATTGAAAGGGAACTCCAGAATGAGAGGACATATGATGAAATTACCGTATTTTTCGCTCCATAAGACGCACCTGACCATAAGACACACCCTAAATTTAGAGGAGGAAAACAAGAAAAAAAACATTCTGAACCAAATTCTCCCTGCCAGGCTCAGCACCCAACTCCACAGTCCTTGCCAGGCTCTGCAGCCTGTCCCCCCTCCCTGCCAGGCTTTGTACCCTGTCCCCCCTCTGGTGCTCTAGTGGTTGGCAGGGACATGGCATAGATGTCAAGGCAGATGACTTTAAAATATGCAATGTCACCCAGTGGCGTACCAAGGGGGTGCACAGCTGGCCACCCACCAGGGAATAGGCTGCCGCCGGGGAAAGGCTTCCACTGCCGTCATCGGGAACAAGCCGGCTGAGTTCTCCCTTCTTTTCTTCCCTGCAGCGCAGACCAACAAATGTTAGAACTTTATGCACAAATTGACTTTATGTGCATTAATTCACGCATTTCAAATTCAAGTTTCAAGTTTATTTAAAATTTGATAAAAACACTCATATAAGAAATTTCTAAGCGAAGTACATAACAATGGGGAATATCGAACATTTAAGAGTAAACAAACCTAACAAATAGACATTTTACAAACAGAAACATGATGGAAGAGGAAGGAGGAACTACAATTTTTATAGGAGAGTTAACATTCAAGGGTTTTGGTAAGGGTATGCAAAGTATGCACGATTGCCAGTAAAAGAAACAAGATGCAATGATCTGCCAGGCATATACAAGAAAAAGACCAAATATGCAGCCATACAAAGCATTACCAGACGTCCAGATTTTCCCGGACATGTCCTCCTTTTGAGGACATGTGAAGGGGTTTGGAAGGCTTTTTAAAACCCGGTACTTTGTCATGGTTTTGAAAAGCTTCCCCCCGAAATTGTGTCGAGCAAGAGGGCACCCGCGCATGCTAGGACGAGATTAGGGGCAGGACTGGGGCATAGCAGGGTGAGGATGGGCAGGCCTGGGGGTGGGTCTAGGGCAGGGATCTCAAAGTCCCTCTTTGAGGGCCGCAACCCAGTCGGGTTCTCAGGATTTCCCCAATGAATATGCATTGAAAGCAGTGCATGCATATAGATCTCATGCATATTCATTGGGGAAATCCTGAAAACCTGACTGGATTGCGGCCCTCAAGGAGGGACTTTGATACCCCTGGTCTAGGGGGTCTGGATTTTACGAATGGGGTTCTTGTATTAATAAACTATACTTCTCTTCAACTTATTTGGTCTGTTTGTTGTATATCTGCATGATTGCTAGCATCAGTCAATTGATCTAATGTCGTTTAGTTTGCCCAAAAATATTCAGGCCATTTTGCCATTTCATATCCATCCTCTGTACTTTTCTTGGAACAGACTTTACAAGTTATTTCCCCCCAGGAGCTTCCTGCCTGCCTTATGTAATCTGGTCAAATACATTACTCGTACAAGATAGGGATAAACTACCTCAGTTGTAAAGTATGGTTATCCTGCTCTGTTGTAGGAGGTAATTTTGCAGCAAAGGAAAGCCCAGAACCCACTGGTGAATTCATAGCTAACAACATACTAAACCAGCTGACAGGTATTGAAACCAGCACCAGATTTCCTCTCTTCCTGATAGCACAGCAGGGAAAGTATTTAAATTTAGTAAAACTCTTCTTCTTTGATCCGTTTTTCCCTCTTTTTTTTTTTTCAGACTGTATGCTTTGGAACGGAGACAACAGTGACTGAGGCAGTACCGGGAAATTAACTCATCAAAACATTCTAATGATGACTAAACATGAACAAAAATTCCAAGCGATAAAGCTCCATTGACATCCATCATGTCAAACAGACATCACTAAATTCAGTCCAGGCTAAGAGGAAAAAGTGTCACTGACAATGTCTGAATGTGACTGGCACCCCAGGCTGGGCTCTTGTCAACTTTCAGAACTAGTCTGGAGAAGAAACTTACCCCTCTTCTACGAAACCGCGCTAGCATTTTTTTAGCGCAGAGAGCCGCGCTGAATGGCCCGCGCTGCTCCCGATGCTCATTGAGTTCCTATGAGCGTCGGGAGCAGCACGGGCCATTCAGCGTGCTAGCATGGTTTTGTAGAAGAGGGGGTTAGGGTCTTTTATTACAAAGCCACAATGGTGATATTGCCGCAGTAAATACTCCACATAAGAGCCTTAAAGGACCTAGTATCCCTAGCGGACTAGGTCCTTTAAGGCTCTTATGTGGATGATTTACTTTTATGTGGATGGAATTATTTTATGTGGATGATTTCAGTGTACCTTTGGAGCTTTGACACTTTCAAATAAAGTCAATTTAGGAACATCGTCACTCCACAGAGTTTTTTTTTTTGTTTTCTCTGGATTTTCTTCTTTGTGGATATTTTGGGGTCAATTCCTTTTGTTTTTTGCCGCAGTAAATACACCAAAGCCCATCCAATTCCAATGGGTTTTGGTGCGTTTACTGCGGCAGCATCACTATCACATCTTTGTAAAAGGAGAGCTTAGGCATATTTTAAGACGCGATGAATCTGGAAATCCTATGAACAGAGTCCTTATCTTGATTTATGGATGACAGCTTCTTAGAAGAAAGCCCCTGGAAGATTAAAGGCGAATACTTTGGAAGGGAGGGAGTGGAGTGTTGAAAAACAGGAAGTTCTGACCAAGACCTTTTTTTCCATAGAGGCATAATTGGAACCATGAACTTTCAATTTCCGTAAACTAGAAATAATATTCAGAAGGCATTTCAGGGTTGAAGGAAGGTGAGCACATTTATTGTCAACTTATATTGCAGAGTTTGGAGGACAAAAGCACAAGACTATTATAGTTTGGATAATTTTTACAGGGCATGCAGCATTTTAAAATACAGGGTTGGAATCAAAATATCACAGTTCAAATGACTGAAAGGTGTTTGAACTCTTGCATATTATAGAATTCCATAACACTAAGAGGTCCAAGAGGTTTTGTGTTTTCTGATCTCAAGATGTGCACTGGATGATGTAATTTGTCAGCATTAGGAGGTCTCCTAGTGGGCTCGTCCTGGTCCTACCAAGGACTGTCTGAATAGAGTCTGCTTTTCTTTAGCAGGGAGGGCTGGCTCTGAAGGAATCCCTTTCTACTATGGATGAATTACCCCACCTACTACTTTAACCTCTCAGGTATCAACTAACCCTCTGGGCTAAGGCAGCTGCCTAGCAAATAGCCAGACCTTCACAAGGTGTAGATAAACAAAATACCATTTCTTTTGGGTGTAACATTTCTTTTTAGTATTTGTACACTGCTTATAGCCTAAGTGGTTTACATTCAGGAACTCAAGTATTTCTCCTTATTTGTCCCAGTGGGATCACAATCTGACTAACATATGTGGAGCAATGGAATGTTAAATTACTTGCCTAGTGTCACAAGGAGCAGTGCTGGGTTTGAACTTACAACCTCAGGGTGCTGAGGCTGCAGCCCTAACCACTAGGCCACACCTCCCCTTTGGCTGTCATACACTTAAACAGTGGTGTTCCCTTCACCTTCCAGACAGTGATGCAATTCAACAAAAATATTTCTTGGCTTCCCACCACAATTATATAACAGAAAGTTAACTAGGGCCAGCGGTGTAGTAATGGGAGGGGGGGGAGGACTGCCGCGGGCACCATCTTAGTGGGGGCGCCGGCACCTCTACATGCTTACGTCTTCCTTTCCCCGCCTCCTGTGCCTCTTTAAAATGTTTGCCAGCGTGAGCAACTACTGTAGTCTGCTGCTCGCACTGGCCTGGCTCCCTCTGAAATCAATTCCGGGTCACGGGGCCAGGAAGTGATATCAGAAGGAAATCCAATGCCAGTGCGAGCAGCAGGCTGGAGAAGCTGCTTGCGCTGGCAAAGATTTAAAGAGGTACAGGGGTGGGAAGGGAGGGTACAAGTGTGGTGTGAGAGTGCAGAAGGAGCGCCACTACCCCGGGCACCTCCTATCCTCCCTATGCCACTAACTAGAGCCATATGTCTTGTACCTGCAAGCTAATAACAACATACAAGTTTAATATAAACACACCTTCTTCCTCTGTTATTCCTGTCCCAAGCTTACTAGCTGGGTTACCTCAAGATTAACTCCCCAGACAACACTCCTCTTTATCCAACCATTTTACACATCAGGGCAAGTCTAAATGTGTTTTTAAAATCCAGAGCAACTCTACATCCTATTCACAATTTATGATAGTTCCAAAGCCCTTCATGGGCTACCAAGCATAGGGTTACCATATGGCTCCATAAAAAAGAGAATGGATTTAGATATCCGGGTTTTACTTCCATTGAAAGCAATGGAAGTAAGGAAGATGGATAGATCCATCTGGGTTTTTCTTCCATTGAAAGTAAAATCCGGATGTCTCAATCCATCTTCCTTTTTCTGGAGCCATATGGTAACCCTAAACTAAGCACAACCTTTCTAGGCTTTTTTTATTTCCAGACTTTTCCCTAGTCTGCTAACCTTGCCTTTTACCTACCTCTGGCCTTTTATTCCTTTTGGGACTATCCATAACCAAGGGATTTTCAGCTCATCCTCTCCCTGACAGCTTCTTCATATAGTGACTGTTCTGTTAGCCCTGCTAGATTGTTTTCAGCCACTCTTTTCCTGGGGCTACTATGGTGTTTAGAATAGTAGCTTTCCCACCTGGGAACAAACAGGCTCCTGAACTGCATATCCCAGTAAATGCAGCTTCCTTCTCAGGCTGCCTGCTGAGTCTCTCTCTCATATCCTGTTACCAGCTCCCGCCATATTTGCCTACAGGAATATTTGCTGTAAGCAGATGGCACATCTTTTAGGTAACAACTTATTTTAACCTTTCTTTTTGGTTTTCTTTTGGACCTTGAAGTTTTAATTGGATATGGCCACTGGTTAATTCCTAACCTTCATGACTTGTGGGGTCCTGACCCATCTGATGGGAAATGTACCGAAGAGCCATAGCACACATTATCTGATGATGAGTGTCGAAATGTTAAATCGTATTCTATTAGCTATTGGGCAGCCATGCAACTATCTTAGCATTGATATCACATGTGCAAACTTAGAGATACCTGCACCCATCATCGCCACTGACTTTGCAAAGCCTGACATCTCACAGCTGGTCATCTCCCAGGCTCTAGTAGTCTCTCACCAATTCTGGTCTCTTTGTGCTCCTAGGTACCTCTCTCATGGGTTATGTCTCTCTTACCAGATCTGGCTGCAGGCTCAGGTCCCCTCTCTGGTGACCCCTAGAGCAGTGGTTCCCAGCCCTGTCCTGGAGGACCACCAGGCCAATTGGGTTTTCAGGCTAGCCCTAATGAATATGCATGAGAGATATTTGGAAGTGATAGGCATGCAAATCTGCTCCATGCATATTCATTAGGGCTAGCCTGAAAACCCGATTGGCCTGGTGGTCCTCCAGGACAGGGTTGGGAATGACTGCTCTAGAGTATGACTTTGGCCTCTCTTACCAGATTTGGTCTCTCTCTGCTGCTGGGCTCTCTCTACCAGCAGCAACTTTCCCTGGATGCAGAAGAAAAGCAGATTGATAGAAGAATCTGTCACCAAGAAGCAGCAGAGCACAGAAGTTGCCCAATACAAAGAGCATTTATTCACTACATAAATAAAACACATTAAAAGCCTGAGACGGCCATGTTTCGCCCACTTCTGGGTTGCATCAGCGGCTCATTAAATATAAGTTAATAAAACTATAAAAACAAACACATAATATAAAAGGGTAGTGACAGTAATGCATATATAATATATATTATTCCAAAATAATCTAAAAAAAACCCTATTAGGAATGATTTTATGTTAAAAGAAATTGTGATGTGCTGATGAGATGGAATGGAGAGCCAACATACCTAAGCAGTCTTTTAGAGACATCACCTACTTAGTTCAAAGCTAGAAAATAAATACAATAAACATTGATTTGTTTTTGTTCTAGATTTTGTGGATCATCTGTCTCGCTGTTTTCTGGGTCTTTCCATGGATGTTTAGCTGCAGCCATTCAACTCAGCAAAGTATCTTTCAACCCTTTTAGCTGTTCAACTCCTCAGTGATTCATATCCATTGCTTCTCTAATTTGAATTTTCCCATTCAAGGGTTTCTTTTTCACTGGCTTCTTCATCTTCTCAATAAATGCCACCAACTTTTTCTTTCCCCCGGCTCTTTTAAGTCAAGCTCCATAAGTTTATTTCTCCTCCATCCCATAGGAACCAATTTTCTAATCCCAGCTCTTGGACACTGGGTGGGGGAGAGGTGGGATCTTTCTTCCCCTGAGGCAGTTTCTCATTGGGGCCCATTTGATAGCTGAATTGCTTTCTTTCTGCCTAGTTTGATTTTTTTCTCTACTGCTCAGATCCAAAACCTAAATACATTAAAAAAAAAAAAAGTTTATGCTGAAAACAGATCACCTTTATAGACAGCCAGAGGATGTGTAAAATTGACGTTAAAGGGCCTTAATTCAAAATATACATGATATTCATTGGGGAAAAGAGTTCTTATGTTGACTAGATTTCTTGAAAATAAAAACTTGCATTTATCCAGAAAACAGCTGCTTATACTTAACAAGTTTTGGAACTCATCTCTTCAATTGTCCAAGTTAAATTAGCAAGCACTGCAGAGTCCTGATATGCATATTGGAAAAGAGAAGTTATTGGCAGTGATTGCTATTCCTTGGTCAGCTAATGTCTTGGAATGTATGAGTTCTGCAAAGCATATGGAAAGAATAGGTTCCTGTTTTCCTTTAGCTACTGCTAGGGGTCATAGGAACCTTTCTGAACCCTAATGGAAGTGGTGTGGAAATGAAGGAGGGCTGTCCCCACCCTGCCAAACTACACTACCAAGGAACCCTAGGTGATTTTTTTTTAGGAGGGTTTGGGAGTTGTGAAAGGGTCAGTGTCCCATTGAGGGAGGGAAGTCTTTTGGGGGTTGTCCTTCCTTTGGTAGAATCATAGGGGAGTTCTTCAAAGGAGGGTTCTTCTTGAAGGAACTGCAGGGGTTTAGCTCAGGGCTAAATCAGAGGGAAGAAAGTGCTGGGGGATCATGAAGGTGCTGTACAAATGCTATGACACATATTTTTAAATGAAGAAATTTAACATGGATTATGGGATATTCGTCCTGCACACTAACAGCAGGGCAGATGCTGAATATGACCCCTGCATTTGCCACACAGGCTTTGCACGTACCAGATCTTACATTTGCAGTTAAGGTGGGGTAAGAGCAAACACTTATCACACTTGGTAAACGGATTCCTAATAGTTAACTGGGTAAATTCCCTGAGATGAAAAATTCCCTCCACTTTTTACGTGTATATGTGCATTTTGTACCGTGGACTCCTTAATCCATCTAAATTTTCAAAAGAAAATGTTTTATACACACTGTCCCCACCAAAGAAAGACAGAAGCTTACAAATACTCTCTGACACATGTGTACTTTTTCACTCTTCAAACACACCCCAGCATTGTCTCACTTTTCACACACATTCGCACACACACACACACACACACACATGCATTCTTACACACGTAGCTTTTTTTTTATCATTCTTCAAATATATTCACATGTGCTCTCTTCCTTCTCAGATACACACACGAATGCATGTACTCTTGCTCTTCAAACACACACTTGTGTACCCCCACACACTCTCTCAATCTTCAAACATATGGAAATATTTTGTCATTCTTCAGACACAGTGACTACACTGAAACCTTCCACCCAATGTGCAACGGTGGCCATAAAAGCAAACAGGATGCTAGGAATTATTTAAAAAAGGAATGGTAAACAAGACTAGGAATGTTATAATGCTTCTGTATTGCTCCATGGTGCAACCTCACCTTGAGCATTGCGTTCAATTCTGGTTCACTATAATTTGAGAAAATGTAAGAAACCTCTATAAATGTGAAAACAATATCATACCACAGGTTTCTGCCCCACAACTTAAGAGTTATATCTCTGTTGAGAGGATAGGTCTCAGAAATCCTGCTTCGTTCAATAAATGAACATTAAGATAACAGTGCAGGTTGGATTTTCGACCACTCATTAATTTAAGTCATTTGTATATATTTTGTTTTTTTGTAATATAGCTTCTTCAATAAATATATGTCTACAAAAAGTGCACTTATCTTAAAACTTTCTTAAAAGTGCCTTGGTGCAAAGTGCGTTAAGCAGTGCAGTGTTCGCCCGACGGGCCCGTTTCGCTAATAACTGATGGCTTCCTCGGGGGTCTTTTATGGAAATTGCAACATAAAATTGAAATCTCCCATGAAGTTAGAACAACTTTTAAATTGTGAGAAAATGCTTAACAATGTAGTACAAGCAAAAAACAAAAGGAATTGACCCCAAAATATCCACTAAGAAGAAAATCCAGAGAAAACCAAAAAAACTCTGTGGAGTGACGATGTTCCCAAATGGACTTTATTTTAAAGTATCAAAGTTCCAAAGGTACACTAAAATCATCCACATAAAATAATTCCATCCACATAAAAGTAAATCATCCACATAAGAGCCTTAAAGGACCTAGTCTGCTAGGGATACAGGACCCAACACGGTCCGCGTTTCGACAAAAATTTTTCTTCAGGGGTCCTATAAATAATGAGGGGTACATTAAGAATGCATGTAAGTTATGAATAGTAGTGGTGATAAAATGTAGTACTCACTGTTCGTAGCTAAAGCATGAATTTCCACAAAATGGCGCCGGTGAATTCAAGACGCCTGAGTATGCGCTTTAAATATCATGTCAGCTGTATACACAATCTATCCGATTGGATAAACACTTCATCGAATAAATGATCACTCACCATTCATCAATGTTAAAAACAAGAAACAAACAATGGAACAAAACTTTGAAGAACATGAAAAATATTTTAAAAGAATGACCTCCATCCGATGTTGATCTTCAAACTGTTCGGTGTCAGTGCATGTAATTTGTAAATCCATCTCGCAGAACTAGAAAAGGTTCAAAGAAGAACGACCATATGATAAAGGGAATGGAACTCCTCTCATATGAGGAAAGACTAAAGAGGTTAGGGCTCTTCACCTTGGAAAAGAGACGGCTGAAGGGAGGTATGATTGAGGTCTACAAAATCCTGAGTGGTGCAGAATGGAACAAGTAGATTGATATTTTGTTGTTTGGTGCCGTTGACTCATGTTCAAGTCTTAGCAACTTGATAAATTACAGATCTAAAAAGAAATCAGTTTTGTGCTAGTCCAGGAAAGTCCTCCAGCAGTATCTTCATGGTTGTTTTCAACGTGTTCAGCCAGTGACGTGGCAAGGGTGAGAGGCGCCCGGGGCGGTGATGCCGCTCTCCACCCTCTTCTCTGCCCCCACCCCATCTGTTCCTTCCCCACCCCCTCCTGCCATGCACACACCCCTTTCCCATACTTCTTTAATGTTCCCAGCATGAGAAGCAACCCCAACCTGCTGCTCGCACCAATGTCTGCTCTTCCTCTGATGTCACTTCCTAGGCATGGTTTTTTTGTTAGATTTTTGTATGGGGTTTCTGTTCCTTCTACTTATGTTCTCCCACACACACCTTTTTTTTCTGGTGCTTTGCTGCTTCTGCTGCTAATATTTTCATTTAGTGAGTGCCTCCTCCAATCAACTGTGTACATCATTATCATATAGAGTTCTTGAAATTACTATCAGCTCTTTCTCTCATCCTGTAGCATCTCACACTTTCCCCCATACCTTTCCCCTCTCAGCTCACCCCCCCCCCAACTCGTCCAGGACACTCACTGGTTCTACTGGCTCTCTCCAGGTTCAGCCAAGTGCCCTTTGCAGAGTTTAGTCTCACCCCCTCATCTCACTTGTAGAACACAGGAACTTCCCCTCGTTTCCTGTGACCAATTTCCCATTAGTTGTATCTGTCAAATTTACTGGTACTAGTAACACTAGAACCAGGCAGGCTCACTCAGACAGGAAGGCGGGTTGGAAACTCTGAAAATCTTCCAGATACTTTAGCCAACCTGTTGGCAGGCTGATTTTAATGCAAAATTCTGTACAGTCCTAACAGAATCCAGGCAGTTGGCGCTGACTTAGCCTCCTGAATGCCAAGTACATCTGACAAGATTCCCCCCACCCTACTAAATATTTTCCTTCTCTTTTCTGTGATTGGCACACATAGGCATAATAAATGGTCTTAAGAACTGCTTTCCCTTGATAAGCATAATAAAATTAGCAACAGCCTGTGCCAAATGGATTCTATTAAAACTTGGACATTCTGAGTTTGCTGAATTATTAGAGATGGGCAACATAGCATCACATGAACAAATAACATATGGAGGTGCTTATTGAATATTTGGGCTCCTTTTGTAAACCTGCAGTATCTCATTAGAGGGCAACAGAAGATTCTTCAGCCACTGCATTTGTTGTCTTTATGATTTTCCGTTTCCAATATTTTATGTTTATTAAAATGTGATATACCATCTCAGCTTCTGACAGTTCTAAGCAGTTTACAATTATATTTTTAAAAAGTCATTTCAAGAAAAGGAACACCATAAAAATAAAGACAGGTCCTGTCATAGAACATTCATAAAAGACTACCATTAACTTAAACAAAAACTGTCCTAATGCCTTAGTATCCACCCATACCAGTCAAGATCAGCTAATAGATATGGTCATGCTGTGAAATATTCTCAGCAAAAGCTTGTTGAAAAAGTATGAATTTAACAATGTTTTAAAGACTTTAAAATTTGGTTCTAGTCTCCGATAACTGGGAAGTTGGTTCCACAAACTAGGGGCTAAATAGAAGAAGGGAAGGGGTAAAACACGGACCTCACGGACATTATGGACCTCGCGGATCTAAAACCGCACGTCCTTAAAAATCTGAGGTCCGTGCCACAGACCTCTATGACAATTAAAAATCTTCCGGCATTTATTGACAAGTCCATCTTTTAGCTTATTCCACCGCTTTCCCTGCACGCTCAGCTCTGGTCCCCGGCTCTCTCTTCCCTAATGGCACCGTGGCTTTTGCTAATTAGCCCGATCGTCCCTTCCTCCAGATCTCTCCCTCCATGCTGATTCTGAGAGCCCCCGCAATATGACACTGGATGGCAAATAGCTGGGGGGAGAGGGTTGTGGTGGTGTGGGGGGGGGGGGTTAAAAAATGTGTACAAAGGTCTGCAGTGCATCTGACCTCTTCTCAGCATAGGTTATGGCTCTGACAGACCTCTATGACATTTTAGCGCTGACGGATCCTAATGCTTTTCCCTCCCTATGCTGAGATTAAAAGTAGCACAGACCTCAGGGCAAAAGTTTTGCCACTTTTAGGGCTCCTTTTACTAAGGTGCACTAGCGATTTTAGCGCACGCAGCAGATTAGCGCGTGCTAACCCCACGCTATGCTGCTAGAACTAACTCCAGATCAATGCTGGCGTTAAGGTCTAGCACACGTAGCAATTCAGCACGCGCTATTCCGCACGTTAATGCCCTAACGCAGCTTAGTAAAAGGAGCCTTTAGTCTTAGCATAGGAAGGGAAAAGCATTAGGATCCGTCAGAGCTAAATTGTCATAGAGGTCTGTCAGAGCCAGAGACTACAAGTGGCACGGACCTCAGATTTATAAGGATGTGCGGTTTTAGATCTGTGAGGTCCATAAGGTCCATGAGGTCCATGTTTTACCCCTTCCCATAGAAGAAGGCTTTATTTCTAGTAGACTCCCATTTGGTTCTCTTTACAGATGGTCAGTGGCGTACCTAGCATATGTGACAACCGGGGCCCATCATTTTTTTGGCACCCCCCACCATTTGTACGAAAAACATGATTTTTAGTAACAAGCCACACGTCACACATGAGTACCTAGGAAAAGGCAGCATCTTACATATGCAGTGAGCAGTACAACATCAATACACCCATTGTAAAACTAAACAAGCCAGACTAGTACAGATCAATCCTACACCATCAATCCTAACAGAAAACCATGTCTTTCGAACACACAGAATACAGAAAATACCTTCGCCTAGTATGGAATATGTCATCACAAACTAACCCCTCCCTCTTTTAGAAAACTGTAGTGTGGATTTTAGCCACGGTGGTAACAGCTCTGATGCTCATAGAATTCTGAATATTAAAGCTGCTACCATCACGGCTGGCGCTAAAAAACGCTCCACAGTTTTGTAAAAGGGGGGATAAAATAGAAATACATAGACAAAGATTAAATTACATAGAAACATAGAAACATAGAAATTGACGGCAGAAAAGGGCCATAGCCCATCGAGTCTGCCCATACCAATGACCCGCTCTCTGATTCTTACTCCCCTAAGAATTGAACCAGCAAGAAGCTGGACTCTGCATACAATGCAACACCACAGAAACAGTGACACATGTCTCCTAAAGCAACAAATAAATAGAAAATTTTTGTTCTACCTTTGTCTTCTCAGGTTTCTGCTTTCCTCATCTTCTTGTTACTCTCTTCCTTCCATCCACTGTCTGCCATCTCTCTGCCCCTCCCTATATGGCATCTTCTCTCCTTCTATGCCCCTTCCAGAAACTATATGCCTCCCCCTTCCATCTCTCCTTTCACCCCCATTGGTCTGGCATCTCTCTCCTCTCCTTCCCTCTCCCACACCTCTCTTCTGCAATCCCTTTCTTCCCTCATTTTCCTTTTCAATTTATTTTCTGCATCCATCTAGATTACATTCTTACTACCCTCTCATCAATTTTCTTTTTTACTGTCTACCTACAGCTCGCCACCTCTTTCCCTCACCCCCTCCAGTATTTCCCTAACTCAATCCTTTTCCCCCATCATGTGCCCTCCTTTTATTTATCCCCTCCTTCCATCCTCTGCCCTCTTCTCTCTCTCTCTTCTCTCCACTTCCATCATCTGCCCCTTCTCTCACTTCCCCCCACTTCCATCATCTGCCCTCTTCTCTCTCCCCCTTCTCTCCACTTCCATCATCTGCCCCTTCTCTCTCTTTCCCCCCTCCTTCTATCATCTGCCCTCTTCTCTCTCCCCACTTCCATCATCTGCCCTCTTCTCTCTCCCCCTTCTCTCTACTTCCATCATCTGCCCCTTTTCTCTCTTTCCCCCTCCTTCCATCATCTGCCCTCTTCTCTCTATTTCCCCCTTCCATCATCTGCCCTCTTCTCTCTCCCCACTTCCATCATCTGCCCTCTTCTCTCTCCCCACTTCCATCATCTGCCCTCTTCTCTCTCCCCACTTCCATCATCTGTCCCTTCTCTCATCATCTGTCCCTTCTCTCTCTTTCCCCCACTTCCATCATCTGCCCTCTTCTCTCTCCCCCTTCTCTCCACTTCCATCATATGCCCCTTTTTTCTCTTTCCCCCACTTCCATCATCTGTCCCCTTCTCTCAATCTCTCCATCCACCACAGGCCCATCTTTCTCCCTCACCTTTCCTATTTTGGCAACAAGATCGGCAAGGCCCCCCCTCCGCAACGGCACTCAGCAGCATCGGCGCCCCCCCCCCCTGCCTCGCGACAGCACTGAAGTTCGGCCTTCTTCTCCCGGCATCAGCAGAACTTCAGATCGGCAACAGGTGCTCAGTCAAAAGCTTCCCCTGACTGAACTGCCTGGGAGGAAACAGGAAGCTGAGTCAGGGGAAGCTTTTGACTGAGCACCTGTTGCCGATCTGAAGTTCTGCTGATGCCAGGAGAAGGAGGCCGAACTTGAGTGCTGTCACAGGGCAGGGGGGGCAACGATACCGCGAGTGCCGTCACAGCCCAGGAATTTTCCAAACCTGTCCGGCTGTGCACCCCCCCTAAGTCTGCACCCGGTGAGGACCTCCCCCTCGCCCACCCAACCCCACATTGGTACGCCACTGCAGATGGTATAACCAATTTATTATATTGCAAAGATCTAAAGGAGTGAGAAGAAGCATAAGGAATTATTCAATTGTTCAGATAATCAGGTTCTTCTGAATGAACTGTTTCCTGTATGAAATGGGAAGCTAATGGTAATGTAGGACGAGTGGAGTGACATGATCGAATTTAGTTTTTGTGTCCCAACAACTTTAGGGCAGTGATTTGTAAGGTCTTTAAATGTCTGAGATTTGCTTTAGAATTACCGACATATGTATATCTCTATTTTGAGAATACTTTGCAGTGCCTCATTATATGGAATGTTTTATTTTGTAGGGTAAAGTAACATTTGCTTTTAGCTTTAATAAATAAATTATATACAGTATATACATACCTGTATATATAGGTGACATAATGAATATTTGTAATATTTTTCTAACCTGAGATCTACAAAGCGTATTTATTTGAAAAGGATCTCAAATCATCTTTTCTGCTCTAGAGCGACATTCTACAAGGAAGCATTTTTAGGATTGTCAATAGTGATTAACGTGAGAGGCCTCAAATGTAGTAGCTTTTCTTCTACTTTGCCAAAAGAGAGAGACATGTACTGCAGCCAAGAATATTCCAAAACTAACATACTATAGTTTATTTAAGATTACATGTAACCCCACTCCGCATGACCAGGAGGAGAGAGATGTGAGATATGATCAGTTGTGACTTTGGAAACACATTTTGCTGTTTAAATTGGTTAATTGTGTTCAGTTACTATAATTTCACTCTTGTGGAATTGTTGTTTTGGTTTTTTTTTAAGAACAATACAGTCAGTAGAAAAAAGTATAAGTTGCAAACTGGAAGACAACATTTACGATGGTAAAGTAACCTTTATGTTCTAGTGTGGGCAAAGAGGCTCCAGTATGAACTGTAGCATCATTAGCCGCGTTGAATGGCCCACACTACTCCCAGTGTTCAGAGGAACTCAATGAGCATTGAGAGCAGCGCTGCTCTCTGCGCTAAAAACTGCTAACACGGTTTCGTAGAATAGAGGGTTAGATACCTGCAATGTATGCCAGCGTTTTACTGGCCTACATTGCAGGCATCTAAGTTATTTAGAGAATCATGCCTAACGGCGCTTAAGTCCTGCTCCGCCCCTAACCACGCCCACTTAGACTAAGGTGCCATTATGTGTCTTGCTGTAGACTCATTACCAGTACCTACACTTATATGCCTTCTAGCGCCTTCTTTTTTAATGAGTTTTTAATCGATTTTAAATGGCGTGGTCAATTACTGCAATGATTGCAGCCAATTAAAACCATTAAGTTAGGGGATGGTAGGATGCCTAACACTGCCTAACTTATGGCACCATTTATAGAATATGGCCTTTAATATGTAGTTATGTTTAAAGGCATTTAGTGGCCCTTTTATTAAGCAGCAATAAAACGTGACCTGCCCTATCCCCAGGTAGGTCTTTCCAGCCCACTAATGTCACTTTTAACGCTGCTTGGAAATGGCAGATTTTTCTAATTCAACAATAATGGCCACAGGCTAATTTTCACATTTGCAGATGGCGATTACCGTGTGTGCATATACTGACACTTGCTTTGTAGGTGGCAAGGGCTCAAGCGCTAACCATGTTCATTTGTTAGCATTTGGCAATGCTGTTCTGCTAACCGATTAGCATAGAGCACGCCTACTCTCTGCCCCAGACACGCCCCAGTACTAAAAATAAACATTAATTTTTAGAGCATGGGTAGCATGCATATATGAAAAAATACTGTGGATGCCTGAGTACACACCGACATAGTGCATTTTAACCTGCAGTAAGCACGCATTAGTGCTATAGCACCCCTTAATGATCAATAGCCTAAGGCTATTTAGTAGGGGAAAAAAATAATAAAATCAAATATATCGTAAGCATATCATGCATACGAACAGAAGTAATGTATTCCTAGTCCAAATATTAGAATAAAAGGCAGCAGGGAAATAGGTCAAGTGTGATCAACGGAGAGTATACAATCATTTACCTATAATAAAACTGACTCCCCTGCTGCATTGTAACTGGTTTGATATCTAGCACTGATGTTTGTAGTTCTTTAAACCAGACTATTTTCCTTCATACAGCCTACACTGTTAAGCAGCAGGGAGGCTACAGAAATTTTGTGGTACTGAGCAAGGATATTTGGCGGGTAAATGACCCAGAAGCGTAAGTGCATAGCTGGCAATGGGTGGTCCCATCCTGGTAAATATATCATTCAGTTCTGAACCAAATGCTTCTGCACTTGTTGAGTCATTAAACAGCAGGAGGTTTGTTTGGAGTCTGTATTTTGACTCCTCTCCCTCTGTACTTTCAGTTCATCTGAATCGGAATGTTTATTTATGTTATTCTAGATTTTACCATTTGTCATCTTCCTTTTAGTGATAAACGATTCAAACTACAACAAAATTATATTTAAAAAAATATTGCGGTACATGAAGCGTTTTAAAAAAGGCAGTTGAAAGTGTCAATGTGGTCTCAGCACAAAGATTCCTAACTGTAAAATGTAGTTATATTTAAAATTTAACATGACATATAAACATAGAGCATAATAGCTAATGAAGAGCACTCATTCTTAGTCTGCCCATCAATATCAACTCCTAGCACAAGAATTTGTTTTTCTTTAGACATCTACTATACATCTCTCAAGCTTTTCTTTAATTTAGATATTATCCTTGTTGAGACCACCTTTACCTGGAGGCTGGTCATTCATCCATCATCCCTTTCTGTAAAGAAATTGTTCCTACATTACTCTGAAACTACCTACTTTGTCCTCATTCTATGATTCCCTCATTCCTAAGTCTTCTCTGTTGAAAAGATCTGCCTCTTTTGCATTTATACCTTGGAAGTGTTTTAGTATGTTTACCACATCTCTCCTTTCCCATCTTTCTTCCAGGATATTATGTTTAAGGAGGGAGGGGAAGTTATCAACGTGCAGTAAAAGGCAAACTTTTACTGCACCTTTATTTTCCATAGGTATAACAAACACTTCCCACAGGTTGCTGAATACCATAGTAAAGGAATAACACTGTTTATGAGTCATCCCCAAAGACATCTCCCACACCTTGATCAAGTCCCCCAAGACTCTTGATGATATTCCCAATCCCCCATCAAGTTCCTAAAGCCCCATCAAGTTCCCCCCACTCCTGAAGACATCCCCCCATACACTGATCACTATCCCAACCTCCTGGCAACATCTCCCTACCCCCAAAGAGTCCCCTCCATCCTGAAAGGCCTACCATACATATCCTTTATAGTTTTAAGGAAACAGGACCTAGTGGTAGTAGTGCAAGACTATTGCTAGGGATGCCATTTTGTAGATGGTGCAACAGGGCAGAAGAGGGCATCCGTTGAAAATCAGGGGCGGGAAACTACGAGGTGATACCAGGAAATTCTTTTTCACTGAAAGAGTGGTTGATCGCTGGAATAGTCTTCCACTACAGGTGATTGAGGCCAGCAGCGTGCCTGATTTTAAGGCCAAATGGGATCGGCACATGGGATCTATTCACAGGGCAAAGGTAGGGGAGGGACATTAAGGTGGGCAGACTAGATGGGCCGTGGGCCCTTATCTGCCGTCTATTTCTATGTTTCTATGTTTCTAAGCAACTTGGGATTGCTCTTGCCTGAATACCACTGGACCACTTTTCAAAATGATGAAAAACTCTTTGGGGGTGGGCAATATCTTTGAGGGGTGGAAAGTTTGATCAAGGGGGTGAGATATGTCTTCCGGGAGTGGGAGGCTTGATCGGCCATTCAGTCTCCGCCCAAGATCATTGGGCCATAGCTTTGAGGTCCAATGCCTCTGGCATGGTAAAATAATCTTCTCTTTTGACTGGGTTTATTTTACAGTCATTTTAAGCCCTGGATGTTACTTATAGTATTTATCAGACCTTTAAGTTATGTTAAGGGGCAAATAATGTAGCTTGATAACTTCTCCCCTCAATCTATATATCTGTTCTCATATGCTTTTTTTATTTTTATTTTCATATATTAAATTTATACAATTGCATCACAATGTAATTCTTAGAAATAATATTTTTTATCGTCCACATATCAAAGGAAGCAAGTAAACAACAGTCCTGGTTGAGTAACTATATTAGTGGAGCCATGTTATCTTATGGCGCCTTCCGAAAAGAAATTAAGACAGTATTATTTGATAAATTTATCTCTTAATTCGATGTTTTTATTCTTAACATAATAATTTTACTGCATTAAATTAAATTTTTATTGTCTTTTTAGTTAATATGCTGTATTCTCATTTTAATATTTTGTACTTCACTGACTGTCCAGTTTTTCTCTCTTGTGTAAACAGCCTAAAATTATTTTGATTGTGGCGGTATATAAAAATAAAGTTATGTTATATGTTATATTATGAAATTGAGACCAAGAGAAGGAAAACATTAAAGGATTAAGATTTTTTTTTTTTTACAGAGCAGAAAGTCTAATCAAAGAAAATGTCTCAGCCAGCATCTATAGCAGGGCTGCCCAAGTCCTGTCCTCGAGATCTACTGGCAAGCCAGGTTTTCTGGATATCCACAATGAATATGCATGAGAGAGATTTGCCTGCACTGTCTTCTTGGTATGCAAATCTCTCTCATGCATGTTCATTGTGGATATCCAGAAAACCTGGCCTGCCAGCAGATCTCGAGGACCGGACTTGGGCAGACCTGATCTATAGCATACCCTAGATAGAGGCAATCATATAGTCACTTTCAGTTCTTCTTTAGAAACCACAAAATCCAATAAATGTTTAGGTTCACTAAAGGTAACAAAAATTGACCCTAAAAAATATTACATCACAAACAAGGAAATCACAAAAAAGACATTCCCAGAACCTGTACTGTAGGGTACAATGCCAGAAACTCCTGGTGCCAATTCTGAGTACACCTAGAAATATCAGGAAATATTCTGTTTGGAACATCTGATTCATATAACGAAGAAACAATATGAGACAATTTGAGACTATTCCTGTCCATTTCTAAAGCAAAGGTCACAATTAAGGTACTTCTTTGTATCACTACATCCAAAGATGACTCCAAAAGCTCAGTTAAATTTAATTCCATTTTAGATGATAAATTTGGGCTAGCTTTGTCCGATGGCTTCAACAGAGATAAATATTAAGCTCTCACAATACTGTAGATGGTGTCCAAAGCAACTACCTTGACCTCAATGACATGAAACAAAATGAAAAGTGTCAAGAAAAGTGTGGAATAACTTGTAAGTTTTATGGCTCCACATCATTCCCTTCTTGATTGGCCTGAGAACTTTTCAGCAGCCCCTCATAAAGCAGCTTTATTAAATCCTGTTTTAAGTTACTATATTTTGGTCATCTCCATTGTTTTTCTTCTTCTATTAATTCATTCACCATTAAAATCAGAGCAGCTGATATATAGTTCCCAGCCTCTACTTCCACATTTGGAAGGGGGAGGTGTTAGCATTAGACTTTACTACTATGTTGGAAACATCAGTACAAGAAACTACATTGAGAGGTACCCTTATGGTTACCTTTTCCTGTAATGAGGATAGAAATAAAGTATTATAAATTTTTTGGGGGAAAAGACTGTCTAATTTTCATGGTTCTCCTATACTGTATGGGGCTCATAATCGAAATAAAAATACGTCTAAAAACTGGCCTAAATCGGCAGTTGGACGATCAGTAAGACAAGTCATCCAAGTGCCGATAATCGAACCGGGTTTTAGATGTATCTAAAAACGACTTAGGCCTTTTCAGTGCTGCTGTACGCCCAGAGCTAAAAGGGGCATTTTAGGAGGAGTGGTGAGGGCGGGATTTGGGCGGGATATGGGCCGACTTAGACTTAGTAGTACTGCAAGTATAACCGAAGGTTTAACGAGGCTGCTCAGACAGAACTTATAAGTAGCAACTTAGGCGATTAAAAACCAGGTCTAAGTGCCCAGAAGGTATCCAAAGTGATTAGATAACCACTGCAAACACAAAGTACAGTCCCACACACACACACACACACACACACACCCCGCCATAAAAATCATAATAAAAATTTTACATATCTGCCTCTAGAACATCAGCACCTGGCATAGGAAAGCCTAGTAGAGCAGCACAGATGTGGCTTAAGTAGGCTGGGGCTATTGGGGTTGTAGACATGTGAGTCTAGTAGGTTTTGGGGGGTGTTTTAGGAGGATCATCATGACCTATAAGGGAGTTGTGGTGAGATATGTATATGGTACCCTTTTTGTGAAGTTCGCAGCAGAGCCCTGTAAGGTGCCCCATTACTGTGTTGCCATGTCTGGGTGTTCAGTCCATCATTTTGCTGGCCACTCCCAAATCCAAAAGGTCTTGTTCTATGCGTTTTTGACTTAGACAAATTTTTGGATGAGAATGGGGTATAAAGATAGATGACTTAGCGGTCTGGCCAACCAAACGGCTTGGCGCATACTTAGCTGATTTTCAAAAAATAAAAATATTTTTGACGTATTTTTCATGAATGGACTTTAAACACTGCCGATTTTGGGCGAGTAGTGACTTAGGCCCAAAACGGACTTAGATGCTTCTTTTGATTATGCACCTCCAGATGTTTATTCTGATGTATCTCGCAGAACTCAATTGATTTGGTAAGACCCAGGGCTATGTCCCTAGGGATGACTTTCTTCCTGAAATTTCCCAGTGGCACGTGAAATTTTGGGGAAAAGATTACATTTTTTTTAGATTCTCTTCAGCTAGAGAATTTGATTTAAGCTCAGGAGTCAGCTAGGGCTATCTTCTGGACAAGTAGGAGAGAGAAAAATGTGATTATGTAGCAAAGGTTGTTATTATTTGGGGTTTAATTTGTAATGCAGGGACTAGCAAGGGTAAGATTGTGAGACTTTTGTCATTATTTGTATCCTTTAATATTTTTTTATTGTTGTTTTGTTTAAATCTGTGATTTAGAATTATGTTTTTATTAGAGCTTCTCCTCCCAATTTCTTAATTTCTGTAACAATTTTCAGTGTTAGTGCTATCTTGGTTATAATTCTCTCTGTGCAGAGTGATTTCTTTTTCTTTTCTTTGTAGAAGATTATATTTATAATTCTGTTTTATAAATGCATATAAAAATTTTCAATAATAAATGTTATTCCAATAAAAAGGTATCATCTTATTTTCTTTGTTTTGTTTCACTTCTATTTATTCGCTAACTCTCTCTCGGAAGTTACTCCCAAGGCAACAGAAGTACTAAATTTGATGAAGCAATGGATGACTGAATTCAGACTGAAATTAATTCAGAAAAAACAAAATTTTTTGTAGCTTCGCCACACCCACTTGACACCAAAATATCACTGTGCATCAATAAACTTAGTTATCATATTTAATCTACTATGAAGGTATTGGGTGTAACATTGGACCAGAGCCTAACCATGAAAGACCAGGTGGACTCCTTAATCAGAAATGATTTTTTCACTTTCTGGAAGCTTTGGTCCATTAGAGCATATTTTGATGTGTCATCATTTAGAATTCTGGTACAATCCCTCATATTGAGTCAACTTGATTACTGTAATATCGCCTATTTGGCAATTTCCCAGAAGAATATGCGGCAATTACAACTGGTGCAAAATGCAGCGGTCAAATTAATTTTCAGGTTGAAGAAGTTCGATCATGTAACACCTTCCTACCTACCGACTTCTACATTGGCTGCCGATGGAGGCACGTGTTAAGTTTAAGTTTGGTTGTTTTTGCTTTAAGGTACTATTCGGTTTAGCCCCTAAATATATAACTGACCTTTTCTCTTTCTCAGCCAACAGACATAAGAGAAGCTCACACTTGAATTTTGTTTCCCCTCCGGTTAGAGGATGTAAATTTAAAAGACATCATCAACATCTTTTCTCACATCAGGCAGCATTATGGAGTAAAGATCTGGAACAATTGCTTATGCCTACTACTTATAGGGAATTTAGGAAACGCCTAAAAACATATCTGTTCCTGAAGTATTTAGGCAACTGACCTGTACAATCTTATTCCACAATAACTGATCCCTAGAGCTGTTAATCACTAGCTTTTAACTTTGTTAATTCCACTCAATTTGTAGCATCTTTTAATCATTGTAAACCGCATAGAACTTCACGGTCCTGCGGTATATAAACTGATATTATTATTATTTATTATCTTTAAAAGTGGACTAACAAACCACACCACTTTACCCACATCTACACCTCACACGATCCGCGGCTGCGTTGGAAGTCTTTTCTCTGACATCGTGACATCAGAGGGAACACTTCCGACGTAGCCGTGGATTGCGTGAGGAGCCGACATCCGCGGCTTTGAGCAGGGGAGCCGGCCAGAAGTGAAGCAACCATTGGAGGGAGCACAAGCTGGTACGGACACCCAGTGGCGAACCTAGGGTATGTGGCACCTGGGGCCCATCATTTTTTGACACCCCCCCATGTAAAAAAATATTTTTTGTAATGACCATGAAACGGAATAAATGGTCAGAATAGAAACAGGCAGTGAAAATTTTCTTATATTCCAAACATAACATAACATAAATTATGTCTGAATTGTCATGACATCAGAAGTACATATAGTTGCAGGTGATGCTTGGGACAGTTCTGATTGTGTTAGTTCGGTTTTATGTGTTTTTTGAATAGAAGGGTTTTTATTTCTTTTTGAAGGTTTTGCAGTATGTGGTCGATGTCAATTGGTTGTAGGGTTGGGGGTCGAGTGTTGCAGCTCGAATGGCTAGGAGGTTGTCGAACAGTTTTTTTCCTTTTGACGTTTTTGGTTGGAGGGTGGTGAATGGTGCGTGAGTTCTCCTATGTCTGTTTGAAGTGGATTGAATTATTTAGCTGAAGAAATTAGTTACCCCCTCATCCCACACACATTAATTCTCTTCCATTTTTGTTCCCATTATAAAAAACACTGATAAGTTCCCAGAAAAAAAAATACATTAAAATAAGAAGTGAAAACAAAGGCCCCCACAGATGAGAACATAACATAAGAATAGCCTAACTGGGTCAGACCAATGGTCCATCATGCCCAGTAGCCCATTCTCATGGTAGCCAATCCAGGATACTAATACCTGCTCAAAACCCAAAGAGTAGCAACATTCCATGCTACCGATCCAGGGCAAGCAGACACTTCCCCCATGTCTTAATAACAGATTATGGACTTTTCCTCCAGGAATTTGTCCAAATCTTTCTTAAAACCAGCTACACTATCTGCTTTTACCATAACTTCTGGCCACTTCATTTTTAAGTTTAGATCTTTGCTTTCAAACAGAGACCTTGCTAGATGTCAAATACAGCACAAGGTAACTTCACATGGACTTAGCTGTGCAGGAAATGTGAATCTCCTCATACACCCACCATATAGTGCAAAAATGTGCAAAGGTCTGTTTTTTTCTTTCGATCACTACATAGCCTAATGCCACACAAGCAGCGCTGTTACAAACATATTCTGTAGGTCAATGCTAAGGATAACAAAGTTTCCTTCCTTGACCAGAAGGAGATACTGATAAACCACTGGAAGAGATCCCAACACAACACCCAATGACCCACTCAGTGTGTGAACCAGTTGAGTGGAGTGGACTAACTGGGGGGGGGGAAATGGGCCCGGAGTTTGCTCAGCAGAATTTCCCAGACCACCTCTTCCTCTCAACACATTGACACGCTGCCACCACCACCACTAGGAACACCTCACTGGGTAGGCCAGCTATGCTATAAACTTTATAAAACACATTATTATATTTTCTTATAAAGCACATATTTTAACTGAACTCTCTGACATCCTCAGCCTTTCCATTCACAAAAATAGAAGGAAGAAAAGTTCCCATTTCCTGCTGTTTCATGTCCCCGGCCTATACAATATTTTTTTTCTGAAGACCCTTCAAAAGTCTGACCAAATCCTCGTTTCACTTGCATTATAAAGTACTGAGGATGCCATCTCTCCCCAATCCCAGGTCCTAAAGTCTAAGACAGTAGCGCAAACTAATGCTGCCAGATTCAGGAAAAAAAAATTTTGATTCGATTCAGCCTATTGAATTGGTTTTTCAATTCGATTTTCCTGCCCAGTTGGGTGATTTTTTTCAAAACTCCTGGTGGGTTTTATAGCTTTTTCACCCCCTTTGGCTTCTCCTAACCACACTGGCACTGTGGTGTAAATAAAATAAAGAAACAAAAAGGACTTTTCCTCTCTCTGTTAAATCCTAGCTCACGTTTGCAGTCCAACACCAGCTCTGTCAGGATACACATTTCAAATCTGACATATTATAATCACAAAACAGAAAATAAAATTAATTTTTCTACCTTTTGTTGTCTGGTTATATTTCAAATCTTGTTGGTCTAAGGCTCTGGTTTCTTCTGATAACTTGCTTGCCAGGGTCTCCTTCTTTCTTCTTTCTGCGTGCTAACCATCCATCTGCCAACTCTGTCCTCCCTTTCCATTTCCCTTCCCTCCCCAGGAAGTCTGGTATCTTTCCTTTTTTTCATCTCCCTCCACAGATCCACCTTTTCTTAACTACCCTTTCATCCGGCATCTCTCCCTCCTTCCCCACCACCCCAGAGTCCACCATCTCTCCCTTTCTGTTCCCAATTACCCTCCTATCCAGTATCTCTATCCCTCCTCCACACCATCCCTTGTGTCCAATTTCTCTCCCTTTCAGTTCCTTCCCTCCCTAAATCCCATGGTCCATCATTTCTCTCCCTCTCCTCTATTTTCAGACCCATTATTTCTTCTTCCCCCCTACAAGTTTGGCATATGCACGTCACTTTGAACAACCCATTCCCTCCATGTACTTCTAAACCAGGGTCCCCCCAAAGGTCTGTCCCCCCTTAAAGGTCTGCCTGTCCCCCCTTGAAGGCCTGCACCCCCCTTGAAGGCCTGTCCCACCCCCTTGTAGGCCTGTCCCCCCCTTGAAGGCCTGTCCCTCCCCCTTGTAGGCCTGTCCCCCCACCTTGAAGACCTGCCTGCCTGTCCCCCCCTTGAAGGCCTGTCCCCACCCCTTGAAGGTCTGCACCCCCCGAAGGCCTGCACCCCCCTGAAGGCCTGTCCCCCCCTTGAAGGCCTGTCCCACCCCCTTGTAGGCCTGTCCCCCCACCTTGAAGACCTGCCTGCCTGTCCCCCCTTGAAGGCCTGTCCCCCCCTTGAAGGTCTGCACCCCCCCGAAGGCCTGCACCCCCCTGAAGGCCTGTCCCCACTTGAAGGCCTGTCCCACCCCCTTGTAGGCCTGTCCCCCCCCTTGTAGGCCTGTCCCCCCCCTTGAAGGCCTGCCTGCCTGTCCCCCCCTTGAAGGCCTGTCCCCCCTTGAAGGCCTGTCTCCCCCTTGAAGGCCTGTACCCCCCCTGAAGGCCTGCACCCCCCCTGAAGGCCTGTCCCACCCCTTTGTAGGCCTGCCCACCCCCTTGTAGACCTGTCCCCCTTGAAGGCCTGCCTGCCCCCCCTTGAAGGCCTGTCCCTCCCCCTTGAAGGTCTGCACACCCCCCCAAAGGCCTGTCCCCCCCTTGAAGGCCAGCCTTGCCTGTCACCCCCTCTCCCCTTGAATGCCTGCCTGCCTGCCCACCCGCCCCACCCCGAAGGACCGCTCACCCGTCCCCCCTGGCCTCCCCGCACCACCTATGAAGCAGCACTCCCTATGCTCCCGGCCTTGCCGTTCAGTTCCCACCACCACCACCACCCCCGAAGGACCGCTCGCCCCACTGACCTTCCTGCACCACCTATGAAGCAGCCCGCAGCAGGATCGCGACGTCAGCTATCCCTGCGCTGCTTAGGGGCTGCTTCCTGCGCCGCATTCCCGCCCCTCCTCCTGACGTCAGAGGAGGGGGCGTGACCGCGGCGCAGGAAAGCAGCGCCCAAGCAGCTCAGGGATAGCTGACCTCACGATCTGCTGCTTGCTGCTTCACAGGTGGTGCAGGAAGGTCAGTGGGGCGAGCGGTCCTTCGGGGGTGTGGGGGGACTGAACGGCAAGGCCGGGAGCACCCCTTCAGGGCTGGCACCCGGGGCGGACCGCCCCTCCCGCCCCCCCTTGGTACGCCACTGCAGACACCACTGTTTACAGAAGGAATGCCCACACTTTTTGGGCTTGCGAGCTACTTTTAAAATGACCAAGTCAAAATGATCTACCAACAATAAAATTTTTAAAAAACACAAAGCACACTGTACATAAAGAAAATGTTAATTATCATTTATATTCGGGGGGGTTTTCAAAGAGGTCAAGGCAGATTACTCTATGCAATGTAACCTCAGTAACTATACAAAAATAGACAAATACCCTTTTTACTAAACCCCGATAGTGGTTTTTAGTGCAGGGAGCTGTGCTGAATGCCCCACACTGCTCTCGACGCTCATAGGCTCCCTGCGCTAAAAACCGCTATTGCGGTTTAGTAAAAGGGGGCCATAGTGCAAAATATAGACAGCAGATATAAATTCTCAAAACGGACACATTTTGATCACTAAATTGAAAATAAAATCATTTTTCCTACCTTTTTGTCTGGTGATTTCATGAGTCTCTGGTCCTTCTTCTGGTCCTTCTTCTTTCTCCTCCGGGCCCCCCTCTTTCTTTCACTCTCCCCCGGGCCCCCCTCTTTCTTCTGCCTTTCTTTCTCTCTCCCCCTGGCCCCCTCCTTATTTCTCTCTCCCCCTCGCCCCCCTCTTTCTTTCTGCCTTTCTTTCTCTTTCCCCCTGACCCCCTCTTCATTTTTGCCTTTCTTTCTCTCTCACCCTGGTCCCACTCTTTATGTTTGCCTTTCTTTTTCTCTCCCCCTGGCCCCCTCTTTATTTCTGCCTTTCTTTCTATCTCCCCCTAGCCCCCAAAAAGCCATCATGCCAATTTATTCACTTCCACGATTCTTTCCCTACCCTCACCCCCAAGCCAGCAGCCGATTTCTCCCTACTCCTTCCCCGAGCCAGGTCTGGCGCGTACAAGCGTTGGGCCCACAAAAGTCTTCACTTTCGGCATCAGTTCTAACAGGGAGGAAGTTGCCGGCTAGCCATACAGTGATTAGCTGGCCCAGAACTTACCCTCCGACGTTAGAATTGACACCGGAGGTGAAGTCTTGTGGGCCCTGCACTTTTTCCCCACCCACCAGCCCACCTCACCTTTTGTCTCTACCTACCATGCAGTTGCCAGATGGCTGGGTTAAGGAGTGACTCTGCGGGGGAGCTAGTGCCGGGATATGGTGGTGAGACGGAGCAGCGGCAGAATAGGGAGGGTGGCCGTCTGTGCACACCCTTGGGGCGTGCACCCGGGGTGGACCGCCCCCCCACCCCCCTTGGTACGCCACTGCTAAAACCCCACCTAAATCAGGACTTTGACGATCAAAAAGACAGGTTGTCCAAGTGTCGATAATCGAAATGGGTTTTAGACATATCTAAATGCAGCTTAGGCCTTTACACTGCCGCTTTGTGCCCAGAGTTAAAAGGGGCATTTTCGAGGAGTGGTTAGGGTGGGAGGTGGGCGGGATATGGGACGATATAGACTTAGTCATCCTGCAGCAATAATTGAAAGTTTAATGAGACTTCCTAGATGGAACTTATACGTTGTGACTTAGGTGATCTAAAAACAGGTATAAGTGCCCAGAAGGTATCCAAAGTGACCAGATAACCACTGCAGAGGTAAAGTACAGACCCCCCCCCATACTCCTCCAATGATCACTACCCCCCCCCCCCCGCCCCCAAAAACTGCCTTCAGAACATCAGCACCTTGCATAGGAAAGCCTAGTAGAGCTGCACAGAGGTTGCTTAAGTAGTCTGGGGAGTGGGCTAATGAACCAGACAGAGGAGGACCCTGGCCCATAAGCCACTCTAACCACTGCATTCATGGTAAAAAATGCGAGCCCCTCCAAAAAAAAACTTTACTGTACTGCCATGTAGGTGGCACCTACAGTCATAAGGGCTTATGGGGTGGTAGACAGGTGGGTATAGTAGGTTTTGGGGTGTTTGAGGGGCTCACCATGACCCTGTCTGCTGTCTCCCTGGAGCCAGGATTCGTGACGTCACCACCTGTCTCGACAAACTACTAAAAACCTAATGGACCATTTCCCTATGCTTCTTATCCATGTAGGTACAAACGACACTGCAAGGAACACCTCAGAGAACATACCCGATGACTTCAGAGCCCTGGGTAGGAAGCTGAAGCAAACAGGTGCACAGGTGGTCTTCTCATCCATCCTCCCAGTTAGAGACAGAGGAAGAGCCAGGGAAGAACGCATCCAACGTACCAACGAGTGGCTTCGCAACTGGTGCATAGAGATGAACTTTGGATTCCTGGACCATGGAAAGGCACTCCAGGGACTGCAGGGACCGGACGGACTTCACCTGACCAGAAGAGGTAAAAACGTACTTGGACACCGTCTAGCCCGCCTACTTCGCAGGGCTTTAAACTAGGTAAGTTGGGGGAGGGTATCCACTCACATTCCAGAGCAGTAAGGAATCATCCTATGGAGGCGAGACACAACCGCCCTTCTGAGTCCAAGGTAAGCACCCATAATACGCATGACAGCCCTAGCAAACACAAGGGATGGAGGGCCATGTATGTCAATGCACACAGTTTAGGCAATAAAATTCTGCAATTGGAGACCGAGATAGTGAATGCCGACCTAGATGTGGTGGCGATATCCGAGACCTGGTTCACAGACTCTCATGGGTGGGATATGGCTATACCGGGTTACAATTTACTTCGTCGAGACAGAGAGGTTAGGGTAGGCGGAGGGGTAGCGCTATACATTAAAGAAGGCATCAAAACCACCAGAATCACGGACGTTAAGTACACCGGGGAATCCCTCTGGGTGAACCTGGCCAGAGGGAGAGAAAAATGCCTGTATCTTGGTGTGGTATTGTGGTCACCACTTTAGCCTAACACAGGCAAGGCCAAGATACAGGTGACTACATACACAGTACTTCTTGCGTGTGACCCGGACCAGAGTCACCCTGCAGGCTGGATTGGAGTTCAAATACAAAACAACAAAAAAAAACTTAATCAAATGGTTGAAAATATCTTTCAGCTTTACTCTGGATCAATATTCAGGTAAGTAGTTCATCAGCAGTGATATCAATGGCAATAGCCAAACTAACAGTCCCAAAACATGTCCAAAACAAGGAAAAATAAAGTTCAACACAAACTCAGGCTGAAAACTCAGCTTCTCTTTGTCAGTCCAAAACTTTCAAGTCATTTGGGTAGCAGCACAACACACAGTCCAGTGCACTGCTTTGCAAAACAACAGTGCTTCAAACAAAGAAAAAACAAGCCTCTGGCAGGTTTGAGATAACTGCCAGGAAGAAGGAGATAGCTCTAGGTTTGCAATTTAAAGCAAAAAAAACAGCTTTACAAAATTCCCACCCAGCTGGAAGCAAACCTCTCCCCGCTTCTCCAAGCTTTTCCACAATAATTCCAAATTAGTGGATTAGAGAAAAACCAAAACACTACCCAAACATTTCACTGTAAATTCCACTCACAGTTGTGGCAACAAGCTAAGTCCACCTGCATTCTTTCAGGGTAATCAACTTCCACAGCAGCACAGGTTTCTTCAAAATCCATAGGCTCTTCCCTGAGCCTGGACAAGTCCTCTGCTGGCTCAACTCCACTCCATTCCATAGGGACAGGACCATTGACCCTGTTTGGCTTGGGAAGTACCCTAGGGAGGCAAGGCACAAACTTCCTCCCTAACCTGTTGCCTTGCTTGAAAGCCACTGTTGGCTTTTCTACTCTTGGGGAGTGTCCTGACCTAGCAGTGTCAGCTGACGACCAGGGACCTCTAGAGCTCCCCTGGTGGTGATTCCTATTATCTTCCTCACCTTCATCTTCCCAGATCCTGGACTTTCTCTGCCGGGTTTCTAGTTTAACCCTGGGGTTTTTATTTCAGCTAAAGCTTGGGTCGGGCTTACATCTGCTTGGTCACATACCCCCACCCTTAAATCCTGCTTATCCCTATAAGCATGGTGATTCCCTCATCCAGCAAAAATTATTTGCGTCGCCTATTCTTAAATTTCTTTTCCTCAGGCCGGGAATCTGAACACAAATTCTCAAAGTCCTCTGGCCAGTGGAGCACAGCGGGTTCAAGGTTCTTTGTGCCCAGATGTTCATTAGACGTAACACCTTCCAACCCTTCCACCCTTTCTGTGATGGACGTCAGGACTTGGGCTATTTCCTCCACTCGTTCCTGTATCTGATCCTGCAAATTCGTCACACTACCGCCCACCCGCTTCACTGAGTCCTCCACCGAACCCAACTGGGCGGCCTGCCGTTCCAACTGAGCCTTATTATTATGGCTCTGCTTAGCCAAACTATCTGGTGCTATTCCTTCCGTGGCCCAACGATCTTGCACCATTTGCATTTTTTTAACTTGCTCTAACCATTTTATCTGTTGAGCTTGGCTATCTGTTACTTTGTTTTCTACTTCTTGCATTCTTTGTTTCATTTGCCCTGATAGCTCATCAAGAGCCTCAAGTTGCTTCTGTCCCTGTTGGCCCATTTCTTGCCCCAGCCTTGCTTCCAGCTCATGCAAGCAATCTTTAAACAGAGCTTCCTCCCGAGCTACCTGCTTTTGCCCACTATCTGAGCATTCCTGTCGGAGGGCCTGTACTTCTTCCTTCCACGCTGTCTCCTGTAACCCCGATATTTTATCCAATCTCTCCTTAAGGGAACTTATCTCCTGTTGGATCTGTGCCATGGGTTCTTCAGACCCCCTCGGCTTTATTTCCACGGGGCACTGGTCAAAACCTTCCCTAAGACTACCCGTTTCCTCCCCCTGGACGCTACCTCGTCCGAGGTCCGGACACCCACTCGGGCACTCTGGGTCAGAGGATCCAAATCCCTTCTTTCCCCTACTAGTTTCCTGAAGACGCGCCCAGCGCTCCAGCTTAGGAAACCAGATCCGCTCGCATATCAGTTGCGCGATCTTGTCTCCCGGCTGGACCTGAAACTCTGACTCTGAATGGTTCACTAGTAATACGCAGACATTCCCCCGGTAATCGGGGTCTATTATACCTGCTGCAACATCTACTGAATACTTGGCGGCTAAGCCCGACCTCGGTCCTATTCTTACATAAGAGCCTGGTGGCGGAGCAATCTGCAAATCTGTCTTAACCAGAGCTCTACCTTTGGCGGGGACACTCTGTCCATGAGCTGCATAGACATCAAAGCCCGCCGCCCTGGAATAAGCCTGAGTGGGGGCCTTAGCATTCACCGAGAGAGGAACCCATCTAAGCATGGGTCGCCGTCCCGATCTCCCGGTTGAAACAACAACCCGTTCCTTTCTCCAATTTTTCCTATTTTTATCCCAACCTCCCTTCAACTGCATTCCCAATGCCAGTTTAGGTGAAGATTGACCTTTCACCGAGGTTTCCGTATCCCTTCGTTCAGCACGTTTCACACTCACCTCCCACCCTGGCCAATCCCTGCCTAGGATTAAGGGAAAAGGACACGCAGGCAAAATTGCCACCTGGAGACTATATTTTGTCTTATCGTGTTCTAGCTCTATTCCTGAAAGAGGATAACGTCTAGAATCTCCATGCACACATTTCACATATACCTCTTTTAACCTCTCGCTCCTCAAGGGGGTGGCTACAACCTGTTTCCACAGTTGACGTGACATAACTGATTGAGCGGCTCCTGTGTCCAATAATGCCCTCACATTTTTACCCGCCACCCTTACCGGGACCTGGCATACCGACATATCGGCATCATTAAAATCCTGATGAATTACAAAGTCTCTCTTCTCCCTGCAGAATCTTTGTGTGTGTCCAGTCTTCCCACATCTATAACATGTTCTTTCACTACTCGGTGCGTTAGGCCTAGGTGTAATGAAAGCTGGATCCTTACCAGGGCTTTTTTTGTTCCATCCCTTATTTTGTTCTCTGGGCGTCTGTTTAAGTATGGGCTCTGGCACAGTGCCTGAACCTTCCCCTGTAGATTCCTGCGCATCCAGGTATGCTTCTGCCACCTCCAATACCTGCCCCAGCGTTTTGCAATTTTGTCTTTTTACCCAAGCTTTGATGTTTCTAGGGACAGCCTCCAACAACTGCTCTTTTATTAACTCTGCAAACAGGGCCCTAGCATCGTTCAAAAATGGTTGTAACCACTTTTCTGCCAGCTTGGTGATACGCTGCAACAGGGCTTTAGGCCTTTCGGCAGGGAACATTTGTGTGGCCCTAAACTTTAACCTATAGTGCTCAGGGGTATACCCCAGGTAATCTAAGATATGGGCTTTTACGGTAGGGTAATTTTTAGCATGCTCAGGACTTATGGTCTGAAACGCTGCTAGGGACTCTCCAGCCAAACAGGGCAACAGCCTAAATACCCATTGCTCCTGGGGCCATCCCGCAGCCACTGCAATACGTTCAAAAGAACACAGGAAATCGTCAGGAGCATCTCCTGGTGCGATTTTGCATAAGTTCAGATTAGTTAAGGGATTCAATCCTACCGGCATGGAGGGTACTGTACTTGGTAACTCGCCCCGAGTTGACGGAGTCGTTGTCTGCTGCAGAATCTGAGCGAACATTTTGGATTGCTCTTGCATGGTCATCATCAACTCCCCATGTTGCCGTAACATAGTGTCCTGGCTAGCTTGCCACCGCTCCTCACTGGATCGCAGTAGGCCTTTTAGTTCCTCCGCCTGCCTTTGCCTCTCCCCGGCCAATGCTGCCAAAATCTGGGCTTGCTCCATAGCGCACCCTGGAAGAAAACAAAAAGAAAAAGGAACTCCAAGTGTGGCCGCTTGGTATACTTGTCCTTCCCTTTTCTCAGACCCCCCCAGCCTAGGTACTCTTACCACTAGCACTGGTGAGTCTACGCCTCGGGTTTTTGGGCCTCCTTGGCCCCCAGTCGCTCACCGCACGGCTTGCCCGTCTGACACTCCGGTCCCCTGGAACCGCTCTCCGGAACTCCGACCTTCCGCCGTCGCTCCCAGCCTCGAACTGTCTCCTGGTTACACTCCTCCACCGGATGTGCTGGAGACCTTGTCTTTATTTCCGCTCGCCGGTCAGGAACTCCTCCTCCGAATAGGAAACCGGAACTTCAGTCAAAGAAGGTGCCCGCTCACACACCCTCAAACACACAAAAAAAAATATACTCCTCCACTGGATTAGCAAGATTGTGCTATTCTCCCATTAATCATTCATAGAAGAAACAGATAGCAACCATGCTCCTCCCAGCACAAGCCAAAAAAAAAAAACGTTTTTCTTTTTTTTTTTTTTTTTTCCTTTTCAAAACTCAGTTCCAGAAATGTCCTGCAGGAGGCACAATATCCCACCACTGCCACCAATTATGTGGTCACCACTTTAGCCTAACACAGGCAAGGCCAAGATACAGGTGACTACATACACAGTACTTCTTGCGTGTGACCCGGACCAGAGTCACCCTGCAGGCTGGATTGGAGTTCAAATACAAAACAACAAAAAAAAACTTAATCAAATGGTTGAAAATATCTTTCAGCTTTACTCTGGATCAATATTCAGGTAAGTAGTTCATCAGCAGTGATATCAATGGCAATAGCCAAACTAACAGTCCCAAAACATGTCCAAAACAAGGAAAAATAAAGTTCAACACAAACTCAGGCTGAAAACTCAGCTTCTCTTTGTCAGTCCAAAACTTTCAAGTCATTTGGGTAGCAGCACAACACACAGTCCAGTGCACTGCTTTGCAAAACAACAGTGCTTCAAACAAAGAAAAAACAAGCCTCTGGCAGGTTTGAGATAACTGCCAGGAAGAAGGAGATAGCTCTAGGTTTGCAATTTAAAGCAAAAAAAAACAGCTTTACAAAATTCCCACCCAGCTGGAAGCAAACCTCTCCCCGCTTCTCCAAGCTTTTCCACAATAATTCCAAATTAGTGGATTAGAGAAAAACCAAAACACTACCCAAACATTTCACTGTAAATTCCACTCACAGTTTGTGGCAACAAGCTAAGTCCACCTGCATTCTTTCAGGGTAATCAACTTCCACAGCAGCACAGGTTTCTTCAAAATCCATAGGCTCTTCCCTGAGCCTGGACAAGTCCTCTGCTGGCTCAACTCCACTCCATTCCATAGGGACAGGACCATTGACCCTGTTTGGCTTGGGAAGTACCCTAGGGAGGCAAGGCACAAACTTCCTCCCTAACCTGTTGCCTTGCTTGAAAGCCACTGTTGGCTTTTCTACTCTTGGGGAGTGTCCTGACCTAGCAGTGTCAGCTGACGACCAGGGACCTCTAGAGCTCCCCTGGTGGTGATTCCTATTATCTTCCTCACCTTCATCTTCCCAGATCCTGGACTTTCTCTGCCGGGTTTCTAGTTTAACCCTGGGGTTTTTATTTCAGCTAAAGCTTGGGTCGGGCTTACATCTGCTTGGTCACAGTATATAGACCTCCAAGACAACCGGAAGACAAGGACACGGAACTAATCGAAGACATAGAAAATATCGCTCTACGGGGGGACGTTGTACTAATGGGAGACTTCAATATGCCGGACGTAGACTGGAGCATACCTTCAGCAACAACCAGCGGCAGCAAGAGGCTATTAGCCTCCATAAGAGGAGCACGCCTCAATCAAATGGTAATGGAGCCCACTAGGGCCCAAACGATTCTTGACCTAGTACTCACCAATGGGGAAAGCGTCTCAGAAGTCTTCGTGGGAGATAAGCTAGCCTCCAGCGATCATAACATGGTATGGTTCCACCTGAGGAAAGGTTTCTATAGATCAAACACTAAAACAAAGGTACTCAACTTCCGAGGAACAGACTTTGCACGCATGGGAGTCTTCGTCCATCAGGCGCTCCAGGTCCAAACTGAGACAGGGAATGTGGAGGATATGTGGTCATCCCTGAAATCTGTCATACACGAGGCAACCGGCCGTTACATAAAATCATTACACAAACGGCGAAGAAAAGAAAAACCCCAGTGGTTCACCGCAGAGATCTCGCGTCTCGTTAAGGAGAAGAAAAACGCATTTGCTTCCTTCAAACGCACGGGGAAAAGCGAAGATCAACTGCTACACAGGATCAAGTCCACAGAGGTCAAAACGGCAGTCAGGGAGGCCAAACTACGAGTGGAAGAAACTCTAGCAAACAACATTAAGAAAGGGGACAAATCCTTTTTCCGGTATATCAGTGACAGGAAAAAAAACACAGACGGGATAGTACGCCTGAAAAAAAACGGACGGGAATTACGCAGAATCAGATCCCGAAAAGGCCGAACTACTAAATGAATACTTCTGCTCGGTCTTCACCTGCGAGGCGCCAGGGTCCGGCCCTCAATTGAAGCCACAGTCAAACACAAAAGACCCGTTCCGGGATTTTAAATTCACACCCAGCGAGGTTTACTTTGAGCTAACAAAACTCAAGGTGGACAAAGCCATGGGACCGGACAATCTGCACCCCAGAGTGCTCAGGGAGTTAGGTAATGTCCTGGCAGAACCGTTAGCCGTGCTCTTCAATCTCTCACTGAGTACAAGGACAGTCCCCTTGGACTGGAAAACAGCTAACGTCGTTCCTCTACATAAAAAGGGATGCAGGACAGAGGCTGCAAATTACAGACCGGTGAGTCTGACATCGATAGTATGCAAACTCATGGAAACACTGATCAAACGCCAATTGGACACGGTCTTGGACGAAGGGAATCTACGGGACCCCAATCAACATGGATTCACCAAGGGTAGGTCCTGCCAATCAAACCTCATCAGCTTCTTTGACTGGGTAACAAAAAGACTGGACGAAGGAGAATCACTGGACATAGTGTACCTGGACTTCAGTAAAGCTTTTGACAGCGTCCCACACCGCAGACTGTTAAACAAGATGAAATCGATGGGGTTAGGAGAGACTCTGACGGCATGGGTCAATGATTGGCTCAGTGGCAGACTTCAGAGGGTGATGGTTAACGGTACTTTCTCTGAGACATCGGAAGTGACCAGCGGGGTGCCGCAGGGCTCGGTCTTGGGTCCGCTCCTCTTCAACATATTCATAGGAGATCTGACTCAAGGGCTACATGGTAAAGTAACATTATTCGCTGACGACGCCAAACTATGTAATATGGTAAGCGAGGGCAAGCTACAAGATAGTATGGCGCAGGACCTACGTACATTGGAAAGCTGGTCCTCAACCTGGCAGCTGGGCTTCAATGCTGGAAAGTGTAAGGTCATGCACCTGGGTAGCAGAAACCCGTGCAGAACTTATACCTTGAACGGGGAGACCTTGACCAGGACTTCAGCAGAACGAGATTTAGGAGTAATCATCAGCGCAGACATGAAATCTGCCAATCAGGTGGAGAAGGCTTCATCAAGGGCAAGACAGATGCTGGGTTGCATCCGTAGAAGTTTCGTCAGCAGAAAGCCTGCAGTCATAATGCCATTATACAGGACCATGGTGAGACCTCATCTGGAATACTGCGTACAATTCTGGAATCCACATTATCGCAAGGACATGCAGAGGGTCAAGTCGGTCCAAAGGATGGCCACCAGAATGGTCTCAGGGCTTAAAGGTCTCTCGTACGAAGCAAGACTAAACAGTTTGCAGCTCTACACTCTCGAGGAACGCAGGGAGAGGGGAGACATGATTGAGACGTTTAAATACATCACCGGACGTATAGAAGTGGAAGATAACATTTTCCTTCTCAGAGGCCCCTCAACCACAAGGGGGCACCCGCTCAAACTCAAGGGCGGAAAATTTCACGGCGACACCAGGAAGTATTTCTTCACGGAGCGAGTGATTGATCAATGGAACAAGCTTCCAGTACAGGTAATCGAGGCCAGCAGCGTGCCAGATTTTAAGAATAAATGGGACGCCCATGTGGGATCCCTAAGTGGATCAGGGTAGAACATTGGCTAATATCAAGGGGAGGGTCTATAGAGTGGGCAGACTTGATGGGCCTTGGCCCTTTTCTGCCGTCATCTTTCTATGTTTCTATGTTTCTATGTTTCTATAAAGGAGTTGTGGTGAGATGTTTATGTGGCACCATTTTTGTGAAGTTCAAAGCATTGCCCTGCAAGGTGCCCTACTACTCTGTTGCCATGTCTGGGTGGCCAGTCCATTACTTTGCTGACCCCTCCCACATCCAAAAGGTCTTATTCTAGGCGTTTTGGTCTTGGACAATTTTTGGGATGAGAATGCGGTATAAAGATAGATGACTTGGCAGTCTGACCGATCAAACGGCTGGACGTAGAAATAGAAGATTCTCCACCCCTAAAAAATATATTTTGGACGTATTTTTCAAAAAATGGACCTTTAGACGCTGCCGTCTTTGGACAACTAGGGCCTTAGGCCCAAAACACACTTAAACTTTTTTATTATTATTATTATGCTCCTCCACGCGTCCAGAAAAATCTGGGTAATTGGGACCATTTGAAATTGCCTATCTGCCCTATTAGTAAATACCTAGTCTTGCCTAGTGACAGGACCAGCCCTGAGTATTCTAGAAATAAGCCTGTCCAAAACTGGTGATTGTGGGCCATAATTCACAGACTACGGTTGGATGGTTATGAATTATAATGGGAAGAATTCTATGATTCATTCACTATGTAACAAGCCTTTTGGACTTATTTCAAATGTGCAGTAGTGCTGCCTTTTTTCAACTTTCCTTGAGCAAAGAATTGTCCATGTGAATATATAGAAACAAGGGCCAACAAATATGTTGTAGGTGATATCTTTTTATTTGATTAACTGTAAATAGCATTCAAAGGTTATCCTTTCATCACTGAGTCAGTCAAATGGAAGGTATTTCCCATTCCTCTGATATATTTTCAGGGGACAGACTAGAGAGATTCAAAAGTGCACCTATTCTGAGTGGTAGTTTGACATTTAAGACATTTGAAAACAAATTAATTCCATCTCAACACTAATCTCATCTTTTAATAGATATGTTCCTTTGAGAGCAATTTATTTAGAAAGTTTGTTATAGTTTATAGAAAACTTCGGTTTTGTACATAAATTAATGGTTCCTTGGGAGCTACTCATCATTTCTGGAACAGTCTCATGTGCATTCACATGGTAGAAAAACCAGAGTGAAGTTAAACAATTTTATTATTCTGAAATTGTAAGTCCACATATTTCATGATGAGTTAATTCACTGGGAACCATTTCTATACTGTAAATTTTATAAGGATGTTTAAGTTCATCATGCTTCCCAATTCCCTGGACTGATTCACATATTAGTTTTTGAAAGGGAAATGTGTTGATGCCTATAGGTGATAAATGTATAAAGGCTTTTCCATAAGTCAAGTCTGTTTTACTTGCAGAGGAGGTTTTTTGTAAAATTACATCACTGTATATGTATATGGGCTCCTTTTATTAAGCTGCGCTAGCATTTTTAGCGCGCGTTGCCCCCGCGCTATGTGGAAAAACTAATGCCAGCTCAATGGAGGCATTAGCGTCTAGTACAGGCGGCATTGCAGCGTGCGCTAAGCATGCACTAAAAACACTAGCGCAGCTTAGTAATAGGAGCCCTATAAGTTTCAAGTTTTATTAAAATTTTGATGCATTGCAATATCATGAATTCAAAGCGATTTACAATTGAAAACAGGGTCTTAGTTGTTAACTACAATAAATACACGAACATTACGGACTGAAACATAAGGGAAGTGGGGAGAACTACAATAAGCATAGTAAAGAAAACATGAAAGGTAAGTATAAAGGGAAGGCAAAAATTTTTTTTAAAAAAATTCTTTATTCATTTTCAGACTTACAATAAGTGTGACAATATGTCCAAACAAAAGTATAATAAAAATTAAAAAGGAAATTAAGCATCGGTGTTCTTATTTGTTTGTTTGTTTTTCATTTCTCGGAACCTAAGACAGAGGACACAAGTTTCTGCAGTGAACGGGGTCAAAAGAGAATCCGACACAACTACTTCAAAAGATCATGCACATTTTTTTACAGTGGGAGTAGTTTGGGCAGTGGAGTTGCAATGTACATGTGTTGTAATGTATGTGTGCATTTTGTCAAATATATGGATACAAACATAAGACTATCTGCACACAAATCTTCGGAGTAGGTGTAAATGTGTACATGAGAAGCTGCAGGCATAAGATGAGTTAAATTAATTTATTTATGAAGAATATGCAAAAAAAGTGAATGAGAATAGAGGTTTTCACGTATAAATGATGATTGTCTTTCTAACAAAAAAGAAATTACAGATCAAATGACAATTTAAGTGCATATATTCGTATGAGGTACAACCAAGCATTTTATAAAATAGGCATTTCTATGCTGCCATACAGATTTATATGTTTCTTGTTTTCCCCCATTAATAATTTTAACATTTCAGTTTATTAAATGGATGCTCATGCTAGACGTTTCTAGTAGATGGAGGTCATAATTTGCGTCACCAAAAGCATGACTATACAGGCCAATCCAGTTTAGTTGTCACGTTGGTACAAAAAAGCAAGTTAAACAAGGTAGTCTCCATTGAGGGCTATACACTTGGGGCTCCTTTTACAAAGGTGCGCTAGCGGTTTTAGCGCACATTTAGTGCGCGCTAAAATGCCACTTGCGCTAGCCGCTACCGCCTCCTTTTAAGCAGGTGGTAATTTTCGGCTAGCGCGTGCTACAGCGCGCGTTAATCATGTGCGTGCACTAAAAACACCTTTGTAAAAGGAGCCCTTAGTCCAGCAAGTTTCTAGTTGTTGTTTTTTGTATCATAGGATAAATAGCTTATGAAAAAAAAATGGTAACCTCGCTGGACTAAGTGTATAACCCTCGATGACTACATTGTTTGTTTGTTTTTTTTCCAAACTTTTAAAATCACCCTCGTATTTCCAGATGTAGGGGCAGTAAAGGCAAATGGTCAATATTGCCTCTATAAATGGCCCTCAACATGGCCTTCAAATGTTATGATTCACTAAGGATCATTTTAATGTGACCTAATCATTCTGACAGAAATACACAGTCCTATTTGCAAGTGCCTCTGGAATGGTAAGGTCTGAATGTTATGAAATAATCAGGTAAGTCAGATTTTACAAGTGTGTCTACCTTACGTAAGCTGAAATCCATTTGCTTTCTATGCTTTTTGAAAATGTTCAAACATTTGAGATGGGATAAAGTGAGCATCCCAACTGGGACTGCTGGTGCTCTGTTTCTCTTCATTGACTTGTGTGTTCCATTAGCCTGTTTCTCACATTTAGAAATGCTGAGATTTTATGAATTAAAAAAATATGTTACTTTTGAATGCAAGTAATTTTCAATAAATTGTTTCCTTGTTCTTTTAAAGGAAAGGTGATGTCAGTCCTGTGAGATTCAAGTCTTTTACCCCTTCACTAATGAAAAACCATGCTTTACATTTTCTATACAGTATATGATTCCTATCATGCATGCACAGTATTATGAAGTGAATATACATACATCCTTGCCCGTATTCTATAAATGGTACCTTAGGTTAGATGCCAGTAGGCACCCTACTGGCACCTAATTTAAGAGCAAAATGGCATTAAAAAATGTAGGGCATCTGCATGGCAGCTACAGAGGTGCCTTATGTCATTGTATGTGTGGCTAACACTGGAAATGGCTTTAGGCATTGTAAAGCGTCTCCGTAGCCATTATTCATGTGAAAGGTAGGCACCAGAAATGTAGACCTTGAAAACCCCGACCTACATTTCCAGCGCCTACTATTCATGAAACTATGATACTACAAATGGCGCCAATGCATAATTGATACTCGGACAGCGATCATTTTTTAGGTGGCCACCAAAACTGGAGCTGTTTGTAGAATCTGGCCCCTTGAGTCTCTAGATCAGGGCCGCCATCAGAAATGTCTGGGCCCCTTACTGAGTAATCCTATTGGGCCCCCCACGCACCCCTTCCCCCCCGACCCCCCCTTCTTCCATGGGCCGAATACACACATACTTTTCTCTGTCGCCGCACTCTTTGACCAAAAGATTTGTAAGCCTGCAACCACGTCAAGGTAGACTCTTTCAGCAGGGCCCTAACCTAACCTAAACTAAACTAATCTATACCTATCTATTCTAAACTAACATATGTCTAATACTGAACTAATAACAAACTAACAAACATCTGCATAATAAATAACTAATAAATAATAGTGCTAGTAGCTATAATTCACTTTTGAATGTAAAATCTCAGTTAAGGATTTCTTTTGACCTTTGTAGGCCAGAAGTAGATCACAATTGCACAATATTTTTTGTAACAAGTATTAAATGTGTTTTTATAAATACTGTAAGCTTAATAAATATATCAGAAAAAACTACACATCTGAGCGCATATCTGAACATATACATCTGTATGATCCCATCCTCCTCTGCTTGCCTATAGCTGCATCATGCATGTTAAAAATGTACGATATGTTGATATGTGCATCTTCCTTCCTTCCCATCCATCCTCCTCAGCCTGTCCTTACACATCCACAGCTGCATGTTAATAATGATGTATATGTTATGATGATAAATAAGTGCATATGAGCACATCATTAACATGCAGCTATGGATGAATATAAAAAAGAAACAATATTCTGTACAATTGTCAATTTATAAATCAGCGTCTTCTCCCCACTCTCTCTTCCCCATTTCCCTTCAGCGTCCTCAGCCCACTCTCTCTCCACTTTCCTTCAGCACACGCACATAAAAACAAGCAAGTAATTTATATCATTTTCATTCTATTCATTCATAGAAATTAAATTCTAAATAATGCCAGTCACATAACAAAACATGATTTTACAAAAATAATTCCCTGCACAGTCAAGCCTGCAAGGATTACTAGATGTCTTTCAGCAGCTCCCCTCCCTCCCTCCCCCTTACCTTTGTGGCCAAGTCAAAATGATCTACCAACAATAAAATTTTAAAAACACAAAGCACGCTGTACGCAGAGAAAATGTTAATTATCATTTATATTCCGCGGATTTTCAAAGAGGTCAAGGCAGATGACTTTATGCAATGTCACCTCAGTAACAACTATACAAAAATAGGCAAATATTCTCCTTCCTTTTTTACTAAAACGCGATAGCAGTTTTTAGCGCAGGGAGCTACGCTGAATGCCTCACGCTGCTCTCAATGCTCATAGGCTCCCTGCGCTAAAAAACGCTATTGCGGTTTAGTAAAAGGGGGCCATAGTGCAAAATATAGACAGCATATATAAATTCTCAAAGCAGACACATTTTGATCACTAAATTGAAAATAAAATCATTTTTCCTACCTTTGGTAATTTCATCAGTCTCTGGTTGCACTTTATTCTTCTGACTGTGCATCCAATATTTCTTTCCTTCTTTCAGCCTCCTGTATGCTTCCTCTCCTCCAGACCTCATTCCCTCCCCAAACTTTTTCTTTGTTTCACCCTGCCCCTTCTTTCTTTTTCTCTCTCTCCATACCCCCTCTCTTTCTGTATGTCTGTTTTTCTCTCTCTCTTACCCTGACCTCTTCTTTCTTTCTCTCTCCACACCCTCTTTCGTTCTGTATGTCTGTCTTTCTCTCTCTTTCCGTGCCCCATTTTTCTTTGTTTCACCCTGCCCCCTTTCTTTCTTTCTGGCTTCCTGTCCCCCCCTTTCTTTCTTTCTCCCTACTCCCCTATGCCACCACCATTGGGAAAATGCTGCCACCGCCACTGGGGAATAGACTGCCACTGCCGCCATTGGGAACAGGCCGGCGCAGAGTTCGCCCTGCTTCTCTTCCCCGGGGGGCCGACCAACTCTCACCACCCGACGTCAATTCTAATGTCAGAGAGGACGTTCTAGGCCAGCCAGGCAGTGATTCGCTGGCCCAGAACGTCCTCTCCGACGTCAGAATTGACGTGAGTGGTGAGAGTTGGTCAGCCCCACAGGGAAAAGCAGGGAGAACTTGGCGCCGGCCTGTTCCCGATGGCGGCGGTGGCACTCAAGTGGTAAAGAGCCGCAGTTTGCTGGCCTAGGGAGAACACTGGAGGGTGGCTAGCTGTGCACCCCCTTGGACATAAACCCGGGGCGGGGTGGGGCGCCCCCCCCACCCTGGTATGCCACTATCTGTACCTCCACTCCCTCCCTATGACCAAAAATTCTCCTTTCTTCTATTCCCCGTGTACACAACCATCTCTTTCCCTCCCTTCCTCTCTCCCAAGTCCATGCCTTCTGTGTCCAAAAATCCATTCCCTGCCCCACCTCAGCATCTCTTTCCCTCCCTTCCTCTCTCCCAAGTCCATGCCTTCTGTGTCCAAAAACCCATTCCCTCCCCCACCTCAGCATCTCTTTCCCTCCCTTCCTCTCTCCCAAGTCCATGCCTTCTGGGTCCAAAAACCCATTCCCTCTCCCACCTCAGCATCTCTTTCCCTCCCTTCCTCTCTCCCAAGTCCATGCCTTCTGTGTCCAAAAATCCATTCCCTCCCCCACCTCAGCATTTCCCTCCCTTCCTCTCTCCCAAGTCCATGCCTTGTGTCCAAAACGCACTCCCTCCCCCCTTTTGTGTTCCGCGTTTGCCTCCCAGCCTGTCTTTGCAACTTTCTCAGCAAAACGGAGCTCGAGCCGAGAGGCTTGTCTCCAGTTTCCTGCCTGCCCTGCCGCGCACAAATAGCCGATCGGAAGTATTCTCCGACGTCAGCTCTGACGTCGGAGTGCAGGCTTTGCTTAAGCCCTCCCTCCGACGTCAGCGCTGATATTGGGGAACACTTCCGATCGGCTACATGTGAGCGGCAGGGCAGGTAGGAACAGAAGACGAGCCTCGCGGCTCGAGATGTATTGAACTCCACGGGTCCCCCGTCCAGCTCTCTCCTGTGCACCTGGGGCAGACTTCCCCCCCCCCCACAGGTACGCCACTGGGACCGGCACCGGTCCGTGGACCAGCGGTTGAAGAACTGTGGCCTAGGACCCTGGGGGAGCCCGGGCCCCCTGTCAGCTCCGGGCCCCTGAATGCAGGACTGGTGGTACTGCCCTGATGGCGGCCCTGCTCTAGATGTCCCAAAAACTTTTTCCAAAATTCATCTATTTGGACATCTAGGTCGCCAAGACATCTATTCCACCAAAACATCCAACTTTATACTCCATTTTCAACCATAGAAACATCCAACTTAGAAATGTCCAAATGCAGGCCATTTAGATGTGGGAGGGGCCAGCATTCTGATGGACTGGCCATATTAAATAGATTTATCATATGGTTCCAAAAAAAGGAGGATGGCTTGAGATATCTGGGTTTTACTTTCACTGAAAGCAATTGAAGTAAGTAGGACAGATTGAGACATCTGGATTTTACTTCTATTGAAAGCAATAGAAGTAAAGCCTAGATGTCTCAATCAGTCTTCCTTTTCCTGGAGCCATATGGTAACCCTAGCCATATAGACATGCTAACAGTGCAGGGGAGCACCTTAGAAGGCACTACTGTGAACTTCACATGAAGGTTGACACATGTACATCTCACCTTAAACCCCTTTTAATTTATGGTGAGCTCTCCACAACTCCCCCAAAACCTTCTATACCCACATGTCTTCCACACCAATAGCCCTTATGGCTGCAGATGGCACATATATGGCAGTCTAGCAGGGTTTTGGTAGGTTTTGATGGCCTCACACTTTCCACCATAAATATAGTAGTTAGAGTGGCTTATGGGCCTGGCTCCTCCTTTCTTTGGTTCAATAGCCCACCAATCATGCTATTTAAGACACCTATGAGATGCTTTAGTAGGCTTTCTCATAATAGATGCTGCTGTTCTAAAGACATGTATGTACTGTTTCATTCTGATTTTAAGATGGGTGGGAGTGGGTTAGTGTGTGTGGAGGGGGGTTATTACTTTATCTCTCTGGTCAGTTTGGGCACCTTTTGGAAACTTGGATGTTTGTAAAACATCTCTAGCCTGAAACATCTAAGTTCCATCCAGGATGTTTTTGGAAAGGTTTGATTATAGCCACAAGATGCCCAAATCTAAGCCCGCCCAAAGCCCATCCAGAACCTGCCCATAGTTGGCTTGTAACACGCTGAGATATTCTGGAAGGAGATTACCCCTCAAAACATCTAACCTTTTTATTTTGATATTGACACTTAGACGTTTTAATGAGAAAAATGTTCAAGTGCCAATTTATTTGGGTTTCTTTGTGTTTGTGTGTTTTTTTTACATTTTGGAGTTTTGAAAATGTCCCTTATAGACATCTATGGATCTCATAATCGAAACGGAAAACATCTAAAATCCCGTCTAAATCGGCACTTGGACGATTAATAAGACAAGTCATCCAAGTGCTGATAACCGAAACGGGTTTTAGACGTATCTAAAAATAACTTTGGGCCTTTTCAGTGCTGCTGTACGCCCAGAGCTAAAAGGGGCATTTTAGGAGGAGTGGTCAGGACGGGATTTGAGCGGGACATGGGCTGACCTAGACTTAGTTGTACTGCAAGTATAACCGAAAGTTCAACAAGGCTGCCAAGACGGAACTTACATAGCAACTTACACAATGTATACAGTAAACAGGTCTAAGATATTCAAAGTGACCAGATAATCACTGTAGAAACAAAGTACAGATCCCAACACACTACTCCAGTGATCACTGACCCCCACACATACCGCCATAAAAATTGGAATAAGAACTTTACATATCTGCCTCCAGAACATCAGCACCTGGCATTGAAAGCCTAGTAGATCTGCACAGAGGTTGCTTAAGTAGTCTGGAGAGTGGGCTAGTGAACCATACAGAGGAGGACCTTGGCCCATAAGCCACTCTAACCACTGCATTCATGGTGAAAAGTGTGAGTCCACCAAACCCCCCAAAACCCTACTGTACTGCCACATAGGTGGCACCTGTACTCATGAGGGCTAATGGGATGGTAGACAGGTGGGTCTAGTAGGTTTTGAGAGTTGTGGTGAGATGTTTATGTGGCACCCTTTTTGTGAAGTTCGCAGCAGTACCTTATAAGGTTCCCCACTACTGTGTTGCCATGTCTGGGTGTCCAGTCCATCACTTTGCTGGCCCCTCCCACGTCCAAAAGGTCTTGTTCTAGGCATTTTTGACTTGGACAATTTTTTGGATGAGAATGCGGTATAAAGATAGATGACTTAGCTGTCTGGACAATTAAACGGCTAGACATGCAGGTAGACGATTCTCGAAAAAAAAATACAGAAGAATACCACACGAGGGGGAAGAATTGGCTAGTCGATGCCCAGAAGAAGAGAGAGCTAAGCACACCGAGGACATTGACCTGAGACCGATAAGAAAATTGAAGAAGGGAAAGTCAGCGATCCTGGTGGGAGACTCGATATTGAGGCATGTGGACATCCACATAGCAGGAGGAAGAGAGGATCGACTCCAGGAGCGAGAACCAAGGACATCGTGGACAAAATTGGGAAGGTCCTGGAAGGAGCGGAGACGGAAGAGACCGCAGTAATGATCCACATCGGGACGAATGATGTCAGCAGGAGAGACTACAGAAGAGGCATGCTGATAGAACAGTTCAAGATTCTAGGAAGGAAACTGAAGATGAGGACCCAGAAGATAGCATTCTCAGAGATCCTACCGGTACCAAGGGCAGATGTGAAAAGGCAGGAAGAACTACAATCAATAAATGCATGGATGAGGAGATGGTGTGAGGAAGAAGGGTTTCACTTCGTGAGGAATTGGACAACATTCTGGGGCAAGAGCAAGCTCTACAGGAGAGATGGACTGCACCTGAGCGTGGCGGGAACAAGACTTCTAGCAAACAACATCAAGAGAGGAATAGAACAGGCTTTAAACTAAGAGGAAGGGGAAAGCCGACAGTCGACCTAGCGTCGACGATTCGGTAGACGGTATCCCATGAAGATACTAAGGGGAAAAAAGGCTGGGAAGAAACAAGGGACAAATTACAGGAGTCGACTAACCCAGAAGTGGAGGTTAGAAAGATTGTAGCAAAAGAGAGGACACCAAAGACCGAAGCACAGGGAAAGGAAATGAGAAGGACAAAATGCCAGGATCTAAATTGCATATATGCTAATGCAAGGAGCCTAAGAAACAAAATGGAGGAACTAGAAGCCATGACCAATGCAGAGGACATAGACATCATTGGAATCTCTGAAACGTGGTGGAATGAGGAAAACAGATGGGATACTGCACTGCCGGGATACAAGCTCTATCGCCAGGACAGGTCAGGACAGAAAGGAGGAGGAATAGCCCTATACGTAAAAGAAAGCATACAATCGACAAGAATGGACACAGCGGAGACGACCAACAAACTGGAATCGCTATGGGTTAAAATACCGGGTAGGAAAGGGCATGAAATAAAGATGGGCTTATACTATCGTCCACCTGGGCAAACCAGAGATATTGATAAAGAAATGGATGCCGAGATTAAGCGAGAATGCAAAAGAGGTTACACGGTTGTTATGGGAGACTTCAACTACCCCGGGATAGACTGGAGTCTTGGAAGCTCAAGATGCGCCAGGGAGACAGAATTCCTGGAGGCTATACAAGATTGCTTCATGGAGCAGCTTGTTAGAGAACCGACGAGAGGAAATGCAACTTTGGATCTAATCCTAAATGGGCTAGTGGGACCGTTGGGAAATAGCGATCATAATATGATCAAGTTCAAGGTTGAAGTAGGAATACCGAACGGAAAGAGAACCATAGCGACAACTTTCAACTTCAGGAAAGGAAACTATGAAGCAATGAGGGAAATGGTAAGGAAGAAAATTAGGAACACTTCCAAGAAATGGCAAGCGGTAGAACATGCCTGGTCTTTTTTCAAGGACACGGTGAGCGAGGCGCAAAATCTGTACATCCCCAGATTCAGAAAGGGGTGCAAAAAGAGTCGAACAAAAGACCCGGTATGGATGACTAAAATAGTGAAGGAAGCGATAGCCAATAAGAAAAATTCATTCAGGAAATGGAAGAAGGACAAAACTGAGGAGAACTGGAAAGAGCATAGGAAGTATCAAAAAGAATGCCACAGTGTGGTTCGAAAAGCCAAAAGAGAGTACGAAGAGAGGCTAGCCAGGGAGGCACAAAATTTCAAACCGTTCTTCAGATATGTTAAAGGGAAACAGCCAGCTAGGGAGGAGGTGGGACCGCTGGACGAAGGAGACAGGAAGGGAGCGGTGAATGAGGAGAAAGAAGTCGTGGAAAGACTTAACATGTTCTTTTCGTCTGTATTTACAAACGAAGACACAACCAACATACCGGAACCTGAGCAAATCTTCAATGGAAATCAAGCAGAAAAATTAACATCCATGGAAGTGAGCCTTGATGTACACAGGCAGATAGAAAAACTTAAAACTGAAAAATCCCCTGGTCCGGATGGAATCCATCCAAGGGTTTTGAAAGAATTAAAGGAGGAGATAGCTGAACTACTGCAGCAAATTTGCAACCTATCCTTGAAAACAGGCATGATCCCGGAGGATTGGAAGATAGCCAACGTCACGCCCATCTTTAAAAAGGGATCAAGAGGTGACCCGGGAAACTACAGACTGGTGAGTCTGACCTCGGTTCCGGGGAAAATGGCGGAAGCACTGATAAAAGAAAACATCGATGAACATTTGGATAGAAACGAACTTCTGAAAACAAGCCAACATGGTTTCTGCAGGGGGAGATCGTGCCTAACTAACTTATTGCACTTCTTCGAAGGAATTAACAAAAGGATGGACAGGGGAGACCCCATAGACATCATATACCTTGATTTCCAAAAAGCCTTTGACAAGGTGCCTCACGAACATCTACTCCGGAAACTGAAGAATCATGGGGTGGATGGAGACGTACATAGATGGATCAGAAACTGGTTGGCAGGTAGGAAACAGAGGGTAGGAGTGAAGGGCCACTACTCGGACTGGATGAGGGTCACGAGTGGTGTTCCGCAGGGCTCGGTGCTCGGGCTGCTGCTATTTAATATATTCATAAATGATCTAGAAACAGGGACGAAATGTGAGATAATAAAATTTGCGGACGATACAAAAATATTTAGTGGAGCTGGAACTAAAGAGGAATGCGAAGAATTGCAAAGGGACTTGAACAAACTGGGGGAATGGGCGGCGAGATGGCAGATGAAGTTCAACGTTGAGAAATGTAAAGTATTGCATGTGGGAAGCAGAAACCCAAGGTACAACTATACGATGGGAGGGATGTTATTGAATGAGAGTACCCAAGAAAGGGACTTGGGGGTAATGGTGGACATGACAATGAAGCCGACGGCACAGTGCGCAGCAGCCGCTAAGAAAGCAAATAGAATGCTAGGTATAATCAAGAAGGGTATTACAACCAGGACAAAAGAAGTTATCCTGCCGTTGTATCGGGCGATGGTGCGCCCGCATCTGGAATACTGCGTCCAATATTGGTCGCCGTACCTTAAGAAGGATATGGCGTTACTCGAGAGGGTTCAGAGGAGAGCAACACGTCTGATAAAAGGGATGGAAAACCTTTCATACGCTGAGAGATTGGAGAAACTGGGTCTCTTTTCCCTGGAGAAGAGGAGACTTAGAGGGGATATGATAGAGACTTATAAGATCATGAAGGGCATAGAGAGAGTAGAGAGGGACAGATTCTTCAAACTTTCTAAAAATAAAAGAACAAGAGGACACTTGGAAAAGTTGAAAGGGGACAGATTTAAAACGAATGCTAGGAAGTTCTTCTTTACCCAACGAGTGATGGACTACTGGAATGCGCTTCCAGAGGGCGTAATAGGGCAGAGTACAGTACTGGGGTTTAAGAAAGGATTGGACAATTTCCTGCTGGAAAAGGGGATAGAAGGGTATAAATAGAGGATTACTGCACAGGTCCTGGACCTGTTGTGCCGCCGCGTGAGCGGACTTCTGGGCATGATGGACCTCAGGTCTGACCCAGGAGAGGCATTGCTTATGTTCTTATGTTCTTATGTTATGTTGGACGTATTGTTTGAGAATGGACTTTCGACACTGCCGACTTTGGATGACTAGCAACTTAGGCCCATAACAGACTTAGACGTTTCTTTTGATTATGCCTCTCCAAGTGTCTTAATGAAATTGCATTTAAATAGGCATTTATTTCCCCCTCTTAAATCAAGAGCCTTTTCATAAATTACCCTTTAAGAGAAGTAGTTCATAAGATGCAGTGAAATACATTTTACTGTAGCTCAGTTTACTGCCATAATAATTTTTTTTTTTGTGCTTTGCTGCAACCTGGGATATCATACATTCTTGGCTGCAGGAAAGATAGTAGGCCTGCTCCCTTCTAAAGGGGGGGGGGGTCTATGGTAGATTAAAAATTGCTAGCCTCACCTCCTCCCTCCCCAGATAACATAACATAAAATTTTATTTGTATACCGCAATACGCCGTGAAGGCCATAACGAGTCTTGTACATGAAACAACCCAGTTTGAATAGTGAACGGGCCTCGATCGGCAGCCAGTGCAGTTGCTTGTACTAAGGCGTGATGTGGTCGGTTTTCCTTAGGCCAAAGATAAGGCGCACAGCTGTGTGCTGAATTGTACGGAGTCTGTTGAAGCTGCTTGATGTTGATGCTGAGTTCTACTTTGAAGAGACCAACTTTAAGTATGAAATGCCAATTCAGTGTACAGGTCTGCACAGTCTGTCAAAACTGATTCCAATTACTGTAGAACAAATCATATTGGTGTTCTTTGGGTTTGTTTGTTTGTTTTTTTAATGGGAGATGTACCAAGACCGCTGGCTTATTCCATGCAGGTCACCAGTTGGTAATGTGATTTGGTTACCTCAAAAATGAGCAAGATTTCAACTGGTGACTTGGAGGCAAAAGGCTGTGATCTCTGTGGCAATGCACTCAGCCAACCAGTCCCCCAAATCCCCATGCTAATAACTCAAAGTATAAACTCTGACAGATACAAGTTGGGGGTAATAGAGGTAATATCCTTTTCAAATGTGAATGGACAACAGATGTTTTCCATCCAGTCACATTATTTATCCATTAGTGGCAATATCCATAACATCTCTCTTACACCCTGCTGTCTCAGTTCTCTTGATAATCTGATGGAAAAATTGTATCACATCAACCTGCTTTGTGCATGCAATTTCCTCATTTAAAAACCTCTTTGTCATAAAAGCATTTATTTTTTCTTTATCCAGTTCCTACTGAATATCAAATTTGTCTTTACTATTAGTTGGTAAGTTTCTATTTATGAACCTTGGGTACTGGAACTCTATTTACTAAACTATGCCAAATCAGAATTAACACCCAATCTTAATTGATAGTGGGTTGGTTTCTGCAGTATTCGTTACAACATGAATGGTTTAGTGGATACTGTGGTAGGAGGCTGTTCCTGTACATAATTGCATATGCTGGTTGATATTGATCAAACAGCGGTCAATGCTTTTATGTCTGCAGCCAACTGTATTCCCAGATATTCAATGCCAGGCACCAGAATTGACTATCGGGCTTTAGTTTAGTCACTTAAGCTTATGTAGTTAAGTGCAATATTCAACCCTCAATCTCATAAGCTGAACCACCTAAAGATGGGACTGCTATTAATGCGGCCTAGTTTAAACAGTTGTCTTCGGTGGTCAAGGGCTGACTATCAGCACTTAACTGCATTAGTGCTAACTCCGCCTCACAAATACCCACAAGTTAACAGCTAAGTGTTATTGTTAGGGTTACTAGATGTCTAGATGGCCAGAGCTCGGGGCCTTGTTTGGAGGGCCTCTGAGCATGTTTGGATGTGGATGGCATTGAGTCACATCTGCCCATGCTTGAAAGCCTTCAAGACAGTCCCCAAGCTCCAGGAGGAAGAGGAGATGAAGCTTGTGGAGGCAGAGCTGGGGCAGAATGGGGCGGGGCCACATGTCCTCTTTTATGGCATAAAAATATGGTAACCCTAGCTATTGTATAAGGGCACACATAAATGGCGTAGTGTGCAAATGTCAGGGGAGTTTCATATTTATTTTTAGCATTTATACATTGCATATAGCCTAAGTAGTTTACATTGAGGTACTCAAGTATTTCTCCCTATCTGTCTCGGTGGGCTCACAATATGACTAATGTACCTGGGGCAATGGAGTGTTACGTGACTTGCCCAGGGTCACAAGGAGCAGCCCTGATCACTAGGCCAATCCAAGCAACCAGATGCTGTTACAGAGTAAGTTTTCATCCTAGGGCAACAGGGTGTCTAAAGGAGGAACCGCCTATAAAATTTCTCGCTTAATCTTTAAAGGACCTGAAATCCTAACTTAAAAGTCTCTGTTTCTTCCTCTTCAGCACTGAGCAGTGCACCATACTAAATCCTTTCCCCAAAAAAGCCCTTATTGCATTTCCCCCACTGCAGATGCCCTCAAAGGTTTATGCAGGGAATTCTATATTTAAATGCACATGCCTAAATGCGGCACCTTGCACACAAAACTGATATTCTGTAAAACACGGATTAGAATCGTCGGAATACCCATGACCAACCCAAATGAATGCTCCCTGTGTAGTTATAAGCTTGACAATGTGGACAAGATTCAGTATATGGTGTCCAAATGTGGGTGCCGAAAAAATGCACAATGAGTGCTATGTGATAAATGGCTCTCCAAGTTTGGTGCTGTTTATACAAGAGTGCATAGCAATGGGATCTGTGTCCAGCTACGGGTGTGAAGATAGACACCAACTGGAACCTGATATAAATCCTCCCATGTAAATTAGGCGTGGATCCCCCCCCAAATTCTATAATATTGTGCACATCTTTAGTGAACCCCCAACCCCCCCATGCCCCCTCCCATAGTTTGCCCCTTTAAAGTTTTATTGGCTCTAATTGGCTCATTACTCAATTACATAGCATGCATAAATTGGGCGTGCATCCAAAACTGTGTCCACAAATTTTAGCACCATATATAGAATCTAGTGGTTTATGTGTGCACTCTATAAAACGGTTCACAGTCATAAGCGCATGAGAAAAATGCACGCTGACATTTGAGAGCGGACAATTGAGCACAAGACTTCAGCACGCTGATCTAAAAGCTTATTTTATAGTGTTGGCGCTGTCATTGGGGGTGGTTTTGGAGGGTTGTAACCCCCCCATTATACAGAAAATTTAACTTTTTCCCTGAAAAAATAGGTAAAAAATTAAGTTTTCTGTATAATAGGGAGGGGGGTATATATTCCCCACACACCCCAACATGGCAGTGCAAACAATATTAAGTAAAGTGGGGGGTTCCCCCCACATCTCTCATCGGAGCCCTTTAAAATAAGCTTTTAGAGCGGTGCGCTGAAGTCTTGCGCTCAATTGTCCTCTCTCAAATGTCGGTGCGCATTTGTCTCTTGCGCTTTTGTCCCATCACCCTATAAAACAGGGTTATATCTCAGGTGCGTAAATTCAAATTGGCACTAAATTAGCGATAACTATCAATGATTGGCCTTAACCAGCACTAATCATATAATTAAGATACCTGTGTAAGTAGCATTATTCTATAGCTACTACTCATAGTAATGGATAGACGGACAGAAGAACAGACTTTCCACCATAACTGCTGTTAGCTTGAGTGAAGCATATGTAAAAAAGACAAATACAAAAGTGTTCAAGCATACAATGAGTCCACACATTAAATACAATTTTTGTATTGGAAAAAAATGTAAAGAAGTAAAATAATATTCAGGATACACACCCCAAGAGTAATTTTATTACATTTGTCTAGGACTTAAGTCACAATTTGTAGGAAAAAATACTCTGTTTTTGTTAAGTAGCCCTCTTTCCCACCCCACCCCACTCCCAAAGAAGAAGCAGACATTGATTTTATTCCTACTCAGAGGCAGATGCAAATGTCAGCCTAAATTTGTGCAGACATGTGCACATTTACATAGAAACATAGAGTTTGATGGCAGAAAAGGGCCAGCGGCCCAACAAGTCTGCCCACAGAATAACCCTCCCTCCCTGAAGTATCCATCTTTTAAGCAAAACCCTATGGTCCCCCCCACCTGTTGGTCCCATCGACGCTTGAAGTCACGCACACTACTGGCATATACAGATATACATATTAAAACGCCAGCCCAGATGATCTCAAACTCTGCCCATAAAAATGCATATTCCATGCCTGTCTTACGGTGTATTATATATATTTGTCTCTTCATTTTTACTTTCTGTTTTTAATTTTGCTTTGCTATGTGCCTTGAGACTCTTCAAAAGGCAAAATATAAATAAGTACATAGATAAATAATGCAAAAAGTTATGCATGCATACGCTCTGGTCAATTGATAAGTGTTGTTTTTTTTATTTTTAATTACAACCTTACTTCACAAATACACTTAAAAATATTGAGCATGTTAGATAAGCACAGTCAGCATCAGTCTAATTCATATCTGGTTGGATCATTGCACTAGAGGAATGCCATGCATGTGATTCTTTGTCATGTACAATACAATTTTCAGCAGTGGTGTAGCATCTTGAAGAAGGCTCCCTTGTGACCTATTGAAAAGCTTAGCATCCACCACTGAAAGATAAATGTTACTCTTGAGACTGGAAACGCTACCATACATAATAAACAATATGTTGGTCAGATTGATCTTAAAAGCACATCAGAATATTTCAACCCTACGAAGGGACGCTGAAAAGTTTTCAGACCAAGCAGCAAAGTTGAGGCAGTCTCCATTAAGGGCTGTAAACGCAGGGGCTGATTCTTTAAACGGCACCTAAATCGGCAGCGCCTAAAAAAAAAAAATGGCTCTGGCTGAATGTCAATCACACTTAGGCGCCATTTACAGAATCATGGCTAACAGCGCCTCTGTAAAAAATTAGGTGTCTGAAATATAAGCGAGGGTTTTAAAGGTCTACATTTCAGGTGCCTTTTGGCCAATCTTGCTTATCAGTGCCTAAGTCACGCTCCGCTCGTAGAAACATCCACTTAAGCTTTAGGCGCCGCTAAGCGCCATGTGACAGGCACCTATCTTTTTTATAATCTTTTATATATTCGGATAGACACCTACCACCCAATTTTTTTTTTAGCAATTATTGAGCTCGTTAAGGGTATTTTGCCAATTAACCCCCTCCTTTACAAAGCTGCGCAAATGTTTTTAGTGCCAGCTGCTGCGGTAACAGCTCCAACACTCCTAGAATTCCTATCAGTGTCCAAGCTGATATCGCTGCTATAATGCTAGCGTGGCTTTGTAAAGAAGGGAGTAAGTTAGGCACTTTAGGCACCCTTTAGAGCAGTGATTCCCAACCCTGTCCTGGAGGAACACCAGGCCAATCGGGTTTTCAGGCTAGCCCTAATGAATATGCATGAGGGAGATTTGCATATGATGGAAGTGATAGGCATGCAAATTTGCTTCATGCATATTCATTAGGGCTAGCCTGAAAACCCAATTGGCCTGGTGTTCCTCCAGGACAGGGTTGGGAACCACTGCTTTAGAGAATGTGGCCTTTAGTCCAATGATTTTCCACTTTTTTTCATTCCATCCGAAAAATACGTAACAAAAAATGTGGAAAACCGTTGGCCTAAGTGGAGACCCTTGATGGAGACTCTCCCAACTTTGTTGGTTGGGCTGAGAACATTTCAGGTGACCCTCATACTACTTTAAGGATCATATTCTTATAAAGTGCTTAATCTAAGGCAGGGCTGCCCAAGTCCGGTCCTCGAGATCTACTGGCAGGCCAGGTTTTCTGGATATCCGCAATGAATATGCATGAGAGAGATTTGCCTGCACTGCCTTCTTGGTATGCAAATCTCTCTCATGCATGTTCACTGTGGAAATCCAGAAAACCTGGCCTGCCAGTAGATCTCAAGGACTGGACTTGGGCAGCTCTGATCTAATGTGTTATATAATAAATAACTATAGGCTCAATTTCCCCAGTGACTTAAAACAAATTACAACCAAGATTTAATAATAATAATAGAAGGGGCGCTAGTGAGCGCGTGCACGGATGGCAGCCTAGCGTTTCAGCTCCCGGGACCCGATTAACAGAGCCTCAATAAAAACATCATTTTCGCGCACGGTAATTAATTATTTATAAATATATCGGTGGCTGAGATGTCCGTGCCCAAATCCGGGAAACGCAAGAGCGCCGAACCGGCCTCGCCACAAAAACAGACCTCCGAGAAATCAGAGGACGTTTCGTCGGCCATTTTGGCAGAGCTCCGCAATATAAGAGAGCTTTTATGTGAAACTAAACAAGATGTTGCCGACATCAAAGAGGACCTCACAAACCTAAAAGGTGAATTTTCTAAAGTTCTTTCTCGTGTTGAGGTCCTGGAAACGAAATCAGCAGCGGCTGAAGAATCACTAAAACTGCTCCGTCGGCAAACAGCACGTGTTCCCTTACTAGAACGTGCTCTGGAGGATGCAGAAAACAAAGCCAGGAAAAATGGTTTTCGTTTACTTGGGCTGGCCGAAGGTCGGGAGGCGTGCGATACTGCTGAATTCCTGGGAGCCCTACTACCGCAGATACTGAAAATCGCTGACACACACAAGCTAGAATTTGATTCTGCCTACCGTGTACCTCATCAGCGTCACCAATCATCCAGATTCCCCAGGCCGCTCGTTGTCACCATGCTACGCCACAGCCAAACTATGCTCATAATGCAGCATGCTAAAACTCATGGCCCGATTATATTTGAAGGCTCCAAATTGCTGTTTGTTCCTGATTTGGCTAAGGAGACTGCAAAACGCCGTAAGCAATTCCTTGCTTACAGACCCAAACTGAAGGAGATAGGAGCGAAATTTGGGGTACTATTTCCGGCTCGTATGAGGGTCACATACAACAATAAAACTACTGACTATACTGATCCTGCCATCCTGGCTGAGTTCCTTGAATCCGTTCACCCATCCTCCATTGACAAGACCTGAAATATAGTTCTGCTGTGTTGCTGTTTCACTCTCACTTGATATAATACTGATTGTGCCTTTCTTGCTCTGTTTCTCACTTGGTTCTATTTAATGATGTTTCATAATCATTGTTTATTGTGTGGTTTTGGAGCTGGTTCTGCTGGTCTGCCTGTGCTACTCACTAACCCATAGGCTATGTTAGCTTTCTTGCTAACTATTTACACTGATACAGAACATATCCAGGCTTTTATATTATCTTCACAGGGATTTATTCTGAATATTATCTATCACAGTACAGTTACCCATGCTGTAAAGAGTTCTATCTCTGCAATGCTTACTGAATTATGTACTGCTTTCTCATGTCTATGAAATGCTTGTCTCTTAATGTTAAGGGTCTAAATAACTCGGTTAAAAAAACCAAGATTCTGAGATTTGTTGAGAAACTATCACATGATATCATTTTATTGCAGGAAACTCACCTTTCCGCATCTGACTCTGCTAAACTGGTACTGAAAGGATTTTATCCCGTATTATTCTCTGCTGCACCCCACAAAAAAGGTGGGGTTGCCACCTTTGTGCGGAGACGCTCAGATTTTGCTATTGCTTCTCACGTCTGTGATATTGGGGGCAGATGGTTGGCCGTTCATATGTCCATCAATGGCCTTCCGATAAGTATCGTCAATATATACGCGCCCAACGTGGATCATCCACCTTTTTTTGATGAAATCACTGACATGATTGCTACTGCCTGTGGTTCACATTACATTATAGGTGGTGATTTCAATATGATTCTGAACCCTCTTGTTGATAGGAAATCATCTGTCCCCTATCGCAAGTCAAGGTCATGGTTTAAGTTACACGACATGTTAGAACAACTGAAGCTAGGTGATCCTTGGAGAACTCTACATTCCAATGATCTGGACTACACTTTTCACTCTGCTCCACACGCCTCCTACTCACGCATAGATTTTTTCTTAATCAGCTATAACCTAATGGCTAAAGTGGACTCCGCTGATATCGGGGAGATAGCAGTGTCAGATCATGCCCCGGTCTTCCTGTCTTTTGATAATATTGGCGCCAAACTTAATAGGAGTCCTTGGCGCTTCAACTCCTGCTTACTATCAGATGAGCTATTCGTCCCAGCTTTGCAAAGCCGTATCAAGGAATTTTTTGAGCTTAACCCAGTGGAAGATACGGACTGGAACATCACTTGGGACTGTTTCAAGGCCTTTGTCAGAGGCCTGATTATTGCATATGCTGCGGTCAAAAAGAAGAATCTTCAGGAAAAAGAATCTATTCTTCAGGAAAAAGTACGTGTTGCTGCGGAACATCATAAATCCCACCCACAGGATCCAGTCTCTCTAAATACTCTAAGAGCAGCGAGATTTGAGTACAATCTTCTGTTAAGTTCTTCTGCTGCAAAGGAAGTCTTCATGAAATCGGCTTATTATTATGCCAACATCAATAAATGTGGCCATCAACTGGCTGAGTATGTGAAAATCAAATCGGAACGTACCTTGATTCCAGCCATACGTGATGATGCCGGGTCACTGTGGACAAACAATGCCGACATTTGTGCTCAATTTCACCACTACTACACCAAACTTTACTCCTCCGAGGAACCGGACATAACCTCCATTGGGCCTTTCCTGGAGGTGCTGCCACACAACACCTTATCGGATGTGCAAAATACCAACCTCACATCTCCGTTAACTGTTGATCATATTCATGAAGCTTTACTCTCTATGGCTAAGAAGAAGGCTCCAGGTCCAGATGGCCTCACTATTGAATTCTACCTGGCTTTTCAGGATTTACTCATTCCCATCCTACTGCAATTCTTTAATCATCTAATTGACACTGGATCAATATATGGCTCCTTCACTGAAGCTACGATTATCGTTTTACTGAAACAAGATAAAGACCCTCTCAATGTTAAGAATTATCGTCCGCTATCCTTAATCAACACGGATGCGAAGATTTTTGCAAAGATCCTGGCGATCAGATTACAATCTGTTCTTCCTACAATCATCCATCCGGATCAAAGCGGCTTCATGTGTGGTCGCCTATCCTCGGACAACACCAGATTATTCACGCATATTGTTCTCCAGGCTTCACAATCCTCATCCCCCCTTGTCGCAGTGTCCCTTGATGCGGAGAAGGCCTTTGACCGTATTGAGTGGCCTTTTATCTTGGCAGTCCTGCAGTGGTTCGGTTGTTCGGATAAGTTCATTTCTATGGTGAAAGTTCTCTACACGAATCCCACAACCTCTATACGAATAAATGACTCCACTTCTACTGCCTTCCAGCCTACCCGAGGGACAAGACAGGGGTGTCCTCTGTCTCCCCTGTTGTTTAACATTGCACTAGAACCGCTACTTATCGCCATCAGAGCGGATCAGTCCATCCGAGGGTTCCAACACGGGGATTTTCAAGCGAAGTTGTCCGCCTATGCAGATGACGTGCTATTATATGTGGACCCTGCTTCCTTGTCATGTGTGTTTCAATTATTAGAAAAATACTCTAGTGTGTCTGGATACAAACTCAATATCTCCAAGACCGAAATATTGCCCTTAAACGGTCTGGTGGATCCGGCTTTGATTCAGTCTCTTCATCTGCAACCGCTGGCTAATAAACTCAGATATCTTGGGATCTTTTTCGGTTCATCACTGGAAGATACTCAAAAATACAACTCAGAACTGCTGTTCCAGATTGCTTCCTCATTAACGAATCGCTGGTCCCCCCTCAAACTGTCCTGGTGGGGAAGACTTGACACCATCAAGATGATATTGACACCCAAACTTAACTACATTCTCTCTATGTTACCATTCTTATTAGATGCTAAAGTTTATGCCAAATTGGAATCTATTTTGGTTTCATTTCTATGGCAGAAGAAACCTCCTCGCATTGCTCTGAAGAAGCTCAAAGCCGCTAAGGAAAACGGTGGTGTGAACTTTCCCAGCTATCTTGATTACCATTTGGCGTTTTTGGCTCGTCAGGGATCGAAATGGATGCTTGACTCCCCTCCTGACTACCTGCCCTCCTGGCTCTCATTGGAGCATAATTTTCATTCAACATATCATCTAAAGCACGTCTCCTTTATGGCTCCTACCCACACGGCGAACAATAACACAATCCTTTCTTCTACATGTTCTGCTTTGCGGGCGGTTGATAACTGTGCCGATGTGTCCTGGAATTCGACATCCTTCTCCTCAATCTGGAATAACCCGCATGTCAAGATCCAGGGGCAATATTTGGAGTGGAAATCTTGGATCAAGAAGGATATTTGGTCCTTTAATCATGTGTTGGTGAACTCCATACTAATGCCGTTCTCTCAACTTGCTTCCAAGTACCAGCTACCGGCCTCCCACAGCTTTCGATGGCTTCAGCTTTACCATTGTTTGAGGGCATGTTTGAAAGATCATCCAGTATCTCAGTTGACCCCCTCTATCTTGCCATGGTGTTTACAATATAGTGGGGCTAAGAAAGAAGCCTCCTCCTGGTACCGTATCTTACGGGATGCGAAATTCCCCGCTTGCACATCTCTTCAAGCTGCCTGGGAGGAGACAATAGATACATCCTTCTCTCCTAACACTTGGAAATTGATTTGGATATCCACTAGAAGATCTCTTAGGTCATCTGCCATTGCTCAACAAATGTTTTTTCTTCTTCATAAGGCCTACTGGACCCCACATAAGCTCTCTCTAACTGGCAATAAGTTGTCTAATAAATGTTGGTCATGTGTTGTAGGGGTCGGTACCTTTGCCCACATGTTTTACTACTGCCCGAATGTACTTGAGTTCTGGTCTAATGTGTGGGCACACATATGTGAATATTTACCTATTACTTCCCATCACTCTTATGCTGTGGTGCTGTTTGGTGCTTATGCCATGTCTGATGTTCTGGACACATACCAGTCTAAACTACTATCTAGTTTGTTGCAGCTAGCCCACAAATCCATTTTGTCTAACTGGAAAGACTCTGCATCTCTTAATGTATCCTTCTGGTGGAATTTGGTATGTCTCTATGCGAAATTTGAAAAAGTAGCTGCTGAAAAATCAAATTCCTTGTCCACCTTTAACAAGATATGGGCCCCTATCATAGACATGTGTTAGAACTTTTACTTTGCATACTTACTATTTCCTGTGATATTGATGATCATTGTACAACGCTGTGTTAGTTCTGTATCATGGTGTACCTGTTTTCTGTTGTTCTACTTCTTGTTATTATTTACAAAACTTCAATAAAAAATTATTGAACATAAAAAAAAAAAATAATAATAATAATTTTTAAAAAGGTCAAGAGGCTCTGAAGAGCCACATAAATCCTCTTTACATGCCTTTGTGGACCAGTTTCATTTGCAAATGTGGCCATCATGTCATAGGTCCATAACCAGTATGAAAAAGTTACATATTTGAACTTCTATATCTTTTTCTTTTCTTTTTTTTCCATTAAAGGATGAGATTTGGACTGTTATATTACAAATTGTTTGTTTTAACAGAATTCATTGAAATTGTATTTTTTGTTTCTGGTGACGTTAGTCACCTTTTCTCAGAGACGGTCACAATTTATTTTGATTTATATCCCATCCTCCCCAAAAAGCTCAGAATGGGTTACAGCTTACATTCACAGTGTTACAATTCTTAAAAACAGTATTTATAATGCTTAGAATCTTTTTCTCTGATTTAAAGTCACTTTACTTTGCCTGCTACGAGGTAGTGCTTGAAGGTGCTCAGCCCAACCAACCAACTTCCTAAATTCTGAACATTATTTTCCACTGTAGCTGAAAAGAGTGTGATCTTATTTCGCTAGGTGCCAATTTGCAGAAGCAAAATTCTATGTATTGACATTGTTTCAGATCATTGATTGAACCACATCCATGTCATTCTCTTCCTGGTTAGGCTGAGAACTTTTCAGCACTCCCTTGTTCTTAGAATGGTAGTATAGTCATGCCATAAGGTTAGCTAAATCTGTCTAAAAAGTCTAAAATACCTATGCCTGCTATCCAAACTCCCAAGTTAGCAAGAACTGGGATGTAGGTTCAAAACAGTCCACCTATAGAAAGGCACATTATCCTTCGGAATGGAGCCCACAGCCCAGGGTTATCCCATCAGCATACACCAAAGGGGGTGACAATTCAGGATCTCCCCAGGAAGAAAGCATACACACAACCAGTAGTTATTCTCCTGACTACCAGAGAGGGAGACATAGAACTCAAAGGATACTACCGCCACCTGGAAGTTTGGGGCGTGGAAGAGAAGAGATTGGGAGGGGAAGCAGGAACCCACTAGGCTGAGGGGTACACAAGCTGACCTGCCTGAGTCCATGGGGATTGAGGGAGTGAGGAGAGCCAGACCTCTGGAGGTAGAAATGGGCTCTGAAATGCTGAGCATTAGCTAAAGGCAAGTGGTGTTCCAGCACTGACTACCTGGCAAGTTAATTGAATTTTTTTTAATGAAATTTTTGCTATGAATACTAAGAGGGTGTTTTGAAAGGTGTGTGCCCTCCCCCCACTCCCCCCCCCCCCAAGTGCAACAGCTAAGAGTTGTTAGAAGAGTTTATGATATTCGGGTGAATTTGTGGGTTCAATTGTTTGAATTTGACCTCACAGACTCAGCAACTCTTCCTCAGCATGTCCGTGCTCTGCAGGACCAGTCTTCAAGGGCTGGTGAAAGCTGTTTAAGTGGCTGTTTGCATGTTTGATGGGAAAGGGAGTGAAAGATTCCACCTGACTGTATTCTGAGAAGGAAAAGATAAAACCTCGACAACTCTGAAGAATTGTTAAAAGTTGAATTTCTTTTTTCTTTTTTTCTATTGTTTAGTCGTGTCCCTGCTGGACAGTGTCCCTACAAGTGGTGAGTGTAACATTGTATGGGAATTGTTTCTGTTTTTGGAACTAAAAGGGTGGGAAAGTCATACTAAAAGCTATGGTTTGCTGAAATACTGGACTGGAATACTGGAGCATTCTGACAAACTGAAAGTTCCATTTAAATTGTTTTCTAATAAAGTTTTGGTGAACTGAAAGTCCTGAAGAGGGTGTGAATTAAAGCTATCTGAAGAAACTTTAGAGGGTCACCAGTCATCCCTTCTCTTTGGAGGGTGTGTGTGTAATTTACTAAGGGCTAGATTCACTAAGCCCACCGATCAAGTCCCGACCACTTAGCGATCCCTTTGCAATCCGATTTTCCTCTGACCCGATTCACTAACCTCGTGGCCGATCATCCTCCGATCGTATCCGATCCGCGCATGCAAATGAGGGTAAATGGCAAGCAAAGTAGGAAGGACGCGATTCACTAAACAAATGCAGGCACACCGACTGGGCTGGCTGATCCAAAAACAAGCGACTGCTGAGGACCAGTCACTTGTGTAAAAACCCTGCTCTCTGCCCCAATTCTCCTGCTCTGGCCGCCCTGCTCTCTGCCGCGATTCTCCTGCTCTCTGCCCTGATCTCCTGCTTCTCTGCTCTCTGCTCTGGATCTCCTGCTTCTCTGCTCTCTGTCTGGATCTCCTGCTTCTCTGCTCTGACTTTCCTGTTCTCTGTCCCACTCTCCTGCTCTCTGCCCCAACTCTCCTGCCCTTCCCCGCAGTACAAGCCCGTGGTTGTAACCCACAGGTTTAAAGCGGATTAAAACCATGGGCTTGCGAAGTTAAAAGTAAAAAGGGCTAACGAAAAGTAAAGGTTTTTAAAAAAAGTTTTATCCAGCTCTGCTGGGCACAGAGGGCCAGCGTAGGTGCAGACCATCTAAAGATGGTCTGTGCATGCGTTGGGATCGCTGGAGAGCAATCCATGCATTCGGTTGGGGATGTGATTACGATCGTCCTCATTTGCATAAGGATGCGTCGTGAATCAGCCCCCTGGACCCAGATTGGATCAGTAGGCCATTTTGTGAATCTGGCCCTAAGTTCTTGCCACTAACCTCACTCAACACTCTGCGCAGGAGTGAGGTTGGTGCCAATACTTACTGACTGATATTCAGCCTGTGGTGGTCAGGGATACATTTGTAAGGCAACTCTTATGTTTGGGCTAAGATAATTCAAGTTGTAACTGGGTGGGGAGTGAGTTCCATAAGGAGCAGGAGAGTTACTCTTACATGGTCATACTTGCTCAGTCATCTAAATAATAACAATAATTAAAAAAAAAATAAAATGGATTCAGCTAAATTTGTGTACCTACAATAACTTAAATATAATAAATAGAAATAAAACAATAAAAGGAAATTAACCCCTTCTTCTATAAAGCCGCGCAGTAACGGCCCCGAAGCCCATAGAGATTTAAAGGGCTTCGGGGCTGTTGCTGCGCGGAAGCCACTAGCGTGGCTTTGTAGAAGAGGGGGCAAGTTGATAACTTATTCATTTTTTGTTTTACTTTCTTTACATTTCTTTCTATTATCTTTAAAATGGACTAATATAGCAATCACATTACTTTATCCACAGAAGTGTAAACAGAGCTGCAAATTTACCTAGTTCTAAAAGGGAGATTTTAGGCCAATCCTGGCTGGATAACAAGTCTGTCATGATGTATTATGGGACCTACAAAATGGTTTTTAATGGTTATGTTCAGGGACTACAAGGATTTGCCCAAAAAAATCTTGGAATTGGGCAACTTATCAGCTTTCCATTAGAGAAGTTCCTTACTGAAGTGTTTCCAGTGTTCCTGGTTCACTTACAGAAGATTCCTACAAAATAGGCACAGGTGGACTTCATTTGCTGGGTGGGGGGTTGTTTGGGTAGGGTAGTGCTTTTAGGGGATGCAAATTGTGATCAGGCAGGTGGAGTAGTTTGCCAGAGGTCATAGGCAGCAGAATGTTGTTTGGTTTGGGGGGGCCCAGGAGCTTTGCCATAGCCCCAGAGGAATCCTGCGGCATGGCCCATCACCAGCTCCTATCTTCTCCCTGCATTGTACTTTAAATCTTTGGGGCAGCCGCCATGCAACGTCAGGCCTGCACCTGGAAGTAGAATGAAGAGTTCCAGGGCAGGCCTGTTCATTGACACCACCAGGAAATGAGTGGGAGGGCAGACACAAACCATTGACCGCCAATTTTGGGGGAAGCCATGGCCCCTGTGGCCTCCTTCGTTCCGAAGCCTATGCCACAAGTTGTTTTTTTTTCAGGGAGAGGAAGGCAGTAACTGCAGTCACCTCTTAATTAACAAAATGAAAATGTATTTCAAAAAATGAAACAAATTGAAAGACCCCCCTAAACTACTGTAAACATATATATAATGTGTATAGAGTATAAGTGTGAATGTGTGAACTCAGGAAGAATAAAACTGTGAATAAAAAGAAAAGAGTTAAAATGGAACATAAGAGAAATAGCATGAATATTATTCAGGGTGAGCAGACCAAAACAGTCTATGCAAGGTGAGTACTGTACGCCAAGCAAGAAAGACCCATTATTCTTGTAAAGATAACTTTTGTATGGTAAACATTAGACAGGAAGGTTGCTATAATATTTTTTTAAGTTAAACTAAGACGGCTCATTCTAGATAGCTTTCTTGCTTTGCTGAAGAGCATAGCAAAATTTTGTTTTGTTTTTTATTTAACACAGTTATTCCATTTGTAAGTAATACGAGATATGCAACTGAATCAGTTCATTGACCTTTAAAGCTAAGCCTGTGTGTGATTACAGGTCTGAAGCCTCCCAAAGGTACATAAATGGTGCATATATATTTACATTATCAGTGCTTGTAGGGAGAGTAAAGATTATTCTCCAGTGGTGGTTCCTTCCCCTCATGCTTCATATATCTTTATTTGGGTCATAAAAAATATATTTTAATAAAAGTACCCCAAATAGCTGGCTTTATGACAGCTCTGATTTGGATCTTTGCCTACATTTGCCCTCTAGAGGTAACAATTATTTTGCACGGATAAAGCACAATTTGAAAACTTCACCACACATCATGCTTTCATAAATACAATGCTTAATACAAGTGTTCTTTTTTTGCTGCCAGAATGCTCTGAGTCTTCAATAGTGAAATTCTTAAATATGTACGGTACCTTTAAAAGGCATCACACCCTTATGTTTTTCACATTCTGATATCTAAAAATAGAATCCAAAATGCATTAACATAGGTATTTGTTTCAGTAATCTACACAACATCCCCTGCAATTTCAACATGAAAGAACAATTAGAAAAGTATTCTAAAACATCCTACATCATATGTTTATGTTTATTAAAGTTTGATACTGCTTGGTCATACAGCTGGCCAAGCAGTTTACAATCTAATATAATAAAACTTTCACCCGTGCATGTGCAGTTGAAACGGCATGATCCCTGCCACCATGATTTGTGCCTCTGTGGCCGTGTTCCATTTGCGGTGCATGCGGCAGTTTCAGCGACGGCGAGAGCAGCGGCAGGAAGGGTGCGGGTGCTGTGAGGCATCCGACTGCTACTGTTGCACAGAGAAGTAGAGGGGGAGAGGGAAAGGGGGATGCTTTGGGGGAAGGGGTGTGCTGAGGGCAGGCAGCAATCTTGATTTGCTCTGGGGGAGGAGACAGAAGGGGTCCACGGAGAGACAGACAGGCATGGCGCAACAGAGAGAGACAGGCAGGCAGGGGGCCAGGGAGAAAGGCAGAGAGAGAGACAGAAAGACAGACAGACAAGGGCCAGGGAGAGACACAGACAGAAAGAATGACAGACAGGGGGCCAGACAGACAGTCAGACAGACAGCGGCCAAAGAGAGAGAGCCAAAGTAAAAAAGACAGACAGACAGCGGCCAAGGAGCAAGAGAGAAAGAAAGAAAGACAGACATTAGTCCAGGGAGAGACACAGACAGAAAGAAAGACAGACATGGGGCCAGAGACACAGACAGACAGTAGCCAAAGAGAGAGAGAGACAAAGAAAAAAAGAAAGACAGACAGCAGCCAAGGGGAGAGAGAAAGAGAGAGAGAGACAAAGAAAGACAGACAAGGGGCCAGACAGACAGACAGCGGCCAAAGAGAGAGAGACAAAGAAAAAAAGACAGACAGCGGCCAAGGAGAGAGAGAGAGAGAAAGAAAGACAGACAGATAGGGGGCCAGGGAGAGACACAGACAGAAAGAATGACAGACAAACAGGGGGCCAGAGAGACAGACATAAAGAAAGACAGACAGACAGACAGCGGCCAAGGAGAGAGAGAGACAGAAAGACAGACAGACACATCTATTCTAGCACCCGTTAATATAATGGGCTTAAAGACTAGTCATAAAATTGCATACATTAAAGAAAAAGAACTCCATAAAATATAGAACAAAAATACACTCATACAAGTTATCAAACAAACAAAAAAAAAGTAAAGAATGTTCTAACCAAAGGACCCTGCATTTCAACCTATTTTTCACTGTCCCGTTCCCCCCCCCCCCCACACACACTTTTTTACAAAACCACAAAAGTGGTTTTTAATGCAAGCTAGCACGCTAAATGCCCTGCACTGCTCCCGACACTCATTTGAAGATTTTAAATGTTATGTGCTAGAACACATTCCTGTGACACAGAGGAGGGGTAATGTAAAGTGGATTTTGTATCAGCGTGAATAGCGTTGGATCTTTTTTGGTGATATGTTCTTGCCCAATGGACTGAATCAGCGGGTAGAGTGGTGATATAATTAAATAACGATGACGCCAATTCATCAGAAGTAAGAACACTGGATATGAAGGAACTGAGGCTATTAAAATCCAGGCATGTCTTGAGGCCGACATTGCACGGAATTGTGGTTTGAGCTTAAATTTAAAAAGCTCCCTGGCGAAACAAGGACTTTGTTAGAGCATATAACAGTAAATGGTGTTTGGACCAGCGGGTGCAGATGCAACTAGGACGCTGAGTTCTGACAGTTTAGAAAAGGCAACGCTGTGATGAAGGAGACGCCAGTGCTTTAAGTTAAGTGGAAAATTTTAGGAAAATTTTCCCTGTGCACATTGGTGGGCTTGGCCCCCTTTGGAAAGCTGCATTTTGAAAGTGGAGGCTTTTGCCTACGGTAAAAAGCGAGCGGCTAGAAATCTGTGTTGATTGCCATCTCTAGTTAAAAGGCTTGAGGCTTTTTCTCCACTGTATTGTTAAATGTGCATTTCTATGGGTATACCCACCGCTGGCTGATAACATTGTAAAAAATTAAGAAGTTAAAGTTGTTATCAACTTGCTATTACTTGTGTGACTTGTATACTGCTATAAGCGTTACAGTTCTAAGCAGTTCACAAGTCCAAGAAGAGCTAGGAAAAACTCCTGGGAATTACAAAATGATCTAGCAAAACACAATATGACTGTTCCTTCCATCTTGCTGCCCCATATGCCTTGAATAAACTGCCTGAATCCTTGCCTCATGCCCCTTCCCTTCCCTTGTTCAAAAGTAGGCTGAAAACCCACTTTTTTGAGACAGCCTTCAATTCATAACCCTACTCCCCTCTGCTCACCACCATAACCAGTAGTTTAACCATCCCCCTCTAACTGTAACCCCTACCCTGGCATCCTGTTTGTCTGCCTTGATTGACTGATTAGATTGTGAGCTCACTCCAGCAGGAACTGGCTTTTTTGTTATTCTGAACAGTGCTGCATACATCTGGTAGTGCTCTAGAAATAAATAAAAGTAGCAGTAGTAGCAAATAACAAATTTTAGCTCACAATGTATTTCTTAAACAGCAGTCATAAGATGTACAATACTATTGTTATATTTGTAGAAAATATCAAAACCTACCGGACACCATTTTAAGCTGTGTTAACAGGGATCTCAAAGTCCCTCCACGAGGGCCGCAATCCAGTCGGGTTTTCAGGATTTCCCCAATGAATATGATGACATGTATGTACATGCACTGCTTTCAATGCATATTCATTGGGGAAATCCTGAAACCCCGACTGGATTGCGGCCCTCAAGGAGGGACTTTGAGATCCTGTCTTAGCGGGGAGTGTGTGGTGCAGTGGTTAGAGCCACAGCCTCAGCACCCTGAGGTTGTGGGTTCAAATCCACACTGCTCCTTGCGCCCCTGGGCAAGTCACTTAGTCCCCCATTCCCCCAGGTACATTAGATAGAGTGTGAGCCTGCCAGGACAGATGGGGAAAAATACTTGAGTACCTGAATGTACGCCACTTAGGTTATAAGTGTATATAAATAGTATAAGAGCTGCTAAAGTAGGTTTTGGAAATGTAACTAATTTGGGGTTTCCTGTGACAAAGGATGCAAACACTTATGCATTCAAGATTTTTTTCATATGTTTAATTACTTTTTAGATATTTCTATAATTGTATATATGATAGGTAGAATAGTGTAACAATCTCCTACTATACTTGAATGCTTTTTCAATTGTACTTTTAAGAGCACAAAGCATGAATTGTACAAAGGTGGGAAAACTTTTACAAGGCTCTGTAAATCCTAATATATGACAGCACAAGGAAGTTGAAGGAAAGTAACATAGGGGTGCCCATTGAATAAAATGGATGCCTTAGCACAGGGGTAGGGAACTCCAGTCCTCGAGAGCCATATTCCAGTCAGGTTTTCAGGATTTCCCCAATGAATATGCATTGAAAGCAGTGCATGCAAATAGATCTCATGCATATCCTTTGGGGAAATCCTGAAAACCCGACTGGAATACGTCTCTCGAGGACTGGAGTTCCCTACCCCTGCCTTAGCATTTAGCATAGCTAATCTTTAGTGCACACTAAATCGGTTAGTCATACCTTAATAAAAGGACCCCATAGTAACATAGGGCTCCTTTTACGAAGCCGCGTTAGCGGTTTAATGCGCATAATAGCGCAAGCTAATTTTCCGGCCGCGCTAGCTGCTACCGCCTCCTCTTGAGCAGGCGCTAGTTTTTTGGCTAGCGCGGGGGTTAGCGTGCGCTAAAAAGGTGCGTGCGATGAACCACTAACGCGTCTTCGTAAAAGGAGCCCATAGTAAATGACGGCAGATAAAGATCCGAATGGTCCATCCAGTCTGCCCAACCACACATGCTCTATAAATTAATCATTTAATTTAAATGGTCCTTTTTCTTATTTATTTATTTTTTTTATCTTTATTGATTTTTAATCTAAAAACAGTGCCAAACAAATAAAAGAACAGTAGATATTACATACATTGCACTATTATCTGTACAGGTAACATATATATCATTCAAGATTTGCAGATTTCCTACATTTAATAATAACATAGTATAACATCATATATAATATAAATGAAGAATAAAATTACCTAAATGTCACTATAAAAATTTATTTCCCTCCCTCCAACCCCCCCTTCCCCCTTGGATGTGTAAAAGGAGCCTATAGTAAATGACAGCAGATAAAGATCCGAATGGTCCATCCAGTCTGCCCAACCACACATGCACTATAAATTAATCATTTAATTTAAATGGTCCTTTTTCTTAGATATTTCTGGATAACCTGGGAAAAGACTAGTCCAATCAAAGCTGTTATTTTTTTAATCTTATTCATTTTTATAGTACATATATTAAGATATTCCAGCTTTATGAAAAAAAAAAAAAGGGATTCAGCTCGTCAAACAGCTACATTGGACTACATGGTCTGAAAGTAGGGACAAATCCTTATCAATGAATTGCTTTACTGAGGCAGAGGGAGGACAGATCTAGCAAAAACTGCTTTTTTACCCATTAGATTTTTGTGAGGATGAAAAATGAAAATATGCCTGCTCTGAAGACAATATATCAAAGTAAAATGTTAAAGCCAAAGGTTCTTAAATAGACACAAGATTTATACTGTATTGTAGAAGCATTAAATCTACAAGGAACAGAACCTTAAACCATGAAAAATGAAATGCACTATATTTTCAGTGAACTAAATCAGAACTGGTATGTTATTCTGTCTCACTAGATTAATGGTAATGAGCTTAGCTAAAGAGATAAAGTGACTCGTGCTTAGTACAAGCCATATATTTCCTAGGATTTATTTATTTAGTCATTGGAACCTAAACAGCAAATATATATTAGGGATATACAATCATTTGAAATAACAAAAAAAAAAAATGTCAATGACATTACCTGTCATATGATAACATTTTTTAAGTTTTGCTATTTTTGATTATCATAAATACTGCACTCTATTTGAAAATTATATCCACTTGAAAAATTGTGCATAGTCTTCATAATTAGTGTGCCCTTCTTACAAAGAGTGCACACTTGCCATGTGAAGGCACAGTATAGATACTTTGTGAATTTTCTGAGATTCACACAAAAGTGTCCATGTATCCATGTGAAGACGGGCAGTTTAGAAAAGCAGGGTTGCACAATAATGTAAACTGAGCATATCTCTGACTCTGGAATAATAACAAAAAAAAGTCCCACTGAAGGTATATGTGAATATGATTTGGAATAGGACCCCTTCCATGTATACAATACCCATACATATGGCCCAAGAAGGGACTTAAAATTTGCACAGGATATGAGATTGTCATTGATGAAAGAGAGAAATGTGATGCATACCAGGGTCGGGGATTCTATATTTTCAATAGTAGGGATAAAATTTTGGAATTCATTGACAGGTCAGTTAAGATTATGTGAATCTAGGGATACTTTTAAGAAACTTTTGAAGACACAGTTATTTATCAGTGTATTTATGTGAACAAAAATACAGTAAGGGGTTCATAATCGAAAGAGAAAAACGTCCAAAAACCGGCCTAAGTCAGCACATGGACGAACATTTCTCAAAAACGTCCAAGTGCTGATAATCAAACTGGGTTTTGGATATATTTCTAAACAACTTAGGCCCTCATAGTGCCGCTCAACGTTCAAAGCTAACAGGGCGTTTCGGGAGGCGTGTCGAGGGCGGGAATTGGGCGGGACATGGGCCGGCTTACACTTAGTCATACAGCATGTATAACCGAAAGTTAAACAACAGAGCCTAGAGGAAACTTGGATGTTTTGACTTAGACCATCTAAAACATGGTCTAAGTCACTAAAACCCACCTAAACTCACCACATATGCACTGAAAACACATAAAACAGACCCCACACACTACCCCAGTGATCACCAACCCCCTCCCACCCCCATAAAAATTTTAATCATAACTTTAAATTTCAGCCTCCAGACCATCATCACCTGGCTGCCTAGCATAGGAAAGCCTAGTCGTCCAGCCCAGAGGCAGCTTAAGTCATCTTGGGGGTGGGTTTGGGACCCATAGAGAGATGGACCCATGCCCATAAGCTCCTGTAATCACTGTATTGATATTGAAACATGTGCACTCCCCTATACACCCCCAAAACCCTTTTGGACTGGCATATAAGTGGTTGCTGCAACCATAAGGGCTATAGGGATGGTAGAAAAGTGGGTCTAGGGGATTCTGGAGGTGGTTTGGGGGGCTCACTGTCACCTATAAGGGAGCAGTAGTGAGGGGAAGCCATGGCACCCTGTTTGTGAAGTTCACAGTAGTTCCCTGTAAGGTACCTCACTATTTAGGTGCCCTGTCTGGGTGTTCTGTCACTCACTTTGCAGGCCCCTCCCATGTCCATCAGGGCTTGTTCTAGACGTTTTTGACTTGGACGGACATTTGGACGAAAATGGACTAAAAAGATAGACGTTTTAGATCATATCTACAGGACGTATAATTTGGACGATTTTTGAAAGTCAAAAGACGTTGGACGTCTCTTTCGAAAATGGTACTTAGGCTCTTTTTGACTTTGGACGACTTGCGAAATGGACGTAAACGGACTTAGACGTCCCTTTCGATTATGCCCCTCCACGTATTTCTGTGATACTTTTAAAAACTCATGAAGATTTAGTTATAGGTCAATGCATTTGTGTGAACGAAATGACTATGGGCTCCTTTTAATAAGCTACGCTGGTGTTTTTAGCGTGCACTTAGCGCGGGCTACACACTAACGCCTCCATAGAGCTGGCGTTAGTATTTTCCATGTAGTGCGGGGGTTAGTGCATGTTAATCGTCAGCGCACGCTAAAAATGCTAGCACAGCTTAGTAAAAGGAGCCCTAAGCTGTGCTAGCGGTTTTAACATGCGCTTAGCACGTGCTACATTGCCGCATGCACTACACACTAATGCCTCCATCGAGCATGGCATTAGTATTTTCCGCGTAGCATGGGAGTTAGCGCACGCTAATCTTCAGCACGCACTAAAAACGCTAGCGCAGATTAGTAAAAGGAGCCCCATGTTCATAGTGGAGAATGTTGGAGAGTCAATGAATATATGTTGTTTTGTTATTATTTATTTTGTATGTTGTTTTGTAAACTGCCTAGACTTTAGGTGGTATATACATTTTTTAAATAAATACATCAAAAGAGAGAAAACATGTGCAAACTTAGGGCCTCTTCTATTAAACTGTACTCGCAATTTCTAGCGCGGGGAGCTCCTGACGCTCATAGAGTTCCTATGAGCATCGGGAGCAGCGCGGGCCATTCAGCGCGGCTCTCCACACCAAAAACTGCTAGCGCAGTTTACTAGAAGAGGGGGTTAGTTCAGAAATACATATATGAGGGTAAATCAAAAAGTAAAGGCAAAATACATTTAACAGCTTTAATAGAAGTAACTGTGAACAATTGAACATATCATTTTTCCACATAGTTCCCATGCAAGGCGATGCATTTGTTGTATCGTTCAACTAGCTTCTGCATTCCTGCAGAGAAGAAGTTTTTCGGCTGCTCCCGAAGCCAGGTGAGCACCGCTTCCTTTACTTCATCATTCTTTGTCTTTTGCTTTACCAGGTCGCAGTGATGAACCCATGTCTCATTTCCAAGCGTTCACATTGGCTGTGAGCATTGGCCTGGGGCTGAGGCAAACAATGCAGATCTTCAGATAGTCTATGGGCTCCTTTTACGAAGGTGCGTTAGGGCCTTAACGCGCGGAATAGCACACGCTAAAATGCCGCGCGTGCTAACCGCTACCACCTCCTCTTGAGCAGGCGGTAGATTTTCAGCTAGCGCGCGCTATAGTGCGTGCTAATCTAGTGCGTGCGCTAAAAACACTAGTGCACCATTGTAAAAGGAGCACTATGTGTGATGGGCATCCGAGAACGTTTATGCTACAGCAGAGGAGGTTGGACTTCTGACACAGGCCACGCTTTGCCAAAATACGGCTATGTTGAGTCTTCATATTTGTGTCATATGAAGTGAAGGACTAAATACCATTTTTATTTATTCATTCAAGGGAGCTCAGAATGTTATACATGAATTTATTCAGGTACTGAAGCATTGATTGGCGGATTCCTTTGGTTCCTTTTTTACATCTCTCTTGCAACTTCTTCCTTGTGTTGTACGTGGGGTAATTCCCTTTTCTGTTTTGGCTCCTTGTATCATACAGTAACAAACTAATCTAGGCTGGTCAGGTCTTTTTGCTGCATATTGCAATCTGATTCAGTTGTTTCCTGCTTTCTGTCAGTAGTTTTGAAACATGTCACAAATTGCAAACACTGATGATAAATGAGTATTATGATTATGCATAGAATACCAAACCCCATAGCTCAAGATGTTAAAACTGAATGATAGACCACTTCTATTTCTGATGTCATAGATGTTTTGTTAATAATTAATAACAAGACTTTTTCTAAATAAATGCCAGTCGTGGGCTTGACTGCATAGTTAACAGTAATGTTCTATTTTCTAATTTGGAAATATACCTTGGATAAGTAATCACCAATTAAGCTTTGACAAGAACATGTAAATATTCCAGTGGAAGAAGTGATGTAGATTATTTGGAATCTTCGGCACAGTTGTTTTAAATCCAGTTCCTCAATTATTTGTATTTTTTAAGAAATAAGCTCTATGATCGCTTTGAACTGATATCCATGATTCTTCCCATAATGTATCCATTCAGTAATTAAATATTAACTTTTTAATCAAGGGCCTTATTTGTACTGAAATGTACAATGCCACGTGAATTGAATGCTGCAGATTCCCAGTGAGCATCATATTGATTTGGATTTGATTGTAAGGAAGAAGGTAGTAAAAGAGAGAGCAAAATCTGGGCTAAACGATTATAAAATATTGAGTTATGCAGTTTAAGAAATAAACTAGCCCCCTGTTTTACTAAGGCGCGCTATGCGTTTTAGCGCACACTAAATATACATGCGCTAACCACTAATGCGTCCATAGATTAACTTGCATGCGTGAGCATTTAGCGTGTGGTTAGCATGCGCTAATATTTAGCGTGCGCTAAAACACTTAGGCCCCGATTCTGCAAAGTGTGCCTATCTTTAGGATCTCGCTGCCCTGTCATATCATAGCTTACTGAGTCTAGATGGTGGACTCTGCCATTTTTCATCGGTACATTTCCTTTTCCAGGCAAACTTATTCTCACCTTCACATGGCTAGTACATCCTAATCTGTCATAGTAGGAAACGTCTCCCTTGACTGAAAAAAGCCATTTCTGGTTCACCAAGTTAAGGCACTCTGTCCATCCTCTCCAGCTCTCCAGTTGAAATCCCACCTTATTTGCTCTCATATAATGCCATTTTCTCAAATATGCTGTTGGAGGCTGTGAAGTAGTTTAGATGTCTCATTGGACATCCTATAAACATGTTGCTTTGAGCGTCATTAGCGTTTCTGCCTTTAAAGCTGATTGGGTGTCTTGAGTGTAGTTTTATTAAAGTATTCATTTGCAACAATGCTCCTAGAAGAAAATCTGATTTTATCCCATTCGCCTACAAGTTCTGCGCTTTATGGACGCCCAAATAGCACCTATCTCAAGCCTAACATTAACCACGCCCTGGTTACGTCCATGTCTACATAGGTAGATGTGACATAGGTGCCAGTTTTTGTTGAGGACGCCTACAAATAGAAAGGTGCCCCTCAGAACTCGCATCTACCTTCTAAGGACGCCTAAGTGGCGCCTACCTCCATCTGAGTCCGAATTAGTGCTTGTTAAGACACTTAAAACACTCATTGACCACTTCATTAGGACGCCTAAATAGGCACACTTTGCAGAATCGGGGTCTTTGTGCACCTTTGTAAAAGGAGCCCTAAGTCTATACGATAGAATGTTTGGAGGTGACATGTTAGCTTTACCACAACGCTAAACTGATAAACATACCTGCTACAGATCTTAATGAATCAGACAATAATTTTCCAGGTGGCAGTTGGTGGGTGGTAACTGTCCAGTGGGAATTATCCAGGTGGTTACTGACCTAGAACCCTCCAAATGGATACACACATAGTATGCTGATAAAATCATTTCTTTGTATGAATGAAATAGTCACTAAGGAGGTCTTGTAAAGTATTTTAAGTGGTTGGCCATGCACTAATAGCATACACAAGTTCATGTGACATCACAGTTGCCACACTGGCATAACACTTATTGAACACACTGATTCATTCATTAATCCCTAGATTCTGTATAGGTCACACAAATTTGGACACGGATCACAGATCCGCACATAAACTAGCCAATTAGAAATTAACAAATACTTAATTGGCAGTAATTAGGAATTACACATGGATCTGCCCTATACCCTATTCTATAACATATGTGCCCAAAATTAGAATGCAACTCCAAAGGGGTGTGGCCGTGGGAGAGGCATGAGTGGGCCAGAAGCATTCCTAAGATTTAGGCACAAATACCTGGACAGTAGTTGGGTACAAGCATTTATACTAGTTTTGGGAGGCCAAGATGTTCATGCCCTAAATTAGGCAAGGAAATGCATACCATGCTAGTGGAGGGGTAGAGGAGTGGTCTAACCACCCTGAGGTTGTGTGTTTAAGCCCAGTGATGCTCCCTATTCTATAAGGAGCAATGTGCATTTAAAAGGCAGGTATGCACATACATGCTGGTATTCTAGTTACCTACACATACATGTATATATGACAATAATCCGGCCATAAAAACAAAAAAACTGTGGATACAGATGTTCTGGAGATAATGTATTATATACTGACATATAAAAACAAGAAAATTCAATGAAAAAAGTACAATGATAAAAAATACAGTGGTAAGAATCCAACCGGACCCTACATGGTCCGTGTTTCGGTGAACACGCCTTCCTCAGGGGTCCAATTGTTTGCAAACTCACATATAAAGAATTGGACTGAAAACAGTTTATTGTCTTTAAACATGTGAGCAAAGAACACCGCAGACAAGCTGAAGTAGCAAAAAAACACTATAGAGCTATTTCATATTCTTTAAGTACCTGCCCATCTTCAATAGCATGTACTTTGCAGATGGGCATTCACATGGGTAGAGTTTGGTGGAGAATAAGAACGTAAGAATTGCCTTACTGGATCAGACCAATGGTCCATCTAGCCCAATATCCCACGTTCAGGGTGGCCAATTCAGGTGATAAGTACTTGGCAAAATCCCAAATAGTAGCATCTATGTCGCCAATTATAGGCACAAGTATTTACACCAGCTCACGCCTGCAACATAAACGCATATACACCAAGCTACACTAGTATTCGATAAGGGAAAGGAGGCACCTATTTTCCTTTATAGAATGGGATCAAAAAGGGTGCCATCTTGATACTTAAATATATTTGTCCTGTTATAGAATTGTCCTCTTACTGTGTAGTAACTACAAAGCTTTATCACTTTAGTAAAAGGATCCTTAATGCAAGTAACAATAGTGATAATATGAGTTTAAACTTCAACAAACAGAAAACTTGTGATTTTAAACTAGGTATATTTACAATAAAAAGGCTTCTTTTTTGTCTATGTTCTCATAATTCTAGTTGTCAAAAAGCTCTTTCCTTTCTTACATTTTTTCACATATTCTCGTTTTAAAAGTATTTCATTTCTGCAGATTGATTCTATGCCAATTAGCATCTTAATTCTTGTAGCACACAAATTTGCTTTTTTTAAAAAAATTCTAAGCCCCTTTGAATCATGCCTTAGTCACAGACCACACTTTTAAGAAGTTCTCCTAATAAATACCAGCACTGGAGCTTTCGTAACGGCATGTGGTAGAAATCTGATTGCGAAGCTCTGAAGGGGGAGCTCCTGTCTGGGTCAGCTCAAGTCAGCTTCCAATCTTTTACTCGTATGGTCTCGGGAGAGCTCAGTCACTACTGCTGTACTTGTCCTACATTTTCCTTTAATGACTCATAATGATTTCATAATATTCATTCAATTGTCATTCTTTCCTCTGATTATTTGTTGCAAGAATCATTATTGTTCAGACCAGTTGTAATGCATTGCCTTAAACAGTCATGCTAGCTAAATCTATCCATCAGTGCATACTTTATGCAAATAGGAGGTAATTCTGTAAGGAGTCATTGAATTTTAGGTGACAAGAATGTGCCTAAGTTCTGGTATCCTTAAGAATTATGCACATATGCAGACACATGATTAAATGGCTATTACTGGCTATGCTGTATTCTGTAAGTATGCTCCAGGATGGGATGGTGCATACTTTGCAGGTGAATGTTCATTTAGACAGTTTAGGTTTTCATGTGGATTATTTTATTCTTATGTGGATTATTTTATCTTTGAGTGGATTATATTATTGTACTTTTGAATTTCGATACTTTTAATAAAGTCAATTTTAGGAACATCACCACTCCAGTGTTTTTTTTTTTGTTGCTCCTGCTTTTTTCTCTGTGGATTTCCTGAGGTCAATTTTCTTTGCTTTAGAGTCAAAAGTAAGCGCCTGCGGCATTCTTTCTAAGCAGATCTTTTTTGAGAAAAGTATCAGTGTGAAAGAGCGTTTTCAAAGTTACAGGTATCTCAGTTTATATTGTAGTTAAGGTGGTTGCTCAGCATAAGTTTTAAGAACAGTTATAAAAATATTTTTCAGAGTGTGCAGTTTAACTCAGTTTAATATTGTTCATCTTACAGAGACCAGTGGAGTCTTAACTGCTTCTGACAACTGTTTATGAGCAGCTTCGACACCTATTGTGAACAGTGGAGGTTTTACATCCAGTGCCGTAGCTCACAAAACATGGTCCATGCTAGGACCCTACTATAATTTTTGAGATAAGTGCATATTCAAAAACCAGTGACTAACTTATAACACTAAGGGCCTCTTCTACTAAACCATGCTAGCGGTTTTAGTGCGGGGAGCCACGCTGAATGACCTGCGCTGCTCCCGACACTCATAAGAACTCTATGAGCATAGGGAGCAGCGTGGGCCATTCAATGTGGCTTCCCGCTCTAAAACCACTAGCGTGGTTTAATAGAAGAGGGGGTAAAGTTTTGATAGAAATTGAAAAGAGATATGCAATATAAATTATATTTTAAGAGTTAATTGCACTGTTTGGATGGTGAGACCTTACTGTATATGTGTATATGTAGGTTTGTCCTACATGGTTTCCTTGTCTCTGAGCATTAAATTTTATAAGAAGTATATATTGCAACTCGTGAGTACTGTTTCGTCTAGTCAAGGGCTGCCCAAGTCCGGTCCTCGAGATCTACTGGCAGGCCAGGTTTTCAGGATATCCACAATGAATATGCATGAGAGAGATTTGCCTGCACTGCCTTCTTGGTATGCAAATCTCTCTCATGCATGTTCATTGTGGATATCCTGAAAATCTGGCTTGCCAGTAGATCTCGAGGACCTGACTTGGGCAGCCCTAGTCTAGTCTTTCTGGGTTTTTTCAACCAGCCTAAAATATAGGTGCCAAAAACATGTCACATAGCCAATGTCAATCTTCAGTTAGGTGCCGGTAATTGAATCGCACCTAGTGGCATCTAAATTGGACCTAGATGCCAGTAGGCATCAAAATCTTAGGTGCCCTCTATTTATGGCAGGGTTTTCTTGGCCTAACCACTGGCGCTTAAGTCCAATTTAGGTGCCTACACAGAAACCATGCCCAAGATCTACTCACAATCCGCCCTTAAATAAGCCCACTTTCTGATAGGTACGCACATAATTTAGAGCTAGATGCCCTAAACAGGATCAGTAAGATGGCATGGGTCCACTCTGATCTGATTTATGGCCAGTTCTAAAAGAGCTATGGATGCACCAAAAATTTTGCATGAAAATGATTCACATGGAGGTTTGTTGTAATCCCTGTCTCTCCCGTCAAATTGATCATGTGAGAGCGACTCACACATGCGCAGAGCCAATAGGGGATGCCTGAACAGCTAAATGGCTTGGGAAACCCTGAAGCAGCCTCTTGCCACTCAGCTGTTCAGGGCAGGAAACCTTTTTTTTTAAAGGACACAGATGTCCATGTCTTACACACGCACAATATCTATCTCATTAAGAAAAAAGCCTCCCTCCCTGCTGATGACTGCCCTCTATGATGAACCAGCACCAGGGATCGACCCCCCCCCCCCCCGCACCCACTGAAAATCGGCAGTAGGGATGCCCACTCCCTCCTACCATGCCAACCCCCATTCCCCTGCATGAGAAAAAAATTGACAGGAAAGATGTCCATTCTCTCCTGCCATGACGAACCCTCTGCGCAAGAAAAGATTGCAGGAGGGATACTCACTCCCTCTTGCCACCAGATGCTCCCCCAAATCTTCCTTCCTCCTGTACCTTAGTCAGAAGTCGGGAGCAGCAGAGAAGCTCATTCTGTCCTGCTCCTAGGCCTACCAATCCAAAATGGTAGACCTTCCTTTCCCCGGTGCATCACGTGACGCACGAGGAAGAGCCTAAGACCTTGATTGGTTCAGATGCCCAAGGCAACTCCCTCTGTGTCTGGAATCACACCTCTGGAGGCGCCTATCAGTGCCTAACACCACTGTATGCATAGCTAATGCCTGACGTGGCATTAGGCACCAGTAGGCACTTCCAAAGGCACGATTCATGTCAAAGGTAGGTGATGGAAATGTAGGTCTTGAAAACCCTGCCCTACATTTCCAGTGCCTACTTTTGCTGGAGGCGCAATTCTCTATATGGTGCCATTGCATAATTGATACACGATCGGCAGACGCTTTTAAGGTAGCTGCCAACGGCGCCATTTAGAGAATCTGGGATTAATGTTTGACCTGGAATAGTTTAATTTAGTTTATTTGCTTATAGTCCACTTTTTCCAAAGTGGAGTCCAAAAAACATACACAATAGAATCAACATACATACACAAAAATTACACAACCCATAAAATACATATCTCATAAAACATATGATGATATCATCATCCTTAGCAGATTACAATACGATCTTAAATCTTCAATCCAGCAAAGTCACGTTTTCCTTCTTAAGGTTACACTGTTCTTCCGGATACTTCTTATGGTAAAATAAATTTTTAAAAATAGTGGTAACAGTCCCAATAGCTACTGTGTTATATTTGCTGCTTTGTCCCATGCTGCAAAATCCCATGCTAAGTTTTGGTAACTGTAAATTTTACTGCGATTTATTGGAAAAGCCTCTAAGGGCTCCTTTTACAAAGGTGCGCTAGCGGTTTTAACGTGCGCTTAGCGCATGCTAAAATGCCGCACAGGCTAGCCGCTACCGCCTCCTTTTAAGCAAGCGGTAGTTTTTTGGCTAGCTCATCCTATAGCGTGCGCTAATCTTGTGCACGCGCTAAAAATGCTAGCGTTCCTTCGTAACAGGAGCCCTAGATGCTTACAGGAAAAATCCTAGTCAAAAAAAGGACATATAATTCAGTTAGTGGTTTAAACAAACAAAACAGTTAAAACCTATTCTTCTTTCTGACTTTTTGTTCCTGAATCAATGTTTAAAGCAATCCTCTAGAGATCAAACTCAGTCTGTAAAAACAAATATATATTTTTCTTTTTTACTTAAATTAACCCTGGCCCTGGTTGATATCCAGTCTCTTAAGTAAAATATGCTTTTACCATTTGGAACTATAATCATAAATGACTTATTTGGAGGCCACCCTAGTGTAAAGGTTTTGATACTTTTCCCAACAAAATAGTATAGCATTAATTAACAACGCCATACATTTGGAATAAATGAGAAAATGATAACCCACGTATAAAACCCAGCTTGTTATGTCATAATTCAGTGTATTCTGAAAGATCTTTTTATTGGCTGGTTATTTGTGTCATGGGAATTTTTACAAAGAAAGGTTGATCCTGCAGAAATCCAGTAATATCTTCTGACATCTTAATTGGATAAAATATTAATTCACAAACATTTAACCCTGAAAGTTTGCATAAGGAAATAATCAAAAGTTGGCAGCTACTGAAATAAATAGTTAAGAAGTTAAAACCATTTGCTATATAAACAAGATTAGTGCTTTTATCAATATGATCTTGAACTGGAGAGATTAGGCAGGGAAATGTAGGTTTTTGGTTTAGGCTTTTTTTTTTTTTTTTTTGTAAATGTGTTTGTTAGTTCTATTGAAATTATGAATGAAGACTGATGTAAAAAAACCTGAAGAAGCATTTTGTGAAAAATGGATCCTTGTAGGGGTTAAACTTGGATTATATTTGATTTCTGATTCACAATTTGGAACTACACAGTTTCACAAGCAACAAGTGGCTTCTACTTCTAGTTGATGTTATTCTGCACAGAAACTATATTATCAAGTTGTTTAAGTACTGAATTTTATTTGTATTATTGTGGGATTAGATAAAAGTGTGCCGTGATTGAAAAGGAGTTGCCTACTTGTATTAATATTGGGTAATTTGGAATTTTCTGTGTGAGCCCCCTGAAAAATGCCTCTGCCAAGGAGTGAGAGAGACTGATTTTTTCAGGAGATCACTGAGTATTGTATGTGTGGATAGTAGAGATCAGTGGGAGGAGTAGACGGCCCCTTTGCCTGAGTGGTAGGGGGTAGAGTATAAAAGGAGAGCGAGGAGTAGATTCTAGGCTCTGGGTTCTCCTGATCTCCCACCAGAGCTGAATGCACAAAAGTTGGACTGTGGTGATATTTCAGTATGAGCTTTATTGCTGCCTTTATGAGTCCTCACGTTGTGAAAGGAAAGAAGGGGACAAGTTCTAACACATTTATGCTAATTTGGGGCTGTGCTGGAAATGGAGTGAGTTAGTGCAGAGCACTACAGAATGTATGGAAAGGGTATAAGTTTTGCAGTAAAGGGTTCAAAGCTTGCAACATTTCAATCCTTGTAGTTGAAAACCCAGGCCATAAGCAAGATTCTGATTGGATAACTCCTAGCAATTTCATGATAACCCACTGAAAGGCAAGGAGAATAACAAGTTTCTGAAGAAGTATAGCATTGCCAGTGGGAAATCAATGCTATGTGCTGTATAAAGCAGATACATAATTAATTGCTGTGGAACAAATTGCAAAGGAAAAGTGTAAAGTTTTAAGAGAAGACAGAGAGTAAATTAGGAGAGTGTAAGTGGACTGACGTGTGAGAACTTTAAGGAGAAAAATCTTTTAATTTAAAAAATATAATTTGATTACTTGGGTAAACAGAAATACTATCTATAATAGTATGTGCGTGTGTGTATATTTTGGCTTTAAGCAGCATTATTGAGACTTACAGAAAATGCCTCATTCTAAAATCCCAGCACAGCTGAGATTTAGTGTAGATATCGTCACTTGGAGATATAATCTAAAACACAGAGAGATTTCTTTACTTATAATTGAATTTTACATATACGTTGGCAGAAAAGACATCTAGGCACTTAAAAAGAAAGCAGAGTGTTTGGGGTTTAGCAGTACATTTAATAGAGTGTGGAGTCCATTGACTATATTTGTTACATCATAATAATTGTATTGTATTTATTTATTTTTTTGAGGTTGGTAGAATTCCTTACACATCCAGGGAAGGGAAAGATATTTTGTTTATTAAAATACTTAATTATAATATTATAATTACATAATTTGTCTTATTGTTGTAATTTGGTAGGGGGAGAAAATGATTGTTCTAAGTATAAATTGTATGTTTAATAATGTGTTTTATGAAATATTTATGTACAGATATTTGTATTGCATTGTCAAAGTTTAAAAATCAATAAAGATTTATAAAAAAAAAAAAAAAAAGAAAAAAGTACTGAATCAGAAAGGAAAAATACTTCATTGAGAAAATAGGGATGAATGTTCATTTGAAACAATGTGGGAAATGTCAGTGACAGGAAGAGGTTGGGAACTACAGGCCAGTAAGTTTGACTTCTGTGGTATGTAAATTAATGGAGTACCGTGTTTCGGCGTCTGAGGAACGCCTGCATCATGGGTCACTGTAGCGTATAAGTTCACAGATGGCAGGTCTGGGATAAAACAAGGCTCGGTCCAACTAAGCTTTTCAGTGATTTTGGTTACTCTGGCATGTTAGTTGGACCGAACTTTGTTTTATCCCAGAATTGCCATCTGTGAACTTATACGCCACAGTGACCCCTGATGCAGCGTTCCTCAGACACCGAAACACAATACTGTGTCAGGTTCACAGCTTCTGCTTTTGTCCTTTTCTGAAATAAACAAGTTGGTTTTACATCAGTGATCTTCAGTGGAGTGTTCATTGTCCATTCCCACTTCCTTTTGTACTGTTTTATACCCGTGGGTTCTCTGTCCTGTTGGACTTTTTGGTGTTTACATGTAAATTAATGGAAACACTTTTAAAATGGAGAATAGTAAAGTTTTCTGAATCCATTGGATTACGGAAACCAAGGCAAAATGGTTTCACTAGAGGAAGTTCTTGTCAGACAAATCTGATTAATTTATTGGCTTGGCTGACCAGAGAGTTGGATTGAGGGAGAGCGCGAGACATACAAGCAAGTCAGGAGACAGAGGCAGTGCACCAAGAAACAGGACTGGACACTAGACAGAATTGGAATAAGATGACAAGGATGGATGGGGAAGTCAGGAGTACAGGGAGCTGCCACTGATGTATAAGCATGAAGACAATGATAAACATACGTATTAACATAGCAAATGATGAAGATAAAAGACCTTAACTGCAGTCCGTCAAGCTTATTCAAGAACCTCCTATGAGGAATCATGTCAAAGGCTTTGCTGAAATCTAAGTAAATTACATCTAGCATTCATTCTTGATCCAATTCACTGATTGCACAGTCAAACAATTCAATCAGATTCATTTGGCACAATTTACATTTAGTAAAACCATGTTGCCTTGGATCTTGTAACCCATTAGATTCTAGGAAATTCACTATCCTTCAGCAACACTTCCATTATTTTTCCAATAACTGAAGTGAGGCTTATCGGCCTGTAGTTTCCTGCTTCATCTCTGCAACCACTTTTGTTAAGAGGGACCACCTCCGTTCTTCTCCAGTCTCATGGAATTTCTTCTGTTTCCAAGGATTTATTGAACATATCTTTAAAGGGACCCGCCAAAACCTCTCTGAGCTCGCTCAATATCCTGGGATGGATCTCATCTGGTCCCAAGGCTTTTTCCACCTTCAATTTTTCAAGTTGTTTATAAATACTTTCTTCCATGAACGGCACAGTATCCACTCCATTTTCATGTGTAACTTAGCCACCCAATAGCGGTCCTTCTCCAGACTTTTCTACCATGAACACAGAACAGAAGTATTTGTTTAGCGCATTTGGTTTTTCCTCATCGTTTTCCATATAGATTAGATTAAAAGATGCCGAGAACTGCTAATCTAGTCTTCAGTTTATATACCGGGTCATCTCTCATTGGAGCTCAACTCGGTTTACAAGAAGTCAAGAGACTAGAATATATATAAAATAGGAGAAATAAAAGATAATAAAAATTAGTTTAGTCTATCATAGAAGAAGATCTTGCAATGTTAACAATTAGTAGGTTCTGCAGGTAAGCTAATTAGATATTGTAAGAATAGCAGGGTTTTTAAGGTTTTCTGAAATAATTGCAATTGGTCTATCATTGGTCTACCAGGAAGTCCATTCCAAATCTCTACCAACTTGAAAACATAGAACTGACAAAGTTTCCCAGCTGATTTAATTCCCTTGAAAGAGGGAAATGATAATTTGTACTTCCATCTCACAATTCCATCTCTTGTCTTCCTCCTTTCTCCAATATACCTGAAAAAGTCTTGTCTCTTCTTTTAAAATCTCTAGCTATTTTTTCTTCTGCCTGTGCTTTCGTTAATTGCATTTCTCTCTTCATTTCTTTGAGTTTTATCTGGTACTCTTTTCTGTGTTCCTCTTCTTGAATTCCTTTGTATTTTTTGAATGCCATCTATTTTGCCTTTATTTTTTCAGCTATTTGTTTGGAGAACCACAATGGTTTCCTTTTCCTCTTGCTTTTATTAACTTTCCTCACATAAAGTTCAGTTGCCTTTTTTTTTTTTAGCTCATTTCCGCTTGGACCACTGTCCTTCCACTTCTTTATATCCTCCTGTCCCACCAGTTCTTTCTTCAGGAGCGCTCTCATTTTTCTGAAATCTGCATGCTTGAAATCCAAGACTTTGAGTTTTGTATGTCCACTGTCCGCTTTAGCTCTTATATCGAATCATACCATATGATGATCACTGCTACCAAGGTGGGCTCTCACCCGGACATTAGACACATTTTCTCCATTTGTGAGCACTAGATCCAGCGTTGTCCCTTTCCTCATGGGTTCTACCACCATTTGTCTGAGCAGAGCACTTTGAAAGGCATCCATAATCTCTCTGCTTCTTTCCGATTCTGCAGTGGGGTCATTCCAGTCCACATCAAGAAGGTTGAATCCTTTCAGACTCAGTTTTTGGATGTCCACAGTCAGCTCTTTGTCCAGCAGCTCAGTTTGTGTCAGAGGCCTATAGATGACTCCAGCATGTATAGTGGTTCATCCTCTCTCTTACTGATCCATAATGCTTCCTCCTATCCCCAGGATCCCTGTATTTCAGCAGCATTAATACTGGGATTTTTTTTTTTTTTCATATATAGCACCACTCCTTCACGCTTTTGGTCGTCTCTGTCCTTTCTAAGAAGGTTATATCCCGGTATGATTACATCCCACTCATGGGAATCATTGAACCATGTCTCTGTGATAGCAAGAATATCTAAGTCAGCTTCTAACATCAGTACTCGCAGATCCTGAACTTTATTAGCTAAACTATGAGCATTTGTGATCATTACTTTTCAGCAACATTTTACTGTTATTTTCTGTATAATGTTTTGCCTACTTTTCATTCCTTCTGTGTTGATTATGGTGATAGCATTAGCTTTCCCACTGCTGTTGCATTTTTTTAATTTTTTTTTTTTTGGGGTGGGTGACTTTTGATTCTACCTGTTTCCCTTGGTCACACCCACACTCTAGCTTAAACACCTAGGGCTCCTTTTACAAAGCCGTGCTAGCGGTTTTAGCGTCCGCACTGGATTAGCACATGCTAGCCGAAAATCTACCACCTGCTCAAAAGGAGGCAGTAGCAGCTAGTGCGCACGGCGATTTAGCATGTGCTATTCCGCACATTAAGGCCCTAGCACGGCTTTGTAAAAGGAGCCCCTAGTAACATATTGTCTGAATTCCACAACCAAAAGATATAGGCCCCTACAATTTAGCCTTTTGTTCTTCCATATATGTCCCCATCCCTCACTCCTTCTGGAATAGGGGTGTGAGAGAATTCAGCAACATCCCATAGTGAAAAACCAGTGCCTCTCCCCATGTGCATTCCCTCTGGAACTGGATCCTTTCCAACTTATGACAGAAGACATGCCTAAGGAAAGAATCTCACCAATCCTGAAATTTGCATCTTAAAAACTATTATCAGTCTAGTAAAAGTATCCCCTCTTCTACCAAATATCAAATGTATGTTTAGCAGGCTAACATGGTTCACCATTTCTACTTACAGAAAATCTGCAATTCCTGTTGGAAAGGCTTCCAATAGACCACACTAAAGCAGAACAATAATGGAAATAGACACTTAATATAACCTCAGCTGAAGGATATGAGTCCTGTGTCAGTTAATGGCGCCAATGTTGTCCAGATTAAAGAACAATGGATACATTACCTTCATGGCGTCTGATTCACTGCTTAAATTAGCTTCTTACTTTTTTCTAGCTTGATATCCCAGTAATAAAAATGTGTTAGTGATAAACTCTGCAATCACTGCAACCCTGTGGATAAAATTATAAATTGTCACTGATATATTACAAGAAAAAAACATTTGGCATTACCTTAAAGAACCAATAGCTTTTTTTGTTATTGTGTGTTTGGTGAACACCTAAATAATGGCAGCAGTCTTTAAGTCAGTGGTTTTCTCATAGTTGACTCGTATCATGAAAAGTGGTCCTGCTCATTTTCGCCATTCTGCCTCACTTACGATGTTCAGATTAGATCTACACAAGGTACATTTAGGGTCCTGATTAATAAACTGAAGTAAATCTTTGCGCTGGATTCTACATTTGGGGCCAGATTCTATAAACAATACTGTAAGTGCAGCAGCAATAGGTGTCATATTGCTGGCTTACTTAATTGCTTTAATTGGTTTAAATCAGCATGGTACTTGACTATGGCATTAAAAATGCTTAAAAATCCGTTTTAAAAAAGTAGGCACTGGTATACGCCTACACACGTTGGCATCTTAATCACGTCTAAAGAGGCTTCTAATGATGCTTAAGGTCAAAATATCATGGTTAAGGCTGTAGATCACCTTAGGCACCATTAAACATGATTCTCAAAAGAACTTAGGCATCGCCAGTGTAGGCCAGTAAAACTCTTTAAATGATACCTAAGCATGATTGACAAGCGACTGGTACTTTTTTTGTAAGCTGATCTTATGTGAAAGACACTACCCATTTTTTGAATATACTAAGCAGAGCAAGAAACCCAGTTTCCATTAAACAACTGGTAGCACTGGATGCTTGTTTGCTCAAATGCTAACTTAAGCTCTATTCTATAACAGAATCTGGGGACCCCAATAACATTATAGAATACTATCTTAGCACTCAGATTTTGGACACCTAATTTTTAGTGCCTTTTAAAGAATTCCATCCCTGGGGTTAAATTCTATAAAAGGCGCCTAAAAATTGGTAATGAAAAAATTTGGGCATGGTTTGTAGAATACTGCTTATGCTCGGGAATTGTGCCTAACTTTAAGTGGGTCCTTTTCCATCATCAAAAATATGGCACTAATGTCTTTATAACTACAAAACAAAACAAAGAAAAATCCAACGGGTCTGCAGTGAAAGGCGAACGCCAAAAACAAAGAACAGACTGCAGGGTGGAATGTACAAGGTACAGGAATCTTTATTGAAAACTACAAAATTGTAATCCATAAAAATGGTAAGAAATTCTCCTTCTGAGCTGACGCACAGGGTAAATCACTTTCGGTAGCTGGCCTTACCCTGTGCGCTAGCTCAGAAGGAGAATTTCTTGCCTCCGATTCAAAAATTATGTTGGCCTTATCACAACGTTGCTTTTCGCATGACTCTCTATATGTGATACATTGGATATCTCAGACCCCTGAGGAAGGAGTGTTTCCCCGAAACACGGACCATGTTGGGTCCGCATTCCATGCATTTGAGAGCCATTTTTATGGATTACAATGTTGTAGAGTTTTTCAATAAAGATTCCTGTACCTTGTACATTCCACTCTGTGCATTTCACATGCATAATTTAAAGGAATGTCTCCAATCTGCCCAACACCTGCCCATTTCTATGCCCTCTTTTTTTGACTCACATGTGAAATTTAGGTGCAGCTCTCACACCTGAATTTATGGATGTAACTCATAATTAGCTCTAATGCTAATTATCGGCACTAATTAGCTTGTTCAATTAAATTGCACACACAAATTGGGTACATGCTCAAATTTGTGCATGTATTTTTCAGTGCTTTTTATAGAAGTAGGAGGAATATCTACTGTATAGCAGCTGAATATCCTCACATATATTCTACACCACCAGCTATCAATCTAGTGACATATTATATGCTTTTAAAATGTTGCAGATAGAATTTTTTTTAATACGGGGACAGATTAACCTCATACTGGAATCAACAATCTCGTTGCTGCATATCAAACCTCCCATGGATCACCACAAAGGCAGGCTTTTCTTGATTATGACAGGGATAGCTATGCATATGATAACTCACAATTGAAAAAAATTGCGATCACCTCAACTTTCCGTTTTGGTGGGCCGGTTTATGTTTAGGTTACAAATACGAAAAGATGAATGCGGATATGTTAGGGCACAGCAAATTATTTAACTTCTGCATTGTTATTAATGGAATTTAAGTGCTTATTTTTTATTAATGTCTGTATAATTCATGGCACTTTGTCTTACCTTTGAAAATTAATAAAGTTAAAAAAAAAAAAATTGTTTTCCACCAGATTTAAATATTGACCCAACCAGTGATGGCTTAAAATAGAAGGTATGAACATGGTGATAGATGTGAGATTTCTGTACATACGCTAATGGTATCCTGCAAAAAAGTTTGATTAAGGCCAAATGGACATCTAGAGACAAGCCTTGGAGTTCATCAAATTAAGAAACAAATTGTGTAATGGCAGTCCAAGAACTAGTCATCACAATGAAGTCTACTTACCAAGAAATTGAACCAGATGATGCAAATTTTAACAACATTAAAAACACTATCCAGGGAATGAAGCTGAGACACCAGTATAGCCACATTTTGAAAACTTGCCTGACTTATCACAGACAGAAATCAAAGAACTAATTCTAGCAAATCTCAAGCTCTTAACCCTTCTCCCTCCTAAAAATTTTACTTTGAAACCAGACATCAGTAATTACACACATTAACATGTGAACTTTCTCTAAAGAGCAAATTATCCTTCATCAGTTCCTTGCTTAAGGAAATTCAATCCTTTAGTTTCTCCTTATTACTAATTCCTCTACAGCATCCCCCAGACATTTACTTCACCCAGCTGGATGGACAAAACCTCAGACAATTTCCTGCCCTACCAGCTTCAGGCTACCAGATTATAACGTTTTTCTGCTTTTTTTATTTCAAGACTTCAAAGAAATGAGCAATTTTCAGGCTGGTGTATGAGGTATGTTTATTTAGACATGCCAAGATGTTTCTTGTTCTCTCTAGAGGAAAGAACTGTTATAAAACAAATTGTTCTCTGTTTTATTCTTACGCGTTCAGCTAAATTATTGGAAACAGTCGCATATCTTCTGTGTGCAAAGAGCAGGTAGTGAATGAAGGTTGACGTTGTGAGGTAAATATTTGAAAGATAAATTTTAACTTAAACACATAAAAATAAATTGTGCAGATAAATATTCCATATGTGCTTAAGAGATTTTTCAGCTGCTCAAAAATGGTACATAAGTTTATAAGGTGCATACATTTGGCATTATAAAGATTTTTGGAGAAGGGGGAGAAGTCTCATCTATATACAACCATTTGATCTAGAAATTTCCAACATAGGCAGAGGAATAGGAAAGCTCTGATCTGTGTCAAGCAAGAAAGGACACTGGGAGATCATATACTGTAGGATGACCCTACGGTAGCAAAAAGTTACAATAAAGCACTAACTAAAACCACAAAAATGCTAAGTTAGATGGGAAGTGGCATTAACAAGTAGAAAATATGAGGTAATAATTCTGAGCATCTGGAACAAGTCAATAAAATAGGTGCTTACATTTATCTGTGTAAATGTTTAGAATACTAGCATAGATGTGGGAAATTTTTATAGGTCAAACCTCAAACCAACCTCACCTTTGCCCTGGTTCAGCCTGTGCATAGGGAAGGTGAAAAGGTTGTAAGGGAAACAGCAGAGAAGATATGAGTGATTATGTACTTGATGTTGTTTGGATTGGCACATCATTGCATTGATGGTCCTAGAGGCTTCCAGATCGATCAACATTCAGCCTGCAGCAGTCGATCATTTAAAAAAACCCAAAAAACAACCAACAACCATGAACACCGTGGACAAAAAGACCCAGATACTCAATGCTGAAACACAGTTAATTGAAACAGCACTGTCCACTAGGGCTTAGGTAGGTCCCAGGTAATATTCAGCTAAGGCCTGCATATGACCGTTATGTGGGCCCCATCTGAATATTGGCCAAGATCCGTATAAATCCATACATATGCCTCAGACCCTCTCCTTCTGCCCCAGTCCTGATACCCCTTCTTGATCCCATCTTGAAACAATCACTAGTTCCAGTACTATGAGAAAATAGTACTATGAGACTGCTATGAGAGGTTATAGCAGACATTTTGAAGAGGCAGTTGTGCTGGGCAGGAATTAGTGGGCATTGATCCTGCCCATATGGCCCCTTTAATCACTAGAAAGCTTCAAAGTACGCCTGAGGGGTATAAGGTAGTGGGGAGGTGAGGGATGGGCCCAGAACTAGTGATTACTTCAGAGGGGGAAGAAGGGAGAGGGCAGTTGGAACTCCTCTGATGCTACTTGGAGGTTAACTGGGTACCAGCCAGTATTCAGATCAGGTTCTGGTAGATCCTTGACTAAAGTTAGGTTAGCCATTTTGCTGTTCTATCTTTAGTCACTTACTTAACTAGCTAACAATATAAATGTCTTCACTAACCAGATAAGTATTATCTCTTCTTAGGCTCAGCCTAAACTCTGCTCCAACACTATTTGACAGTGCAGGAACAGCTAGTTGTGATATTCAGAGACACTGACTAGTTAAATTCAACTGAATATCAGTGCTTAGGTAGATGCAAGTGATTTAACCAGGCAGGAGCTTCTCCTGCTCAGTTAAATCACTGTGAATATCAGGAGGACACATATTTATGTGTGTTTGTAATTTTGGTATACACCTTAAGTACCACAACGGCATTTAGTAAACTGTAAAATGCATAACTTATAAGTGCAATTTTGTAGGTAATAAATTGTTCTACGGTCTTCAGTTCCAGCCAACCACCAGCCAAATTATCTGAACGCTTACTTTGTTTTTAGGCTTTTATTCATCATCAGACCTTGATTTTATTTAAAGTACTTTGCGCTTGGTACTATTCATTAGTGCTTGTGTTCGAAGAATTCATTCATTTTTTAAAAAGGACATTCGTCTATGAAAGTTCAAAATGTATATACTCAGCTTTAGCTATTGCTTCATTCTTTATATTAGAACTTCGGGTAGGACCTTAAGGTTTCGCCCGAAGGCTTGTTCAAGAACGGGTCCCCTAGAAATAAAAGGCAAAGATGGTGAAAACGCTCTTTTCATTATTCTAAAATTGCCTAAAATACTCTACAGCTTTAAGTATTCTAGTATTAGAAGTAAAAAATTACCCCTTTTCCTTTGCTCTGCAACATCCTGATATTCAATCTTCTATACAAACTTTAGGTACTGTTTATAGAGTCTGGATCTAAGTGCATTCTGAAGCAGGACTTTTGAATGCCACTTTTTCAGCCCTGCCATTTCAACGCTGCTGTTAGGGCACAGGAATTTTGGATGCCGAAGTGGTGGCATCTAAGAGCCCTCCCCCATGCACTAATCTCTGGTACTCATCGGGAGCAGAGCCCATACCTACTTGAGGCTGCAGCCAGGGGTCCTTGAGTAGAAGGGAATGATGGGCTTCCCATGGTGGTGCCTATGAGGAAAGATAGAACAAGCATGCTGAAGAATTGTCCTCCCTCATAGGCACCATGTGGGATAGCCCACATCTCACTTCTGCCCATGGACCCCCAGCTTTAGCAAGCAGGCACAAGCCCTGCTCTTGATGAATACAAGGGGTAGTAAAAGAATTTTAGATGCTACTGTTTTGGTGCCCAAAATCCAAATGATAGTGCCAAAATAGTGGACCCATATGGTAATGCCCAAAGCTTATGTACCCATTTAATTCATGCTAGATGAGAAAAATTTAACACATGGTAGAAACCTTTCCTGTGCTGTAATTTCAGGAGACATTCTGGGCAACATGAAAAGGGATTTGCAAAAGTTAGAAGAATAGTTTAAAATCTGGTGGTTAAAATTTTATGCAAAGAAGTGAAGATGATGCATATGGGGAATAGAAATCCAAGGGGGCCGTATCTGCTAGGAGATGAGAGCTCTTATGTAGGTACAAAGAGACGGACCTTGCAATAATATTGTCTGAGGATCTGAAGGCAACAAAGCTGTGTGACAAATTGGTGTCTGTAGCTAGATGGATGCTTGGATGTATAGAAAGAGGCATAGGCATTGGCAGAAAAGAGGTATTGATATTCCTGTACAAGTCATTGGTGAGGCCCCACTTGGAGTATTGTGTTCAGTTTTGGAGGTCATATCTGGCTAAGGATGAAAAATAGACTTGAAGCTGCTCAGAGGAAGGTGACAAAAAACGGTATGGGGCTTGAGCCAAAAGACATATGAGATGAGACTGGAAGACCTGAATATGTAAACACAAGAGAAAATGAGGGACAGGGGAAGTATAATACAGATGTTTAAATATTTAAAAGGTATTAATATAAAAACAAATCTTTTCCAGAAAAAGGGAAATGGTAAAACTAGAAGACATGAATTGAGTTTGCGAGATGGTAGGTTTTAGGAGAAATGTCAGGAAATGGTTGATGCCTGGAATGCTCTCCTGAGGGAAGTGGTGGAGACAAAAATGGTGATGAAATTCAAAATGATGTAGTATGCATGAGAGAAATTTGCATATAATGGAGATGACAGACATGCAAATCTGCCCCATGCATATTCATTAAGACTATCCTAAAAACCTGACTGGCTGGTGGTCCTCCAGTACAGGGTTGAGAACCACTGATCTAGGGTGTTCCTGGGGGAGCTTGGGGCTCTATGCATGATTTTATAATGGCTGCTAGTCTTCTTCCTTTTTTGTTTATATGAGAGCGTCCTAAGGCTTGATAGCCTGGAGGACATATCATACCTAGTGTAAGTCCTTCATTATCTTTCAGCCAAGTTTCAGTAATCAGGAAAATGTCCCTTTTTTAAATTTTCTTTGAAAAGACAATTTAGTATGATGGCTTTGTTATTTACTGATCTGGTATTTATGAGGGTGATATGTTTTTTTTGTTGTAGAGGTGATTGGGGAAGTGGGGATTGATATTAGGTTGTGGGAGTTGTGGTGGGAGGGTTTTTTCTAGGGGCAAACTTTTAAGGTCACCTAATCTGCCCTGACCGATCATGACTGAGATAGCAAAGCACATGATAGGCAAGATTTTCACAATTTTCTGGTGGAGAAACTTTTGAGCTATTCAGATTACATTTATGATTACGCTATCTTTAGTCTGTTACGCTCTTAATATATGGTTAATGCATTAAAATAGGCTAATTTTCAACCAACCTAGTGTACATGGGTAAATGTTATTTTAAAAAATGCCCATTGTATATTCCTTTTACACAGAGTGGTAGAAAACCAAAAGGAAGAAGAAACTCAACTGAGCAGACTGGAAAGGACAACTGGTCTTTATCAACCATCACTATGCTACTCTGCTACTGCTGAGTATTCAGAAGACATGCAATAAAGACATTGTTAGTCTAGTATGTCAAAATGTTGCTTTAACTTTTAAGAAAGCTCTACTGTTGAATTAGACATGTTGATGGTTTAATGTTAAGAAAAATATTTTAAACACAGCACACCCTTCCTAAAGAAGTTCATTGTTCTTTTGTGCTTGTAGTGGATAATTTTATAAGTCGTCTCTGCATGTAAAACAGGGGTTTGTATGCAAAAAGTGGCACATAATATTTCCTGGGGTATATGAGAATGTGCAAACAATTATGTATGTTACTAACATTTGCTTTTATACGGCAAGAGGTTAATTTTACAAAGTGGTAATATTTATGCACCAGTTATATACAACAACCTCCAAACTCTATAAAAGGTGGCCAAAATTATGTGTGCAAATTTGGTTGCGTGCCTAATTTGCACATGCAATTTTTAGTAGTCTAATTCAGCAAAAGAAACCCAATATGGCTGTGTTTCAAAATATACGCTTATTTATCAGGGGTGGAATAGTTTCTTCTGAGATCCTCTTATTTATTCCTCTTCTAGTTTGATTCCTCACTTCTTTATGTTTATATTATAATGGGGCTCATTTTCAAAAGAGAAAAACATCCAAAAATGGCATAAACTGGATGTTTAGTTTGTTACAACGTCCAAATTATCATTTTAGAATTTTTTTTTTTAAGTTCAATATGTTTATTAGTGTTTTTAACAAAAAATAAGAACCAGTACAATATTCAGGCAGATACATATCCAGTTGTTGACCTAATATAAGCATGTTAAACATAGCAACAAAGAACAAGAAAAACACAACAGACATGCCTGTATAAAGTAATCTGTATAGCATATGGGGGTAGGTTATTCAGTCTTTGACTATTAAGATTGCAGTGTGTAGAAATTAATTTTTTAGATGATTTCCTATGCTGTTTGTCTGCAATGTGTCTAAATCTCAAGGGGGCATGTTGGAGGTGTGTTTTGGGTAGGATTATGGCAGATTATGCTTTGGACATTTTTCTGCAATAATCAAACAATTTAGAAAATTCCAGGGCAAAACTTGGATGTTTGAGGCTAGAACTGTTTCAATAATGAATAAGTGCCAAAAAGTTGGCCAAACTGAGCAGATGAAGGCATGCCCCCCTTACTCTCCTAGTGGTCACTGACTCCCTCCTACCCCCCAAAGATGTGATTGAAATAGTATATACCAGCCAGTGGACTGCAGAGAAGGGGACTCAAGCCCATATCCCACTCTATTAGTTTACTTATGGTGGAAAATGTGACACTCCAAAACCCACCCAAAACCTACTGTACTGATATATGGTTGACATCGGCCTACATAAGGGCTATTGGGGAGGTATACAGTTGGATACAGTAGGGTTTAGATGAATTTTTACAGGACTCACCATACAATGTAAGGGATTGTGGAGAGATATGTACCTGGGACATTTTATGTGAAGTTCACTGCAGTGCCCCAAGGATGCTCCACTGCTCTCCTGGAATATCTGTATGGCCAGTCTACTAAGAATGCTGGCCCCTTCTACATACTAATAGCTGGTTTTTGTGTGTTTTTCATTTGGACCTTTTTTTTTTTAATAGTTCATATTGATTGATGCACTGAGTAGAAACATATAAGAAACAAACATTTTCTCTACTAGATTTTTGGACATTTCCACCAAAACATCTAAAATCAGATTATGATGTCATATTGAAAATGCCCCTCCACAAATGCTTCTATGGAAGCAAACCTAGGCAGACTATATTTGCCTGCCTCAGAACAAGTCTAAAAAAACACCCTGTGGTCTATTTTTCTACTGTAGGACCAAGTCTAATTTATTGTATTTTGTTTTGAATTGTTTTTTCCTTTTATAATTACTCTCCACTGTATGACTTGTGCTTATTTGTTGTAAACCGCCTAGAACCATTTTTTGGTTAGGTGGTATATAAAAATAAAATTATTATTATAAAGGAACATATTATGTCTTTATAAACTGAGCACAAGATAAACACCTACCTGCTTTGACAACTTGGATACTCTATTATACCCTTACTCTTTAGGGCAGGGGTGTCCAACCTTTTGGCATCCCTGGGCCACATTGGCTGAAAAAAATGTTTCTAGGGCCGCACAAACGCGCAAACGCTGCAGCAAGACAGAGGAGGGAGCCAGCAAGACAGTAAACACCCGGGGGCAGCAGAAGAAAACACTGCATCACCCTCGACCGGGGCCGCACAAAATACTTCACGGGGCCACATTCGGCCCTTGGGCCACAGGTTGGACACCCCTGCTTTAGGGTAATTTTAAATATTTACTGACATTAAAAGGATATTTATGCCCAGAAATGGCTTGTTGTAAAATTATCTGGAACATACATAAGTAAAACTATGCATACGATGTCATTTTACATTTAGCCTTTTCAGATCTAAGCTACCTTCTAACTCTTAGTCCTCTATTCACCGCTGTATGCCCTCACCTGGAATACTGCATCCAGCACTGGTCGCTGTACGTGAAGAAAGATACAGTACTACTCGAAAGGGTCCAGAGAAGAGTGACTAAAATGGTTAAAGGGCTGTAGGAATTGCCGTACAATAAGAGATTAGAGAAACTGGGCCTCTTCTCCCTTGAAAAGAGGAGATTGAGAGGGGACATGATCAAGACATTCAAGATAATGAAAGACTAGACTCAGTAGATAAAGACAGGCTGTTCACCCTCTTCAAGGTGGGGAGAATGAGAGAGCAGTCTCTAAAGTTAAAAGGGGATGGATTCCGTACAAACATAAGGAAGTTCTTCTTCACCCAGAGAGTGGTGGAGAACTGAACACTCTTCCAGAGTCTGTTATAGGGGAAAACACCCTCAAGGGATTCAAGACAAGGCTAGGCAAGTTTCTGCTGAACCAGATTGTACGCAGGTGAGGCTGGTCTCGGTTAGGACACTGGTCTTTGACCTGGGGGCTGCCACGTGAGTGGACTGTTGAGCACGATGGACAGCTGGTCTGACCAAGCAGAGCAATTCTTATGTTCTTAACTTCCTAGTCCAGTTGTTCCCAAATCTGTCCAGGGGGCTCCCCAGCTAGTTAGGTTTTCAGGGTACCCACAATGAATATTCATGAAAGAGATTTGAATGCATTGGAGGCAGTGCATGCAAATCTCTCTTGGGCATCTTCATTGTGGATATCCTGTAAACCTTATTGGCTTGGGAGCCCCCAGAAGATGTTTGGGAACCACTGGACTAGACCCTTATTCTGTCCTGTTTGTCCATCTTGAATAAATTGTAAGTTTTGTCAAGCAGGGACGGTCTCATACATGTTTCTGTACAACGCTATATTCCTCTAAAAGTGCAAAAGAAATGAAAGCACCGCTAGTAGTAATTTCACTCTTACTTTTATTCATGCCTGAAACCAACAGAAACATTCTCAGAGACAAGGAGCAAAGAGATAGAGAAAATTTGGACTTATGTAAACTTCCATATTTTCAAAAGTGCATGTCTAAATTTTCTCAGATGTATGTATATCTATATATATAAAATCGGAGGTATGTATATGTGTATGTGCCGCGATCACGCAAAAACGGCTTGACCGATTTGAACGAAACTTGGTATGCAGATCCCTCACTACCTGGGATGATATGTTCTGGGGGTCTCGCGGCCCACCTGCACACGTGGGCGGAACTACAAACAGAAAATCATATTTCACCCATTCATGTCAATGGAAAAAATGTAAAAAGCTGCCATTCTCACTGTAATTCAAAAACGGCTTGACCAATTTGAACGAAACTTGGTATGCAGATCCCTCACTACCTGGGGTGATAAGTTCTGGGGGTCTCGCGGCTCACCTGCACACATGGGCGGAGCTACAAACAGAAAATCAGATTTCACCCATTCATGTCAATGGAAAAAATGTAAAAAGCTGCCATTCTCACTGTAATTCAAAAACGGCTTGACCGATTTGAACGAAACTTGGTATGCAGATCCCTCACTACCTGGGGTGATATGTTCTGGGGGTCTCGTGGCCCACCTGCACATGTGGGCGGAGCTACAAACAGAAAAGCAGATTTCACCCATTCATGTCAATGGAAAAAATGTAAAAAGCTGCCATTCTCACTGTAATTCAAAAACGGCTTGACCGATTTGAACGAAACTTGGTATGCAGATCCCTCACTACCTGGGGTGATATGTTCTGGGGGTCTCACGGCCCACAACTCTATGTTCCTTGCTCAAGGGTGGGTTCACCCAAGAATTTATATGTTCTTGCTCCAGGATGTGAAACCAAAATTGTTGTTTATAATCACGTTTTGCGTTAGTTGTATTGTATTCATTTTGTCAAATATTTCACATTATAATTTGAATATTGTACTTTTTATTAAGCTGTAAAAAAATAATTTCATTCACCACTATAAAGTATCTTTATTTGAATCCATTTACAGTGTTATTGCTATAATTAAATACCCGTGCAACGCCGGGGCATCAGCTAGTATATATATATATGTATATATATATATATGTGTGTGTGTGTGTGTGTAGTTTTGAGAGGGTAATTTCATAGCAAAATAATATAAATTGTCCTGATAACTGGTAAACCAATTGCCCTAAATAAAAGGAAATTATCTTCCAATTTTCCTTTGAAAATTGGTATAATTAATATTCATATCTGATGTACAAATTAAGTAGCCTGTTACAAAATTACCTCAGAACTAATACTACTTTACAAGCAAATTCTGAAAAATAAAATGTAATTTATAGAAAATATTCAGGTTTTCATTTCATTAGGGTATTTTTAGTGTGTGTTGGGTGAGGGGGAGTCTCTGTTCCATGAAATTCTGTTTTTGTTGTACATGTTAGAACAGTAAATCTTCCTAAAATGGAGTCAAAAATTCCTACAGACATCCTGAATATCATTTGTTCAGCTTAAAAAAAATAAATTCTTGAAACTGAAAATCTCCATGCATTGGCTATTTACGCAGTTCAGGAATGTTATGAATAGGACCTTGTAACCATTTGGTGAATGCAAAATATGTTCTTATAGCCATTAGTTCATTTATTCCTCAATATTTCATTGAACTGTTTACTTTTTTGAACTCTGAACTTCAGTATATGCCATAATCAAGTTCTACTTTTTTAATACAGAAAAAAAAAAAAAAAAGGGTTTCCGGTCATATATTCTGTCAGCTTTTACAAAACAATAGTCATTCACTATGTTTTGTCAATGAGCCTCGTTCACAAAATCAATCCATCTTTATCACAAAGATTTGGCTCGACTAGCAGTCTCTGTTTAAGACACAGAAGACTACGTGTGTGCTGTGCAGTTTCCCTAAAGGAGGATCATTCTGTCCAGTCAGGGCATGTTAAGGTCATGGACAGAAGCACAGCAAGGCATGGTTTGTCAGAAACCCACCTGTCTGTGGATAAATTCCTGTAGAACCAGAATCCCTTACTGTGTCTCTCCCCCATCCCTTAGGATCACATAAAAATAGAGGTTCAAAATAGCATTAATATTTCACATCCTGTCATCCCATTTTGCTAGGGTTTAATAGAATATGGATTGGGGATGTAAATTTAAACCATAAAACTATAGTGGTTTCTACTGTAGTTTGGACCACAGACAAAGACATTTACACAATATGACTGATGAGTTGCTTTTGAATAGATATTTGGCACTTTGAAATTTGGACTATTCAGAATCGTTCACTCATCTGCTAGGAATTAGTTTGTAGTTGAATTATCTTTCTACATTGTCTAAACAACTTTCAGAGAAGGAAAATTGTTACTGGCCAGTTTACAGATAGGTCACCCAGGCACAGAGGGGGTTTGATAGTTAAATCTATTAATCTACTTAATTTGGAGAGTTAATTTGATAAATAGGTCTGTCATGCAATACATCTGCGTCACTCCATAGAGGTTCCATTTGTGGAGATGCAGGACAGGAGCAAAGAGAGATCAATTCTGCCTGTGATCCACTCACTGATGAGGGGGTTTGTGGGTGGTAGTAGAGAGTCTCTATTTGGGAAGATCTCGTTCAGATGGATGAGGGGTTTTATTCAGGATGGGGGATCTTGATGGTGGAGGTGTTGCAAGCAGCCCCACAGCTCCCTTAAAGTTAGGCCCGCGAATATCAGGCCATGGCTTTGGGGCCCAATGCTCTAGGCACATAGAGAGGTGGCTAGCAAGCAGTGGCATAATAATGGGGGGGGAGCAAAGGGGTGGTTCTCCTGGGCACCATCTTGCTCAGGGTGCCGGCACCATTCCTCTCTCTGCCCCCTCCCAAGCCCCTTCCTTTCCCCTGTACCTTTTTAACTATGGCATGAGCAGTCACCAACATGCTGCCTGCGTTGGCTTCGGCGCTCTCTCTGTCATCATTTCCGGGACTTGCACCTAGGAAGTGACATTAGAGAGAGCACCGCAGCTGACACAGGCAGTAAGCTGGTGGCTGCTCATGCCGAAGTTATAAAGGTACGGGGAAGGAGCACACGCGCTCGCAGCAGGGGACAGTGCCACTCACCCTCACTATGCCACTGTTTGCAAGCACAGTTATTTTTTTACCACAGAATTCAGAAATCTGTGGTATAGAGACACTGCAAGTTGTGGACTCCTGTGGTAAATCAAGGTGTGGTAAAACCACATGTTTTACCGCACCTTGATAACCTCCCCCTTATTGAACAATGGTTCTCAACCCATTCCTAAAGATATGTCTAGCTTGATGGTTTTTAGAATATACCCTTATTGGAAGATATTCAGCCAGTGGTAGTCAGTGTTTTTTGAAATGCTGTGGCCAGTTAGATTAGCTGTCACTGCCACTGAATATTGGGGGATAAATATGATGAGTGTGACTACTAAAACTTATGCAGATCCCAGCCAATATTCAGCTGGGATCTGCATAAGATAGTTATGCAGGCACCGGCTGAATATCAGTCAGGACCCAAATAACTTTTTTTTTCCCTTTTGACTACCCATGATTTCCTTCCTGGCTCCCCATGAAAACCCCCTTGCCTTCCCTCTCCTCCTCCCATGGAGACCCTAACCATGACCCACATCTTGGAGCATCAATCCCCACCCAATTCAACCTGTAGTTTAGGTAAGCCTCCTCCTGGACCTACCTTTGCTACCTGGTAGTACTTTGAGGCTGCCGCATGAGGTAGTGGCAGCCATTTTTGCATAGCTATCTGCAAGAGACAGGAGCAAGGAGGCTTCACTCCTGCCCCCAACACCCCACTGGAACACCACGGAGCAAAGTTTGCCATGGGGAGTCTATCTAGATTGCAGGGGACTAGGATTGGGGGGTTGGGGCAATGCTCTGAGGGTTGGGTTCTTCTCCATGGCATGGGCTAGGGGAAAGGGAGTAGGATTTTTAAGGGGGTTGGGAGAGAGATTGCAGGCAGTAAAAAAAAAAAAGAAAAGTTATGCAGGCACCAGCAATATTTAGCACCAATATCCACATAGCCAAGCAAGCCGAATTAGGACAGCTCTTGAACTGTTCTAAATTCACCCATTTAGCTATACGGGTGCTAACACTGAATATTGCCCACACCTGCATAACTGTTGTTCCTCCCTGATGCCACCCCTATAACACTTCTGCTCTAGTCATTGTTTTAATGGGAGGTCAGAGTTGATATTCAATGGCACTGTACGGCTTAGTGCCGTGAGTATCGGGGGTTAGGCAGCCCCAGGTGATTTAAGTGGTCAGGAGGCTCTCCTGCCCACTCAAATTGCCTTGCATATTGGTCCCAATGTATATACATGAGAGAGATATGTAGTAGAGAATGGCAGATGGACAAATTTTTCCCCGTCCCCACGGGAACTCATTTTAACGTCCTGTCCCCGTGAGTTATTTTCCTGTCCCTGCCCCATTCCTGCAAACTCCATCCTCATCTGCACAAGCCTCAACACTTTAAAATCATAAGTGTCCGAGGCTTGTGCAGTTAAGGTAGAGCTTACAGGAATGGGGCAGGGACAGGGATAAGAACTCATGGGGATGGGTAAATTGAGTTCAGTGTCATTCTCTAATTTGCCTCCTTTGTGTGTAAATATATTTCTTTTCTTACCAACATTTATGTGAATATTCTGAAAATATGACTGGCTGGTTTGACCCAAGGGCAATGTCACCTTGGAAATTAACATTTCCAACCCTTTATTTTTTTAAATGATCAAGATCTTTCTAGTTTGTTATCCTACATTATTTCATCAACCCCCCCTTTTCTCCGTATGAATTTAGACGATTAATTTAGTGAAAGAGAAACTTGCTATAGACATGTGCATCTCTTCTCTAAAGTGACACTCTTGGGTTCTGACCAAAATGTAACCTCCTTTTCCCCCTAATATAAAAATAATTCCATAGTTCACAGCTGTGTGTGATCCATCACTTTTGAAAACCTAAGCTGATGTTTTGATCTATTGATCTATCTACAGTTTGAGCATAGAACTCATGGGTTCAGATCTTTGTTCTAAATTTGTCTTTGTGGTTTAGTTAATATACTGTATTGCACTTAATGCATCTTTTTACTAAGTTTGTAGCATACCTTTTTGTGAATGAAGTTTTATTCATGGTTTGATAAGGATTTTAACTCTCAAGCTGTGTTACAATGTGAGTAAAAATGTAAGCTATTGTAAAATCTGTACATGGTAATCAAGGACAAAAGCATTGGATTGTGTAATTTATTTGTTTGTTATTTTATTTATCACTTTTGAAAATGCAATAGAACTTGATGCCAAAGAATCAAATTTAGCTAGTGGTAATTGGGTAACTTCCAGTAGATCAACCTCTTGGCGACTTTTATTATTTGACTGAAATGTATCTTGTAATAGAGTAATTGTTAACATATTTATCAATGATCTAGAGATGGGAATAACTAGTGAAATAATTAAATTTGCTGATGACACAAAGTTGTTTAAAGTTGCTAAAACGCAAGAGGATTGTGAAAAATTGCAAGAGGACCTTGTGAGACTGGGAGACTGAGCATCAAAATGGCAGATGATGTTTAATGTGAGCAAGTGAAAAATGATGCATGTGAGAAAGAGGAAACCCGAACTGTAGCTATGTGATGCTGGTTTCTGTGTTAGGAGTCACTGCCCAGGAAAAGGATCTAGGCGTCATCATTAAGGATACGTTGAAACCCTCAGTTCAATGTGCTGCGGCAGCTAAGAAGGCAAATAGAATGTTAGGAATTATCAGGAAAGGAATGGAAAACAAAGATGAAAATGTTATAATGCCCTTGTATTGCTTTATGGTATGGCCATACCTCAAATATTGTGTGCAAGATATAGCGGAATTAGAAAAGTTACAGGGAAGGGAGACAACTTCCTTATGGAAGTTGGATGGATGTATGGAAGTATGGAAGGATGGGACAACTTCCTTATGAGGAGAGGCTAAAGTGACTAGGGCTCTTCAACTTAGAGAATAGACGGCTCAGGGGTGATATAATAGAGGTCTATAAAATAATGAGTGGAGTGAAAAGGGTAGATGTGAAATCGCTTGTTCACTCTTTCCAAAATAACTAGGATTAGGGGGACATGCGATGAAGCTACTGGGTAGCAGATTTAAAACAAACTGGAGAAAATATTTCTTCACACAACATGTAATTAAACTCTGGAATTTGTTGCTGGAGAATATAGTGAAATGAGTTAGCTTAGCGGGGTTTAAAAAAGGCTTAGCTAATTTCCTAAAAGAGAAGTCCCTAGGCCATTATTGAGATGGTTTGGGAAAATCCACTGCTTATTCCTAGGATAAGTAGTATAAAATCTGTTTTGCTACTTGGGATCTAGCTAGGTGCTTGGGACCTGGATTGGTCACAGTTGGAAACAGGACACTGGGCTTGATGTCCCAGTATGGCAATTCTGAAGTTCTTAAAAATTCTCCTGATGAATTTGATGAAGGCATCATGATCTGTGTAATTCTATTTTCTCTATGTACCAGTGAATGATATAATGAAAATAATTGCTTGGGTTTGTCACAGACCTTCAACAATTTTGCACAATATTCCTTTTTAGCCATTTTTACTTGTCTTTTTATAGTATAATCTTAACTCTTTAAGTTGATGTAATAGTTTTTGTTTTTTACATTTATTCTACAATCATTCCAAATGGTACATTTGTTTTTTTAACATTTCAAGTCCTGAATGATTCCAACGATTGGAATCTCTATGGCTAATTTTAACCTTTGAAGAACATAGAGCTATTCGATTCATCTCTTCATTTACCCCTCCCCCACTCCTTTTACAAAACCGTAGCATGGTTTTTAGTTGTGGCTGCGGCAGTAACAGTTCCGATTCTCATATAATTCCTACGAGCATCGGAGCTGTTACCACCGTGACTGGCGCTATAAACCGCACTACGGTTTTGTAAAAGTGTGGGAGTGGGGGGTGGGTGGGAGGGTAAATGTATTTTGCCATGTCTGTGCTTGTTCTTCTAATGACATAGAATGAACATTTGTAGGAAACCTATCACAGAAAGGTTGTACATTTTGGGATCTATATGTTTTTTTCTTCCTAGTTTCTATTATTCCAGTTTTAGGAAAATGAAAATTTTTAATCATAGATCCTACAATTGAAAATGAAATAAGCTTGTGATCTAACCAGGAAAGATAAATTCCTGATATTTTAGTTAACGATAAATCTTTTGTGAATTTAGTCATTATCAAATCAAGGGTATGTCCTGCGATATGTGTATCAAACTCAATCCTTTGTTACAGTTCTCCATCTTGAAGAAATTGTTTAAAATAAATAGCATGGGCATTTTCCTGATGATCAACATGAACATTAAAATCTGCTAATATAATCAAATTTGAAGTCCCTGTTAAGCAGCCAGAATAGCTCCATTTAGTGCAGTATACAGTATACTTGGATACCAGGCCCCCTGTATCTGGTTACTAGACAGTTTCTTCCCAAGTTCATGGCAGCTCATAGCAATCAGCACTTTGATATGTTTCTGGGCCTGTCATTCATGAGCTACTTCTATTATTCTGTGGAACTGTACAGTATCAAACAGGTGTTACACAATCTATATTCAGTGCCGAAAGAGCAACACATCACTACATTTTTGGTTGAAATTTAATTATGTAAGTATTTTTGTTCCATGGTTTTTTTTGTTAAATCTTTGAACAATGTACAGTAAAACCTTGGATTGCAAGTAACTTGGTTTGCAAGTGTTTTGCAAGGCAAGCAAAACGTTTGATTAAGGGCTCCTTTTGCTAAGGTGTATTAGGGCATTAACAGCGAAATAGCGCGCGCTGAATTGCCAGCGGGCTAGACCTTAACACCAGCGTTGAGCTGGCATTAGTTCTAGCCATGTAACGCGCGGTAATATCCTATGTGCGCTAAAAATGCTAGCACACCTTAGTAAAAGGAGACCTAAATTTTAACTTGATATACAAGCAAGGTCTTGCAATACAGGTATATACAGTATACACATAGCACAAATGAGCCGATGGTTCTTCTCTCTCTAATGCTGCAGGAGTGTAGTGATTGTTCTAAATGAGCGAGGTCTTGCATTACAAGTACGTGTGGAGGGACGTCTAAGTCCGTTTACGTCCATCTCGCAAGTCGTCCAAAGTTAAAAAGAGCCTAAGACACATTTTCGAAAGATACGTCCAACTTTTTTATACTTTCGAAAATCGTCTAATTATACGTCCTGCCGATCTGATCGTCCAAGCCGCTAAATCGTCCATCTTTATACCACATTTCCGTCCAACTTTCCATCCAAGTCAAAAACGCCTAGAACAAGCCCTGTTGGACGTGGGAGGGGCCTGCAAAGTGATGGATTAAACACCCAGACATGCCACCTTACAGAGCACTGCTGTGAACTTCACAAAAAAGGGTGCCATGGCTTCTCCTCACTACAGCTCCTTTATAGGTGATGGTGAGCCCCCCCAAACCACCTCCAGAGTCCCCTAGACCCACTTATCTACCACCCCAATAGCCCTTATGGCTGCAGGAGCCACTTATATGCCAGTACAAAAGGGTTTTGGGGGTATATAGGGGAGTGCACATGTTTAAGTATCAATGCAGTGATTACAGGGGCTTATGGGCATGGGTCCTCCTCTCTATGGGTCCCTAACCCACCTCCAAGATGACTTAAGCTGCCTCTGGGCTGGACGACTAAGCTTTCCTATGCCAGGCGGCCAGGTGATGATGGTCTGGAGGCTGAAATTTAAAGTTGTGATTAAAATTTTTATGGGGGTGGGGGGGTTTGGTGATCACTGGGGTAGTGTGTGAGGGTCTGTGTTATGTGTTTGCAGTGCTTATCTGGTAAGTTTAGGTGGGTGTTTGTGACTTAGACCATGTTTTACATGGTCTAAGTCACAATGTCCAAGTTCCGTCGATCCTGGGCTATATAACTTTCGGTTATACATGCTGTACGACTAAGTCTAAGCCGGCCAACGTCCCGCCCAACTCCCACTTTCGACACGCCTCCTGAAACGCCCCGTTTAGCTTTGGACATTGAGCGGCACTATGAAGGCCTAGGTCGTTTAGAAATACCTCCAAAATCCGGTTTTATTATCAGCGCTTGGATGTTTTTGAGAAATGTTCGTCCAAGTTTTTGGACGTTTTTCTCTTTCGATTATGAGCCCCCTAGTATTTTGTATTAAAGTTTTGGGGTTATGGAATGAATCGTCTGAGTTTCCATTATTTCCTATGCGGAAATTTGCTTTGATATACGAGTGCTTTGGATTACAAGCATGCCTCTGGAACAAATTATGCTCGCAAACCAAGGTTTTACTGTACATACTGATTCATAAAGTACAATTTAGATGTGTTTTTTCATTAACAATTATATAAAATTTTAAAAAAATGTTTGAACTTAAAAAAAAAAAATTAGGGCCCATTTTACAAAGCTGTGGTAGTGATTGTTATGGGACAAATACGATGCAACCCTTTCAATTCCTATGGGCTGTACCATATTTGTTGTGCCAGGACTCGCTACCATGACTTTCTAAAATGGCCCATTAATAAGTAATTAATTAGTAAGGTAGCGATACCAATTTACTTATTTTTAACCTAATTATATTATAAACTACTTTGTTTGGGGATTGATTATGAGGAGGCTTTTGTGTTCATGTCTTATGCTGTGCTGTATAATGCTGCCTCAGGGTGTATCCCGACCGATCAGACTCTGTTCAAAACGGACGTCTCCACGTCTCAGTATAAGATGGCTGTTACAGGCTGTAACAGCCATCTTATACTGAGACGTGGAGACGTCTGTTTTGAACAGAGTCTGATCGGTCGGGATACACCCTGAGGCAGCATGAAAATGTGAAACGCTGGCCATCGTTGGTGTACCAATCAGCAGGATAAGTGGATTTTATTCCTCTATCTTTTTTGTTCATTGGCATTATACAGCACAGAATAAGACATGAACATAAAATGAAGGTTTTTTGCCAGTGAGGTGACCGCTCGACTGCCTCTTTAAGCCGTTTTGGTGAGATGTGAGGGCCCTTTCTGAGGCTTTTTCCTTCATGTTGGAGTGATCTGGACTATGCTGTTTCTGCTTAATTCACTTTAGTGGACATTACCATACTCCTTTTGAAAGTGTTTATCTTATTATACCTAGCATATGTGACACCCGGGGCCCATCATTTTTTGACTCCCCCCCCAATCTGTACGAAAAACATGATTTTTAGTAACAAGCCACATGTCACACATGAATACCTAGGAAAAGGCAGCATCTTACATACTGCAGTGAGCAGTACAACATCAATACACCCATTGTAAAACTAAACAAGCCAGATTAGTGCAGATCAATCCTGCAGTCAAGCCTAACAAAAAACCATGTCTTTCGAACACACAGAACACAGAAAACACCTTCGCCTAGTATGGAATATGTAATCACAAACTAACCCCTCCCTCTTTTACAAAACTGTAGTGTGGATTTTAGCCACGGTGGTAACAGCTCTGATGCTCATAGAATTCTGAGCATCAGAGCTGCTACCACCACGGCTGGCGCTAAAAAACGCTCCACAGCTTTGTAAAAGGGGGATAAAATAGAAATACATAGACAAAGGTTAAATTGAACCAGTAGGAAGCTGGACTCTGCCATACAGTGCACCATAGAAACAGTGACACGTCTGCTAAAGCAATAAATAAATAGAAATTTTTTTTCTACTTTTGTCTTCTGTGGTTTCTGCTTTCCTCATATTCTTATTAGTCTCTTCCTTCCATCCACTGTCTGCCATCTCTCTTCCCCTATATGGCATTTTCTCTCCTTCTATGCCCCTTCCAGAAACTGTATGCCTCCCCCTTCCATCTCTCCTTTCACCTCCATTGGTCTGGCATCTCTCTCCTCTCCTTCCCTCTCCCACACCTTTCCTCTGCAATCCCTTTCCCTTTTTTCCCTCATTTTCCTTTTCAATTTATTTTCTGCATCTGTCTAGATTACGTTCTTACTACCCTCTCATCAATGTCCTTTTTTACTGTCTACCTAAAGCTTGCCACCTCTTTCCCTCACCCCTCCAGTGTTTCCCTAACTCAATCCTTTTCTCCCCATCATGTGCCCTCCTTTTATTTATCCCTCCTTCCATCATGTACCATCTTTCTCCAACCCTTCCATCTAGTACCTTCTCCTCTCTCTGTCCACTTCCATCCAGCGTCTGCTCTCCTCTTTCTCTTCTCCCATTTCCTTCCTGCATTTGCTCCCTTATCTCTCCCTCTGCACTTCCATCCAGCATTGGCTCCCCACTACCATCCAATGTCTTCCCTTTCTCTCGCCATCCACCCCCTCTTCAAATCAGCATCTGCCCCCTTTCTTTCCCTCCAATATCCTTCCCCTTAATGTCTCTCCCCTTTCTCTGTACATCAGTTCTATCAGCACCACCCTTCCAAACCACCCTGCCCCCTTTCTTTCCCTCCACCACTCTTCCATTCCAGCAATCCTGCTTCTTTCTCTCCCTTCATGCAGCAAGGTCCCACGATGACTGTAGCTGCCGGCTGCCAGTCTACCCCACTCCGACGTACTTGCTCTGGAGCAGACTCAGCAGCCGCATGCTGGAAGGTCCCGTGATGACTCATCTGCTGGCTCTGCTCCGGCAGACGCAGGGAGTTGTGGCAAAGTCTTGCAATGACTGCGTCTGCTGGGTCCACCCCCACCGACGTAACTTACTTCTTCCGGAGCAGAACCGGCAGACGAGTCATCGCGGGACCTTCCTGCACCTCAGTGTGGCTGCCGACTCTGCTGCAGAGAAAGTAAGTTAGAGGTAACGTGACCATTTATTTTTTTCATCAAAAGGGGACATCTATTAATTGATTGTGTATCATTTCTTTCATTTCTTTCTTTCTGCACTCAGGCCCAACAATTGTCTCTTTCTATTCCCTCCCTCCTTCCTTCCCATGTCCTTAGTGTCTCCAGTGCCTCCTTCCCATGTCCATGGTGCCCCCAGTGCCTCCTTCCCGTGTCCATGGTGCCCCCAGTGCCTCCTCCCCATGTCCATGGTGCCCCCAGTGCCTCCTTCCTGTGTCCATGGTGCCCCCAGTGCCTCCTCCCTGTGTCCATGGTGCCCCCCAGTGCCTCCTTCCCATGTCCTTAGTGCCCCCAGTGCCTCCTTCCCGTGTCCTTAGTGCTCCCAGAGCCTCCTTATGTCCCCCCCACTATCTTCCAGATTTTGTCCACCCCCAAAGCCAGCCAGCTTGCCTGCCTACATCCTTTCCTCTCTGCCACGGGGAAAAAAAAGAGCCGCTCTCCCCTTCCTTTACCCTGGCCCGCACCTACAATCTTACCTCCCCCTGCCGACAAGAAGTCTTTCTGACGTTAATTCTGACGTCGGAGAGGATGTACCGGGCCAGCCAATCACTGCCTGGCTGGCCCGGAACATCCTTTCCGACATCAGAATTGACGTCGGACAGACTTCTTGTCGGTGGGGGAGGTAAGATTGCAGTGGCGCGGGCCGTGGGAAAGGAAGGGCAGGAGGACCTGGACCTGGCCAGCTGTGCACCTCCCGAAGCCATGCATCTGGGGCGGACTGCCCCCCTGCCCTCCCCCTTGGTACGCCACTGCGGTAGTGTGGGGGCACTATCAAAAGCTTTCTTGTAATCCATCCATGCTATACCGAGATGGCTGTTTTTCTTAGCAGTAGACATGATGTCTTTGTTCAGCAATATTTAATCTTCGGTTCCATAAACTCCCCTTCTGCTCTGTTTCCATGATGCTACTAGAATCAATATGTGTATGACCACATATTCTATCAGCAGTCAACAGCTTTTAGATTGCAGGCAGACAAATTACCTGGTCTATAATTTTTAGGAACATTTATTTGGATCTCCCTTTAGAAGAAATGGGTTTCTCTTTTAATAGTCATTGTGGCATTAAGGGCTCCTTTTACTAAGGTGCGCTAGCGTTTTAGCACGTACTAAATGAAAAATACTAATGCAAGCTCTAAGGAAGCGTTAGCATTTAATGTGTGCGATATTTTAGCGTGCGCTAAAACCGCTAGCGAACCTTAGTAGAAGGAGCCCCAAGTGTGGTTGCCTAATGAATTCAGTTGTGCAGTTTCTCATGTCCTGATATGCATGTTAACTGAGTGAAAATCTGAGTGGTCACTCCATCTAGGCATTTACGTTTGCCTGTTCTAAATTCTTCTGTGTGCAAAGTTCAGCTTCTTGGTTATGCTTTGCTTGGACCTCCTACAAATTTCTCCAAGACATTTCTGTTTCAGCTTTAGTTGGCGGTGTTTCACTTTTCTGCTGTTCTTTCCAAGTTTCCTATAGAAATGTTTTGTGCTGTCTCTCAATAATTTAATTTCTTTTCTGTTTTCTTCATATCTCTACAGTTTTTGTACTTCAGCTCTTCATTTTCATGCCCTGGATTGGTAGCATGGAATATTGCTACTCCTTATGTTTTGGCTAGGTATTAGGGACCTGGATTGGCCACCATGAGAATGGACTACTGGGCTTGATGGATCATTGGTCTGACCCAGTGGAGCTATTCTTGTGTTCGTATTTATTATTGGAACATATGCATTTAAGGTTTTCTGTTACCACAACATGTTTCATTTTTTTGTTTTGAATCTTCCTTATTAACCCCCTGCAAAAGCGTTTTTTAGTGCCAACAGGCATGCTGAATACTCCTCGCTGCTCTGATGCTCATAGAGTTCCTATGAGTGTTGGAAGCAGCACAGAGCTTTCAGCATGCCAACCAGCGCTAAAAACCACTTTCACAGTTTTGAAAAGGGTGTTGGTGTTCTTAATCCTTTTAGATATCCATCTATCAATGACCCCTCTTCTCACAATGATTTTATTTTTCCTTCAATGTAATTTTTCCAAAGAGAAAGAGCTGTCTTTTACTTTTGCTTCATTGGTAAAACGCTTATCAGTAATAATTTAGACTGCACAGTATTAGGGTTATCATATGACTCCAGGAAAAGGAGGATGGATTGAGACATCTGGGTTTTACTTCTGCTGAAAGCAATGGAAGTAAAACCCGTGTGTCTCAATCCGTCCTCCTTTTTCTGGCGCCATATGGCAACCCTACACAGTATTATATTCAGTTAATTTCTGTGATACCAATAGATTTGTCTCCTTATACATACTCTGACCTTATTCATCTTACTTCTCATACTCTATGCTAGATGTTAATTCAACTTGGGTAATATTTCCCTCTCCCCAGAACCCAGCATATTTATCTATGTCCAAATATGTTAGCAGCGCAACTGTTAATTCCTCCACCTCTGGGTCTTTCTCCTATATTTTTTCTTCCTCCTCAGCTGACTTCTGAACCTGTCCTTCATTTATCACGTTGTCTTGCATTTCTGGAACTCCTCTCTCCATCACTACCTCATCCATCACAGATACCTTTCCCGTTGCCTCATCTAAGTGCTGTGACTGCTGTGGCACCTCTTCCTCTTGCACTCTTTGTTGAATTCCCTTTCTTTCTACATATTTCCCTTTCTGGAGCATCACTCAGCTGTATTAAATGATCTCACTCAGATGACATTCTTTCATGTGTCAATTCGTAGATCTTATATTGATATCGGTTGCCTTTTTCAGCTTTTCCTTCAATATTCTACCTCTTTACCTCAATTTTGTACCCTCTATAATCAAATACAAGGTTTATAGCACAGTAAAAGCAGTGCACGGTTCTCCTTTTTATCTTCACCTTACAGTTTTTAGTCCTCAACTTTTTCATTAGTTTTTGTGGTTTACCTCCTGATGCAGTGGGCCCATGAGCAAGTTCACCATGGTCTATAAGGAATGCTATCTTCTCCTGAAGGTTTTGTACTACCACTACTACCATCATTAGCCCTAGTGTGTAACCTATGGGTGGATATCCCTTTATAATGAGTGATGCATAGCCCATATGGATCTTTCTTTATCTTTCCTACCAACTTTTACATTAGTGTCGCTTTACTAAGATTTGGTATAGATTTTATACAACAGAGTCACTATGTGAAGTTACTTAGAAATATTCCCTTACCCTCAAAGATATACAACATTTCACCAGTTTTCCTCCTGATTTTTTTCCTATGTTTCCGTTATGCAAAGAATAAGATCCCATAAAAGCCATTTTTCTTCACTGGCTTATTATGTTCTTACCACCATTTGTTTCACAATAGCCAGGAACTATAGCTGGTTTTCTTCAGCATAGCTTACTTCTCTCCATTATTACTCTTATTTCCATTAAAATATTGTCTGAAGTATAGCTGTCTTCCATCACCTGGGTATAGAAGAGAAGGAATTTTGTCTTTTATAGCTCAAGGTGAGCTACATTTGAGTACAGTATATATTTTTCTGTCCCTGTAGGACTTACAATTTAAGTATGTACCTGAGGCAATGGAAGATTAAATGACTTGCCAAGATCACAAGGAACTATAATGGAATTTTGATAAGGCTTCCCTGTTCTGAACATTAGTCTATTCCTAGAACCTACCAAAGTCTGTCCATACCTTATCCAACTGCCACCAATGAGCGATCAGAGACAGGTACACATGTGGAGCTCTGACTCCTCCAGATATTTATTTATTCAATTTTTTATACCGTTCTTCCAGGGAAGCTCCACTGTTTATCTCTGATTTTTTACAGAATATTCTCTCCTTGTGGGCTACTGTTATTGAGAGTGGACCAGAAGATGGAAAACCACAGGCATCCTCAACTCTCCACTATCTTCTCTACCTGCAGGTTGTTGGGTTTTTTACCTTTCTCTTGTACAGAACTTTCAATACATGACAATTTTGAAAATCACACCAATGATGATTCATCAGATTCTGTTATCTGCAGAACAGGGTGCAATTGCTATTGTTCTCTCTTAGCTTAACCTGCGGCTGGTTTTGTGTCTCTGTGAATAGACTGAGCAGTCACCTCCCATCACTTCACCACCAGGCACTTTTGGTCTTCTTCTCCTTCTTCCACCAGGTTCTTCTACATGCTTCAATACCTTATGTTCTTTAAAACACGATCAGGCTTCTCCAAATACTTTCCTGGACTCTTTGGCTACCAACAATCATTCCAGCCTCGACCAGTCCCTCTGATTGCTACTGGATCCTCATTGGACTTCTGGATCTTCTGGCTGCTCTGATATCATTACCAGTCTCTCCATTGGTTACCAGTCTCTCCATTGGTCACTGGTCTCTCTGGTCTGTCCACCAGTTAACATCAGCCAAGGGTCTCTGGTTCTTCAGGCTGCTTATTTCTAGGTCTTATGGCTGCTTCTGTACCATTACCAGTCTCTCCACTGGTTGCCATCAATCCTGCCAGTCACTCGCCAGTCACCAGGATCAAACTCTTCTGGCTGCTGTCCTCTGGGTCTTCTGGCCACTTCCTCTGGTTCCTCGCCAGTCACCTGCTGCCAGGATTGATGGCAACCAGTGGAGAGACTGGTAACGGTACACTGGTCCCCCCACAAACCCTCCTGTTCACTCAGTCTTCACTCCCTAAGGATTCTCCTGGTTACTCAGTCTTCATACTCATACTTCATATGAGAATGTGTGGCACAGTAGTTAGAGCTACAGCCTCAGCACCTTGAGGTTGTGGGTTCAAATCCCAAGCTGCTTCTTGTGATCCTAAGCAAATCACTTAATCCCCCAGGTACATTAGATAGAGTATGAGCCCACCAGGACAGATAGGGGAAAATGCTTCTGTACCCGAATGTAAAACCACTTAGACTATAAGTGGTATATAAATACTACAAATAAATAAATACTCTATGAGGATTCTCCCAATCCCTCAGGCCCTCTCCACTGGCTGTCAAGCTTGAACACTCTCTGGTCACTCCAAGCTCTATCAGGCAGGCTGTTCAGAGTTAGGCTTACTAAGGGTTAGTCATTTGCTAGCATTCTTCCCCTTAAGGGTAACTTAAACTCCCAAAGAAGTTCTTCCATTTTCCAGCTCTTTGCACTGGAACTCTTGCTTTCAACTCTTTTCTACTCAGGGTGAATAGAGGCTCCCAGGTATCTTTGCAGCATCTATACGCAAATAAGCACCTTCTGCTGCTGAGACTTCCCTCTGCTGGCCAGTGATGGGATATACACCCCATCACAGTCTCTCACCCTTTCCCCCCCAACTCATTGCACTGCCTCTTTCTTCTTTTGCCCATATCTGAAGATGGTAACAGAAAGTCTGTCAGATTGTCTTTGGAAATTGAAATATTTAGAACTTTTATTAAATCGGATGCAATCATTAGGCATAGGCGGTCAAGTCTTACAGTGGTTAACTTCTTTTCTATCAGACCGTACTTCCCGAGTCAAGTTCAATGACACCTACTCTTCAAATTACTCCTCAACCTACGGGGTGCCGCAAGGATCAATACTATCACCTCTCTTATTTAATATTTTCTTATCACCTCTTCTTACCATCACGCAATCACTAGGCTTTACAACCTTTTCCTATGCAGACGATATTCAACTCATACACCCCTTTGACCCAGAAAAAGATGAAGAAATAAAAGCCATTAATGAAAAATTAGAACTAATAAAAAACTGGTTAAGTCGTAACAAATTAGCATTGAACATTCAAAAATCAAAAACCTTGTTTTTTACTTGGAAAGGAAACTTAACACCAATTTCACCATTTATTCTAGACAATACCCCTCTAGAATCTGTATCTAAACTAAAAATTATTGGGGTAATAATCGACGTAGACTTATCATTTCACAGTCATATTAGTGAAGTAGTTAAATCTTGCTTTTACAGACTACGTCTTATTCGTTCAATTTCCACCTTCCTTGATTCCAAATCAATCAACACTCTGGTCCATTCTCTTATCATATCTAAAATTGATTATTATAATTCTCTCTTTATTAACATAACTCAGAAAGAAAAAAAACGACTTCAGATTATCCAAAATACTGCAATAAAGTTAATCCATAAAGCAAAAAAATTATGATCACGTCACTCCATTACTGATTAAATCTCACTGGCTACCCATTTCCCACCGAATTACTTTCAAAATTATACTTTTGGTATATAAAACATTGATCTTCAATGAACCGCAATTTATCTCAAAAATGATTATTCCATATAACTCCGCACGTTCCCTACGATCATCATCCTCAAACTTACTATCTATTCCCTCCTTAAAAATTATCGGCACTAGAAGAAATGACATATTTTCCGTTATGGCCCCTACATTATGGAATTCCCTACCAAACTATATAAGAAATGAAAAAGACCTATTATCGTTTAAAAAAATTTAAAAAACTTTTCTATTTCAAGACGCATTTGATACGTGACATAACACACTTAAATTTTTTATGTTTTATTACGACCATCAAATTTAACTATTCCCTTTGTTCCTTATTGTGCTTTCCCTTTTATGTAAATTTCAACAGATAAAGATATTGTAACTTTTCCCTCCTTTCCTGCCCATTCATGTCAGTCTCTATCTTAATTTGTCTTAAAGTTATTGGATTTATAATGGCCGTTTTTTTCTTTTTCTTTTTTTTTCCAACTGTTATACTGCTTTATATTGTTTGTCTTTTGTCTAATTCGTCTAAATTGTATGTGAAACCACCACCTAGTGGCTTTTAAACTGTACATCGCTTAGACATTTTTATAAGCGATTCATCAAATGCTAATAAACTTGAAACTTGAAACTTAAATAATTTATTCTTTAGCTTGGCAGGTGGACTACATACTACATACTAAATACTGTCCTCTGTTTTTATTCTACCATTACTGCTACTTGTTTTATTTATTTATTGAGATTTATTAATTGCCTTTATGAAGAATTACCCAAGGTCATAGATATCTCAGAAGCATCAACTACCTTCCGTCCTCTGTAATTCATTCAGAGTAGTTGGTAAACTCTATGGAGAATGAGCTAACTCTTGTATTTGGCTGTACAATGCTGTGTATGCCTAGAAAAACTTGAGAAATGTTAAGTACTAGTTGCTGTAGTAAATGACTGTCTGCCTACCTCTGGATAGCTGCCCTGACTGTTTTTTTAGGTTCCTTTTTTCTCCAATTTGGCTATGTAGTCTGACCACGACTCACCCTGACAAATTGTCAAACTCACTTTTCTCTGTCACTGAGATGGAAACCATGTTGTGTGTTACTCTTTCAGAGCCCTTTGTGGTCTTTTGATGCCTCCACTACTTGTTTTATTACTTTTTTGATTTCATCAAAGTAACTTTCTGTTATATTTTTAAAATGGAACATTTCATGGCCATAGAGCAGGGACGTTACAGAAATTCTATGGATGTTTGGGAGCCATTGGCTAAATTTTGTAAGGAATGACAACTGATTTTATTTCATAGACCTGTAAACATGCACATCCAGGGTGGGTGGGTGTGTGTGTGGGGGGGGGGGGTTGGGGTAAGGGAGTTACATTGGAATTTGATTCAGGGAATTTATGGATAGTTTCTTGAAGGTTTTATTTTATTTGAGTATTAGGTGGGAGGGTGGGGGGGAAATATAATTGTACATTAATGTCTGAAAGTTTATTGTGATTGTATTGTAATATTTTATGTATATGAATTACTTGTTGCATAATTGTAGTTTGAAAATTCAATAAAGATATTTTAAAAAGTAACTTTCTGACACCATAATCTTCCTATCATTTTATGTTTTCTGACTTTAAGAGAAAGTGATGTTAGAATTGAATTGCCATGCATTCTCTTTCCTGTTGAATTGCTGATATCATCAGCTATGAAATCTGAGAGAAGGATTGAAATCTGAGGGATTGGCTTCTTTGGCTGCTTGTCAACTTATTTGGTCTATTATTGTTTATTGTTTATTGTTTATTTAGTTATTTGATTAAACGCCTTATCGATTCTACAAAGCGTTGTACAGAGTAAAAAATTTTTCCTTTAGACAAACAATATTACAATTATTACATACTTTTTAAAAACTACACGGCGAACAATAATACATGCAAAGTTATTGTGGACGAACGAACAAAAGACACACAAGGTGAAGAGGGAGGAAATACAATAGCTATAGTAAATGGAAGAAACATTAATGGCAAGTACAAAAGGGCAGGGAATTAATTCTTATTTCTTCCTTTTTATCTGCCCTCCCCACAAAGTGACTCTGCTTTGTCTGTCTCATACACTATAATGGTGCAGGACATGGATGCAAATGGCTTTAGGTTGATTCCAGCCTTGTGACCTTTCATGAAATGTACATGGTCCAAAAATGTCCTCATCCATCATATTTTATCATTCATTTAACAACTAATGCACATCCCTAATAAAATGAATCACAAAGCATTACAGCTGTCTATGGAATAAAACTGAAGCAATGGGAGGACTTGAGAAACATGGGGGAAATGAGTGTGTTTGGGATTAGGAATCATTTGGACCTGAAGTTTCTTATAGTTTGTCATGTGCACACAAAACCCTGATGCAGCACTGTCAGAAGGTGATTGCTGAACAATCACACAGAGATTAATGTTCAGTCTATATTTTAATTATATACCTGAAAAAAAGAAGCATAAATACCATTTTTGACTGCCATAAGCCAAGGTGCCACTACATTTAATATTATCCTTAAGCCAGAAAAAGGAGACCAATATTCTCGTAGTACTGAAGATCGACTAGCATAATAATCAATCATAGTAAAACCTTTAGCGCACATGCGCACTTCAAACTTGGTGGGTCCGTGATCTGTGGTGCCATACCTGCGCATGCATAGTGCCTGCCTCAGCTGATTTCCTAATCTCCGAC